>NC_091117.1:175036020-175399353 GCF_040183065.1 Periplaneta americana
AGCTGCACGCATTGTACTTTCACCTGACATAATTAGGAACATTAAATCCAGACGTTTGAGATGGGCAGGGCGTGTAGCATGCATGGGCGAATCCAGAAATGCATATAGAGTGTTAGTTGGGAGGCCGGAGGCAAAAAGACCTTTGGGGAGGCCGAGATGTAGATGGGAGAGTAATATTAAAATGGATTTGAGGGAGGTGGGATATGATGGTAGAGACTGGATTAATCTTACTCAGAATAGGGACCAATGGCGGGCTTATGTGAGGGCGGCAATGAACCTCCGGGTTCCTTAAAAGCCAGTAAGTATATGATATGATATGATATGATATGATATGATATGATATGATATGATATGATATGATATGATATGATTCCTGTACAAATAATCAGTCGATAGCCGGGCTAGCGAAATGTCTGTTCATAGCATCCTAGGTTCGGACGAGATTGGGAGTAACATTATTATTCCTTGGAATTAGCCAGTTTTAAGGCTGAAGAAGAAATCTCGCGCCATATGCTGAAAATATAACAAGGAAAATCGGATCCGAGGACAACGATGATGATGATTGGTGTTTAATGATTTACGATTGATGATGATGGTAAATACAGTCGTGGTAATCATACTCAAAGTGTGTCGCTCTATTTTCGTGCAGTATCATAGCTCCCCTCTTAACATTTGCACGGCTCTTGGTAGATGGAAAAGTTTCGGTTATAAAATTGCGTATAATTAGCATGCTTTCAAAGTCAGCCTGCATCTTTTCGTAATACATGTCTCACGTTCTTCTATTACAAACTCGAAGCTTATCAGAGATGCATTAGAAGCCAGGGGGTTGCCCTGAGAGTTGCAAAACTTCATAGAGGAACTTGGTCAAGGTATCCAGGAGCCGGTTTTTGTAACGTCATTGCAAGTTAGCTCAGGTTGAAACCTGCTTTGAAGTGCCAAATACTGTACTTTCGCGAAATTACCGCTTGAGTGTTTTAGAAAACAGAGGAGTTGAAATGTAGCGAAATATATAACTGAAATAGGGACTTTCATAATCCTACTTTTAGCAGACAGACCAGCCTCATGGGCTAGTAATCAATCTGACTACAATTAATGAGGTTCCGGGTACGATGTCCGTTTAGAACACAGGAATTTTTCCTTAAAAGGGAATGTTTCTGTGTTCGTTCATGGTCTGGGAATTAGATTAGGCTTAAGGTTAAAGACCTCTCCTGGCACTTCATAATCATCCTATCATAATATCATCGGGTCAGCGTAACTCCGCCTTCCAGGAGTCCCAACCTCAGAAGTTGTTTACAAATAAGCCATTGGTAGGAGAGACCAGAAATATCAAATGACAACCTGGTGGCTTTGGAGAAAAAAAATTTAACAGACATACGTAATACCATATAATGTAATGTAATGTAGAATGGTTTTAGTAAAAGCACAGTATTAGTATTAGATTAGTAGGCTCTGAGTATATTATGATGCTTTTCCAATTCACTACCGGTTAAAGCAAGGAGATGCACTATCACTTTTACTTTTTAGCGTCGCTCTAGATTATGTCATTAGGAAAATTCAGGATAACAGAGAGGGTTTGGAATTGAACGGGTTACATCAGCTGCTTGTCTATGATGATGACGTGAATATGTTAGGAGAAAATCCACAAACGATTAGGGAAAACACAGAAATTTTACTTGAAGCAGGTAAAGAGATAGGTTTGGAAGTAAATCTCGAAAAGACAGGTTTGGAAGTAAATCCTGAAAAGACAAAGTATGTGATTATGTCTCGTGACCAGAATATTGTACCAAATGGAAACATAAAATTTGGAGATTTATCCTTCGAAGAGGTGCAAAAATTCAATTATCTGGGTGAACAGTAACAGATATAAATGACTCTCGGGAGGAAATTAAACGCAGAATAAATATGGGAATTCGTGTTATTATTCGGCTGTCATTAGTCTGATGTCAAAAAATCTGAAAGTTAGAATTTATAAAACAGTTATATTACCGGTTGTTCTATATGGTTGTGAAACTTGGACTCTCACTTTGAGAGAGGAACATAGGTTAAAGGTGTTTGAGAATAAGGTGCTTAGGAAAATATTTGGGGCTAAGAGGGATGAAGTTACAGGAGAATGGAGAAAGTTACACAACGCAGAACTGCACGCATCGTATTCTTCACCTGACATAATTAGGAATATTAAATCCAAACGTTTGAGATGGGCAGGACATGTAGCACGTATGGGCGAATCCAGAAATGCATATAGAGTGTTAGTTGGGAGGCCGGAGGGAAAAAGACCTTTGGGGAGGCCGAGACGTAGATGGGAAGATAATATTAAAATGGATTTGAAGGACGTGGGATATGATGATAGAGACTGGATTGGTCTTGCTCAGGATAAGGACCAATGGCGGGCTTATGTGAAAGCGGCAATGAACCTCCGGGTTCCTTAAAAGCCAGTAAGTAAGTATAATACAATATACAGCACTGTATAGTACGATATAAATACAGTACAGTATATAATAATGAATAAACTGTCTCGCGCTGCAATGTGGCAAAGTATTGACCGATAGGGACAATACGTGCGTTAAGTCTAGTCGTTTCAAAGACTTAGAACGAGTGTAGAGAAATAAGAAGAAAAGAAAAAACGGAACGAACATGTTAGAAAGATAGAAACATCGATAGGAAATTTGTACTATACTTCGTGACAAACTGTCAATGGTTTCACGGCTCTAGCGAATCAGAGGAGTACAGCGTTGTCTAATCGAGAGGTATCACTATCAAAAGAGACAATCGGCGCTCAGGTATTTCATTCTGAAATCCATAAGAGTCCCAGATATATAGGCAATAAATTTCTAAGTACATCGAAAACAAAAAAAAAAAAAAAAAAAACATAATTGTAGCTAGAAACTCTCCCTCTGTACAATTATTTTAAATACACTAGTTGTAGTAGCCTAGTTTTCGATCAGCAACGCAACGGGAAATTGATTTCTCTCTCTTCAATTCTGTTTCCGTCTGTTTCATACGGACAAGCGATATTACTACGTCGCAGCGATCTGCTATTGGTTCTCGCCGTATGCAGGAGATTTGCATTTCAATATAGTATACATGATTGCATTTTTTTCAGTCACCAGTCCATGCCTGGTCTCGGTGGTTGATCAACAACGAGATTCTCTTACATCCATCCCAAAAATAAGACAATATTACGGCATACGGAAGATTATCTTATTGTTTACAAAAACAAGCGCCGAACTGAGAACGAACTATAAATATTTAAAGTAAGAACAAACCTGGAAAAAAGAAGTTCTGAAATGGCTTAAAGAATCAGTAGTCTTGAAAATATGAAAAGTATGCCAGTCATCCAAATCAAAGCTTATATTGGTAAAAAGAAGAGCGGAGATATGTTCAGAAAAAAAGTTTGGAGCACAATTAATTACAAAAGTATATTCAGTATATTCAGTGTTGTACAGTCAGAGCACACAAAATTGTGCAACTAACAAAGTCAGTAAACAACAGAACAATAAAATTAATTTAAAAACTCTCAACAACGTTGACATTAAAAAACTCATTAATTTCATAAAATGGTTTGTTGATTAACCAACCGGAGACAAGTCTGTTAAAAGACTTCCTTTCCAGATTAAGAAGTTATCTCGGAAATTTTTTTTGCTACTTTTAAAGACATAATAAAATAATTATTCATTGTTTTGGTGAGCCTACACTTAGGTATGTCAAAAAGGTATTGTATATATGAACATCATTCCTATGTGTCAACATTTGTGAGTTTTCTTTGACGAAATTTAGGGCTTGATAAATATACAATGATGTTAGTCATAATTTTTTCATTCAAAAATAACGGTCTGCAGTGTGCCTTCATTGATGAATTAGTTACAATTCTAATAGCTTTTTTTTGTAACATAAGTACCTTATTAGTATGAGTACTATTACCCCATAAAAGTAGTCCATAAGAAATAATACTATGAAAACAAGAAAAATAGACAAATATAATGTAATTCTTTGGAACATACATTTTCAAATTTCGCAGAATAAATATTACTCTTGACAATTTTTTACAAACAGAATCAACATGGTCTGCCCAAGTAAGTGTACTGTCCACAGTAATACCAAGAAGTTTAAAATTATTATTTTCCATGACTGTACTACTAAATAACAAAGATGCAGTTTTACTTTCATTTAAAAGAAATTTATTAGAACTAAAGCATTTTTTCGCTTTATTAAAAACGCAATTAGTAAGAGTTTTCAATTCATTAATATCACTATGATTAATGTTGCATTGCTTCTTGTTACAGGAGATCCTAAATACAGGATTCCTCCGCTGGAGCCAATTATAATTAATGAATTGAGTGTGAAGAAAGGTTCAAATAATTTCGGAATGGAATTCATCGCCACTAATGCTGAAATGAGGGGCCTCAAGGACACTGTGATCAGAGAAATCAGGTGAGTGCACGCACGCACGAGGTAAAGCAGGCATTTAATTTCTACTCTAAACCAATCTATAAGAAAGTTATCAAGGAACAGCAGAAGCTACGTGCCTTCGACCTATCTTACGACTAGAGCGTCGCTTTCTATGCTGGAAATCAAGGATCAAATTTAATTAAATTTTAAGTAGAATTTTTGGAAGAAAATTACTGCGACCGAACGGATTTCTCGGAGCCATTTAAACATCTAAAAACGAAAAGTTGATCTGGTTATCACATACCTACATAATTTAATAAACAATACTTAACATGGAAAATATATTTTTGATCCTGATTTACTACACATTAAAATGTTCATCATTTTTTAAAGTCACCATAAATGATGCAGACAATTGCGCATCGGATACCGCAAATCACATGTCCAAACTAGGCTATTTAGTCTGATTTTCCAGTGCGATACTCGTATTACACAGTTATAGCTCTGACTACCCTTACAGTTGAAGACCTAATTTTCTAGAGGTGCTAAGTGCCAATTGTTTCAAATGTCATTTTATTCAATCTCAGGAAGGAATATCCATATGAGAATATCATACCGTACTAAATTCTCTTTGTCGTAGTTCAACTGTAAGTGATTAATTTATATGCCAAAAAATGGTGTCAGAGGTATCTCAACATGCATTCCGCAGTGTATTTTAATCAATATCTCGGGAAGTTGTTTTTGGCACTTAGTACCTTTAGAATGTTGTATTCGACAGATAATGGAGAAAAAATGGGAGTATAAGGGTACAGTACATCAGTTATTCTTAGAATTCAAAAAAGCATATGACTCGGTTAAGAGGGAAGTATTATATAATATTCTTATTGAATTTGGTATTCCCAAGAAACTAGTTCGATTAATTAAAATGTGTCTCAGTGAAACATACAGCAGAGTCCGTATAGATCAGTTTCTATCTGATGCTTTTCCAATTCACTGCGTGCTAAAGCAGGGAGATGCACTATCTATCACCTTTACTTTTTAACTTCGCTCTAGAATATGCCATTAGGAAAGTTCAGGATAACAGGCAGGGTTTGGAATTGAACGGGTTACATCAGCTTCTTGTCTATGCGGATGACGTGAATATGTTAGGAGAAAATCCACAAACGGTTAGGGAAAACACGGAAATTTTACTTGAAGCAAGTAAAGCGATAGGTTTGGAAGTAAATCCCGAAAAGACAAAGTATATATGTATGTCTCGTGACCAGAATATTGTACGAAATGGAAATATAAAAATTGGAGATTTAACCTTCGAAGTAGTGGAAAAATTCAAATATCTTGGAGCAACAGTAACAAATATAAATGACACTCGGGAGGAAATTAAACGCAGAATAAATATGGGAAATGCGTGTTATTATTCGGTTGAGAAGCTTTTATCATCTAGTCTGCTGTCAAAAAATCTGAAAGTTAGAATTTATAAAACAGTTATATTACCGGTTGTTCTGTATGGTTGTGAAACTTGGACTCTCACTCTGAGAGAGGAACATAGGTTAAGGGTGTTTGAGAATAAGGTGCTTAGGAAAATATTTGGGGCTAAGAGGGATGAAGTTACAGGAGAATGGAGAAAGATACACAACGCAGAACTGCACGCATTGTATTCTTCACCTGACATAATTAGGAACATTAAATCCAGACGTTTGAGATGGGCAGGGCATGTAGCACGTATGGGCGAATCCAGAAATGCATATAGAGTGTTAGTTGGGAGGCCGGAGAGAAAAAGACCTTTTGGGAGGCCGAGACTAGATGGGAGGATAATATTAAAATGGATTTGAGGGAGGTGAGATATGATGATAGAGACTGGATTAATCTTGCACAGGATAGGGACCGATGGCGGGCTTATGTGAGGGCGGCAATGAACCTTCGGGTTCCTTAAAAGCCATTTGTAAGTAAGTAAGTAAGTAAGAATGTTAAGTCATCAGTTTACACACATTCTCATATTCAGTCCGCACAGTACAATAACCAAGAATCTCCTTGTTTTGCACAAGTTCACAACTTGATATGAAGTACTTCAATGCATTTTGAATACAACTTCAACATATCGTGTGCAGGCTCGACCTGAAAAAGCAACACATCGAGTACGACCTGCTTTTCCCTGAAGTCAACATCACGTCCCGTTACAACATATCCGGCAGAGTGTTGGTGCTGCCCATCACCGGAGATGGAATCGCCGAAATTAATCTGAGTAAGTATACAATGTTCGCAATATGGCAAAGCAAAACCAGTCGCTAATATATGCTGTTGATTTGCATGATGTCCAGAACCGTTCTCCCAGACTTCTTTCTTTAGAAGGTGAGGTACTTTATTCCTAGGGATTCAATTTCTACGAGATGTAAAGTCGTTATTTCTGATTAGAGAATTTTTATGGTCTAAGTTTATTTTACACAGTGTAAACACAAAAATTAAACGATGTAACATCTGTAGTTTTCTTATGAGTTTAAATGCAATGTACATGGCATGATGGCATTGACCTTCAACAACCCAGGTGGAGGGGTTTGTTTCCCAGATGGTTGTAGGGCGCAGAGTTGCAAATTCTCGTAACTCATGTATTTTAAAAAGCAAGTTTTTCTGGAAAACTATTCAAAATAAAGCAAAATGGTATTTGACTTTTCTGTTGCTCTTTACTTAAGTAATCGCCAACGATCATGTAGGCCAGGGCTGGGCACATTACGTGATTCTGAGAAATGAGCGCTGTGTGCTTTAAAGAGAGGTTCTTCCGAGCGCTGTGACGTATGCATACTGAACGTCATTCAGTGTCGGTGCAGTGGTGACTCTGCAATATGATGGCGAACTTTGAAGACGGAACTTCCGCTTATACACTAAAGCGTCCCGCTACTTCCAATGCTTTTAATGTATCATGGGAGGGGGGAGTTCTTTTTGGTAGAGAGCAGTGGACTAGTAAAGTGTTTTATTTGGCATAAAACACTCCAACTGATTAAGAAGTTCAATATCCAACGACATTATTCTTTACAACATGCTACTGAATATGACGAATATGTTGGTAATGAATGCCATAAATTAATACAACTTAAAGGAAATGTTTCTCAGGTACATTATATTAGAGTATCTATTTGATATTTACATTGCATTATAAGTTATTATACATTTAGTAATATATAATTTTAAATTATACAAATATTATGATATACTATACTATATCACAATCACAATCCCAATCTAAACACCAGGTCATAGGAGAGCAATTCCTGCCATAGAACATCCCACTATTCATCCTCTTTTACTGTCTCAGTCCCCCCCGTGAATGAATTTCTCTACCTCAGAAGATTAGGGGGTGCCAGACAATAACCACTTTCAAGAAAAGGCTAAACGGTTTCTTACGGGCGCAGTAAAATTGAAGTTATAATTGTGATCGAGTTTAATAATTTAATTTAGTTTAGGTATGACTAGGCGGCCAGGTAGCTCAGTTGGTAGAGCAGCTGGCTACGGACTGGAAGGTCTGGGGTTCGACAGGTGACAGGATTTTTTCTCGTTGCCAAACTTTCAGAACGGCCCCGAGGTTCACTCAGCCTCGTATAAAATTGAGTACCGGGTCTTTCCCGGGGGTAAAAGGCGGTCAGAGCGTGGTGCCGACCACACCACCTCATTCTAGTGCCGAGGTCATGGAAAGCATGGGGCTCTACCTCCATGCCCCACAAGTGCGTTCATGGCATATTACGGGGATACCTTTACCTTTACCTTTTTAGGTATGACTATCATAATTACATAATTATTTTATTGGTGTTGCGAAGATGAAAAGAATTTTCATTGTATTATATTAATTATGTATTATATTGTCTTATATTGTAGTATTGTATTGCTTTGAATTGTATTGTATTGTATTATATTGTATTAATTATGTTATATTCACAGCATTGTACTAGTTTTCTATCATACTGGTTGGGTGAAAGTGAAGGCCGAATGGCCTTAACTCTGCCAGTTAAAATAAACCATTATTATTATTATTATTATTATCATTATTATTATTATTATTATTATTATTAATTTATGGTCATATATCACATCATATCATATTATATCATATATCATATGATATAATTATAGGCCTATCATATCATATATCGTATTATCATATTATATTATATTATATTATATTATATTATATTATATTATATTATATTATATTATATTATATTATATTATATATTATGTATTAACAGGATGGCAATAATGCACTTAGTGAATCGGCTATGAGAATTAGCTACAAAATTTGCCACGAAATTGCAAATGAATTGCAAACATTCAACGAAGGTGAATTCATCAAGCGATGTTTAATTATATTGGCAGATGAACTCTGTCCACAGCAAGTAGGGGAAGTGGAAGCCATACGCCTGTCTCGTAGAACCGTGGTGAGGAGATTGCAGTATGTGCGTATGGGTTATGTAAATAAGCTTAATGATTTGTGTGTGTGCATAGATCGAAGTCTATTTCATTAAATTAATAAGAGTGTTATAAATTCTGTAATGTACAATGGACTGATGTAATATCCTTATAAACTATTATGTACTGACAGACTGAATGAATAGAACAACCGTGGCTCTTGTTATATTAATGCAGGGAAGGTAGCTGTAATGCGAGTCCGCCACTGCGTGAGCGTTCTGCTCTGGCTTGGAATTGAATTGCCTTGCGGAACGAGAGCAGCTCTGGCCGACTAAATGGAGCCGCTCTCATGCCCGGCCCTGATGTAGGCGCTGAATAAAATCGGCTCTGTGCGATTCGTCTATGTGTACTACCCGTCATTGAAACGCTGTTAAGATGTCCTCCCTGTTTTCAAACCGTTTCCCACCCAGCGGCTACTTCAGTTGCGGAATGAGATTAAAGTCGCATGGACTGAGATCAGGCGAGTAGGGAGGATGTTCCAAGATCTCGCAACTCCACCGCTGCAAAAGGTTCCTGACAGGTGCTGCAGTGTGGGCTGTTTCGTTATCATAGACGATTGCGCCATTGTCCAACAGTCCTGGACGTGTCCTCCGAATTGTACGCCGTCCACGTTTGAGAGTCTCCAACAACGTGCAACAGTTCGATAAGGCAACAAACTATCACCCAATGCTTCTCATTGCTCAGAATGATACTGACGAGCATTTCTGCGACGAAGAATTGCAGTTTTCATGTATGACGGCTGTTCAACTTAACTTACATTTATCTTGGAGCCTACAGTCTCTAGCATACTAACTTTTGCGTGTGCTGTCAACTAGCCACCAATGCACGCAGAAGCAATCTGGTGGTGGCATCACGTACAGTGTACAACAGGTTTTCGAACGTATATACTGAACTAATCACATTTCCTGTTATTCGGAAGATATAACATAGTTGTTATGACTTATAAAATGACCCTCGTATATACACATATGGTCTGTCCAAAACATCTTCCGACCTGACAAATGGCGCCTTTAGCATATTATCATGGCAACCATTCAAATCAACCAATCACGAGAGACGCGTAACCATGGTAACGGGACGGTGTTGCCGTGTCTATGTTTACAAGTTGCACGTGAATACCACGGCCTAATGGTGAATACAGTGCCCGGAATAACTGAGTTGGCTGGTTAGCGCGTGCTTTGTGTGAATTAAAAATATTATTTAGTTGTATTATTGTTTTAGTGTATCGATAATTATTGTGTTTAAATTATATTGCACGTATTATCTTCGTTGTCATTGGTGGAGTGTGTGACTAGTGTGCGTTTTCTAGATTCTGCGAGAGTTTCTAAACAGGTGACTTGTGGAATGTCGGAAGGAAAGGCAGTCGGAGAACAAAGAATATTGTACAAGGTGCCCCGTTAAAGAGTCAAGCGTGAGAGACGGTGTGTTATGTAAGAGAGTATTTTGTAAGGTAAAAAGATAATGGCGGGCCTCTTTTACCTTTGGCGCAAGTCGGAATGAAAACTGTTGCTTGTGTTAAAATTAGTAAGAGCACTGTTATCGATATTGGAAAAGAAGAAGGCTGTGCAGATTTTTAATCATAAATATGTTTACAGTTTACAATTTTTTCAACGCCTTTCTAACAATATTACATTGAAGACTACCGGCACTACTACTACTACTACTACTACTACTAATAATAATAATAATAATAACAATAATAATAATAATAATAATAATAATAATAATAATAATAGACTAATAAAAATAATAATGTACACAAATTTTAATGCCTAGTGTTCAATAAATTGGTCAGAACTGTGTGTGTTCATGTCAGCCGTTCGTTACTGCACTCTATCGGCAGCGCGCTCGCTTACACTTAAGATGGCCAACATGACAACACTGCTCCCCCTTCTCTGTAAGCTGTCAAGTCGGAAGTAGTTTTGGTCAAGGTATAGTTTTACACTAACACTAACACTGGCCTTATATTATTTCTTATAACTTCTTATACTTCCTAAATTAAAGTTTCGTATAGACTTCTGAACATGTATCGTTCGTCAATCAGGCATTTTCCTGTTCTGATCTCATTCTTTAGCTGCTGTTTTATTGTTTGCGTTCCTGGTTAAAAATCCTAAAATGGCTAAAGAACACTTCTGTCTCAGATACTTACAGAAGACGAGATCGACGAATTACTACTACCTTACTTAAAAACTCCTTCATTCGAATCCACTACACTAATATCTTCATATCAAGCAATGATATGATTAGTGTTTTGAGTGAAGCCATACCTTAACATATCCTTATAAAAGAATGCCTTTCCTAACGTCTTGTCCACACATGTGGAGTAACGGTTAGCACGTCTGGCCGCTAAACCAGGTGACTCGGGTTCGATTTCCGGTCGGGGAAAGTTACCTGGTTGAGGTTTTTTCCGGGGTTTTCCCTCAACCCAATATGAGCAAATGCTGGGTAACTTTCGGTGCTGGACCCCGGACTCATTTCACCGGCATTATCACCTTCATCTCATTCACACGCTAAATAACCTGAGAAGTTAATAAAGCGTCGTAAAATAACCTACTAAAAAAACTTCTTTATTTTCTTTCAGTCTCTCACGCCGATTCTTTTGTTTTAAAAACACAAGAGCCTGTATTGCCGTTTTTTTATATCCATAGCATTCCAGTTCAGTATTAACATATTTATGTGTGTAGTATGTATGTATTTTTTTTTTAATTTAGTACACATAATCGCCATGCTCCGTTACTCGTGGATAACACTACATGCCTATCTAAACATTTAACTAATAATCATTATTAAATACTTAGTCTAGCCTAACATGTCCTTTCTTTATCTACATATGATTCAGTTTCTCGAAGTCTATTGAATTTACAAATTTTATGAAACTGTTTCTATAACTCTTTATTAATCTATTTTCCGATACTGGCCAGTTTTCCCGTTTTAGAACAGTATTCACTAGTTTCTCTCTTTCACTCGATATCACTTGGCATTCGCAGAGGATGTGGTCCACAGTCTGGTTCCCTCCGTTGCAGGGGCACATTGGAGAATTTACTATCTTGAAGCGGTGGAGATATGATCTTGTTTTGCCTTGTCCTGTGACTATTGCAGTGAAGTTTGGTGTGGGCCTGATGTTTGTTTTTAACCTGTCATTGATGATTGGGAAGAACTGCTTGGTTTCTGCTCCTTTTGTTGTCTGGTTCCATTGCAGTTGCCACTTTTCTGTGCTCTCTACTTTTATGCGGTGTATTATTTCCTTTCTCTATATCTTGTGTATATAATTTGTAGATTGTCTTGTTTTGCTGCCTCCTTAGCGAGTTCGTCTGCCAGTTCATTTCCGTAGATCTCTATGTGAGCCTTCACCCATTTTATGTGAATCGTCCATCTATCGTCTTCAAGCTGTTTGTATTTTTGTTTAATGTCGTCTATTATTACATTTCGGTTCTGGTTGTTTTTTAAGAGGTCTATGGTTATTTGGCTGTCAGTAGTTCCTCGCTTCACACTTTTAGCATCCCACCACAACCGTGATACACGTTTACAGCATAACCATGTTCTATCAATTCCATTCCATCAAACATCTCTCTACTCTGCTTCCTTCACAATACACACAGCCCGTTCCTGGAATTCCTTGTCACAGGAAATCAGGAGCAGTCGGAGTCTAAAATCTTTTAAGTACACTCTACTTAGAAATGTCTTTAATGAACAGAACTAGACTCTTGCGGAAGTTTCTAAATAGTCTTAAATGACCAAGTTATCTTTTTTCTCCTCTCTCTTCTTCTTTTTTTTTCTCTTTTCTTTTTTATTATCTTCATATATTACTTAATCATGTGTGTTTGTATGCCATTTAGTAGGACTTTGCTAATCAACATTTTATGTCTTGTCACCCATACGTATTCTCCAATTAGTATATTAACTGAATAATATATCTCAAGTAAATTAATCGTCCAATTTGTCTCGGGCATTTTAAGTCTTATAAATTGTGTGTGTGTGTGTGTGTATTACCCTTATGTTATGTAACTGATTTTGATTATATGTCATTTTCTACTTATTTTATATATTATGTAACTGATCTTGACTATTTGTAATTTTATATTATGTAACTGTTCTTGTCTATTGTAATTTCCTACTATATTTTATGTAATTTCTAAAGTATTTTCTTTTGTGTTGTTTTGTAATCAAATTTTGTATCTCATGTAGGATATATTATTGAAACCTGGTTGAGTGGAAGAAAAGGCCTCACGGCCTTAACTCTGCCAGGCAAACTACTACTACTTACTACTTGCTACTACTACTAGTATGTATGTATGTATGTATGTATGTATGTATGTATGTATGTATGTATGTATGTATGTATGTACAGTATGTATGTATATATTAACACTACAATTGGGTTTACACCCGGTGGCAGTGATATATAATATATAGGGTAAACTGGGGTCTGTTGGACAGTCGGGCATGTTGGACACACTGTACTTTAACGTGTTACCTCGACACTTGTGAGCACCACATTCTGCTAGAAGTCAATGACGGAAGTAGCCACGAGTGGGGCTACTTCCGTCATTGACTTCTAGCAAAATGTGGTGCCCACAAGTGTCGAGGTAACACGTTAAAGTACAGTGTGTCCAACATGCCCGACTGTCCAACAGACCCTAGTTTACCCTAATACAATATATAATTCTACAATAATTACAGCAATAATAGAAAAAATATAAAATAAACTTAAAATTTCTAACTATAAATAAATAGAATAAATCTAGGACTAGCTATAAATAAAAACTATTCTATAATAACGCCTACAATAAGCAAAAGTAAACCTAACTTATAAGTACTTCTATTCCACCCAACTATTACCAATTTAAGTAATTACATATCAGAAATTGTTGAATATTGATTTTAACACTGTATTTTGTGTCGCCACTTTTTCAGAGAATGTGTCATGCGTAATCGCTTATGACTTCGTAAAGAAACTGAATCCAGAACTCAAGCAGGAAGTCTTGATACCTTCCAAATCGACACTTACGTTCAACGCCATGGCAATGAAAATCCATCTGAGCAACCTGTTCAATGGGGACAAGTTTCTAGGTATGTCACACTCAAATTGTATAAGTCTTCAAATGAAATTTGCTACTGTGTTACACTTCAAAACATTTTACGTGCCGGACAAATTTAGTACCTACGAAACTTCATTGCATCGTATGTCTGAAACGAAACGTTAGATGTATCCCGCTTGTTTTCGTGGTAGAGAAAACAGGAGTGTAGTGGTAGAAATTTGTAATTTAGAAACTCCCTTGGGACTTCTAGAACGTCTGCCAGTGCAGTGGCCTTCTCCTCCGGAGTAAAGACAGTGACAACTGGTAGCGACTATTAGTGGTTGAAGTAGAAAGTAAGATTTAAATAAGCAAACTTAAAATCAAAACTTTATATCAAAACATATAATTTGTTTATCAATCTGTTGTTATCTACACACTGAAATGCTTTAGAAGAAGAGTAATTCTTGTACAAGTCCAGAAACAAAATTTGAACCACCTCTGGGTCTCTACATACACTTAAACTGACAATTGTTATCTGAAAATATAAATAAAAACCTCACTACTGACAAGGAGAGGAATCGCTCTGTATATCACCGAATTAAATAAGATTGTGTGAGATGAAAGTACAAGACGTACTGTTTCAAGTCATACCTGGTATGGGTGGCCAATGAGCCCTCCTTTTGGAAATATTGGCTATTGTTTGTGACATACTTCCGTTAGGTGCCTAATAGGAATGCATTAGACTGCATAACAGCGTAGCTCATATGGTTGGATGCTGAGTTGTCATCCAGGCAACGTGAGTTCGAATCCTAATGCCTTCTCACTTTTAAAGCTTGATATTATTATTATTATTATTATTATTATTATTATTATTATTATTATTATATTATTATTATTTTTTTTAATTCACCTTCAGTTGTCAGCTCCTATATTCAAAGCCGTGTTGAAATATGCGTGGTGTGCATCAAAATTGATAAACGAACGAGAAGTGTTTGTGAATGTGAATGATATCTGTTTCGCAGCAGAAGTGCGGAAAAATGTGTGTGACTGTGGACTACCTTATTTCATTTGCTGTGCATGGTGCAGGAAATATGTATGTTTTGTGTGTTTTTATGACATTTATTATAATGAATCGGGACAAAATTAAGTGGAATAGCTGCTACAGAAACAGAACAGACACCAGTGACATCTTACCTGCCCATATGAATAATATTTCATTGTTTATCCTTTACAATACAATGTCAGTTAATTATAATTTGTTTAAAACAGGATGAAGCGTACAAAACATTGAGAAATACGATATATATAAATAGATAACGTTGATCACAATATTAATCATTATTAAAAGAAAAAAATATATGACCAGTTAAGATTCGAACTTAGGTTGCTGGGATAAATTGTTTGTGTTTGTAATTTGAAGTAGTTTGCATGATATGTATTATCAATTTCTGTATATCACAACTGGTTGAATTGTTTATACCTTAAATTTAATTAAATTGTTTTGTATTATAATATAGCTCAACTTATGAATGATCGTTTGCGTTTGTAAATTTAATAATCTGATTGGCTATGTATTGTATACTTTTAGTAGAGCCATCGATGTAGCTCAGTCGGCAGACTCGCTGGGCTGCTGTTCCGGAGCTGCGTTCGGGCTTGGGTTGGATCCCCCTTTGGACTTTGGTTTCTTCCGAGGTTTTCCACAGCCATGGGACTGAAACCGGATGGTCTATGGCGAGTCCTTGGCATCAACACCTTTGATTTGATTACCCCCTTTGATTTGATTACCTGGTTGGGTTTTTCCGAGGTTTCCCCCACCGAAAAGGCAAATGCCGGGTAATATTTTGGCGAATCCTCGGACCTCATTTCATCTCACTACATCTCGCCAAAATGTAAAAAAATTGTACAACATTGTAAAAATTGTAGAAAATTACTAAATTGTAAAACTATAAAAATTTGTAAAAATTGTAATTGTAATATTGTAAAATGTTGACATGTTCCACATCTTAAAGCTTCATTGCTCATGTAAGATCTATGGAATAAAATAAATGAATGAATGAATGAATGAATAACAACTCAGCATCCAACCGTATGAGCTACGCTGTTACACAGTCTAATACTTCACTACAGTGGAACCTCGATGCATCGTTCCCGTTATCGTCGTTTTCCCGCCTTTTTCGTCCGCCGCTTTTTTGGTCCCGAAAATAGACCCATATAAATAACGTTTTTTTTTTTTTTTCCGGTTCCATCGTTCCTCGAACTATCGTTTTATCGCATCGATCGTTGCGAAATCACGGTGCCGACGCCATATTTTCCCGCATGGATAGTTTTCTTTTACTTTGAAAGGGCGAACTTTTTGCTCTCCATTATTATCTTTGAAGCAAGAGGATACAGGAGATTGCGATCCGCAGACTGTGTCAAACTTTGAGGAGAAACGTAAAATGTATTACGCCGCCATGATACGTGACGTGATTCGCCACCTTAGTGAAGCGCGCGAATTCTCCACGTGTGTTTGGTATAGTCTGCTGATGCGGAAATTCTGTGCAATGAAGACTCATTAGATTCTGAAAAGAAATGCAATTTTATAGTAACTTATTGATTAATCATATTTTTCCACACAAAAACGATGTGGAGGTGTATAAACACTTGATACAGTATTATTATGGAATACATTACGCATTCGTCTTACCTAATGAGATTTGTCGTCTTAATACTGCAAATTGTTGTGCTACAACGCAGACGCTGTTCTCCACAGTGGTAAGACGTGTTTCTGTACATTGTTTATGTTCAGTACAAGTTTATATGCTTAGAAACGTACAGGAGAATTATGTTTGTAGGGTTACTAAAGAGCTAGACAAGTTCCGACAATATTTTTATGCGTATATTATAGGCCTAATTTGTGACGCAGGTTCTAGTTGCATGTAATGCAATAGTATGGGCTAATGGAAGCCCGCCTGCTTGGGAATGGATTTGTGGCAATACATATCTGCATTCTGAACGTATCACGAATCTGCGTTCATGATTTTCTCATACTTCATTTCTTTCTAAATTATGCATCGATTAAGTGGGTATTCCCAGTTAAATTATCTAGAGAACAGTGGGATATATTCATAACTCTGTTGCGTCTATTATACACCTAAATGCGGTAATTTTTTTATGGTTTCCCGGTATTATCGTTTTTCCGTATTTATCGTTTTTATTCCTTGTTCCCCCAAAAAACGATGGATCGAGGTTTCACTGTATTAGGCACCTAACGGAAGTACGTCACAAACAATAGCCAATATTTCCAAAACGAGGGGTTATTGGCCACCCATACCAGGTATGACTTTAAACAGTACGTCTTATACTTTCATCTCACACAATCTTATTTAATTCGGTGATATACAGAGCGTGTCCTATTCTTGTGAGTAAAACCACTGATCGTGATCAGGTGTAAAACACGACTCATCTTCGAGCACACGTCCACTTGCATTCTGCACCAGTGCCCCGAGCGACAGTTCGGAGCTGCTCCCTTGGCCAGGTCTGGACTGTATTGTCGCTTCTAACTCCTGTGTGTTCATGGATGTAATTAAGTGTAAATGACGTCCAAGTCAACACTGTTAACCAGAAATGTTTACTTGAAATTTGAACTCAGGGTTTCAGCGCGGAAAGCTGATGCAATAACTTCTATACTTTGTCGGAAGAAGAAATACATATTTCTGTAGCTTCCTGCGGTTATAGCTGTACTCTGTCTGTTGCAGGCGACAATATGAACCACTTCCTGAACGAGAACTGGCAGGAGCTGATACGGGAGATGGGACCGCCAGTGGGGGAAGCAATAAACCAGTTCGTCTCCGCACTCTTAAGCAACGTCTTTGAGCTAGTTCCCTATGACGATGCCTTTCTGGACGTATGATCCATCATCTAGTCAAATTTCTATCTCATCATTCGGTTCATTCACAGTAGGCTACTTACTGGCTGAAACACAAACATAGGCCTACATAACTTGGATCATTTACTTAGATTAACATTTCGCAATGTTTTATTCACTGATACGAGTATGTCTAATTTAACACATTGGACAATGGAAAATGTTAAACATTGAGTAATAGTCTTCTACATATTTGACTAAAAATGTTAACTCTTCTTTCTTAAATCCTAAAGTCCATTCGTTCCGGTCTGTGCGATGATAGGCCTTCACTTACAGTAAAGCAGGATATCTGAATGGCAACGATGTACTAATTTGAAGTGAGACGTAAAAAATAAAGTCCGATTTATTCTTAAATATATCGTCGGTTTACAAGCAAAACACATTAAGTAAAAATATCACTCCTGGGAAAAAGGTGTTTGAAAGTTCTTGACAAATTTCAATCCTCAAAATATTATTATTATTATTATTATTATTATTATTATTATTATTATTATTATTAAGTTGTTTCTCTTTATGTACATTTCATTTTCAAATTGAGGGGTTTTGGGGAAAAACCAGGCAGTTCCGATTCAGTACTTTTCGAGATAATGAAGAAAAACTTGCCGCCAAACAATAAGCATGTACAGAAAGAGGCAGATAAAAAATGCATTATGTATGTATTTATTTACACTGCAAGTGGGCATGCACCCGGTGGCAGTGGTATACACAATATAAACAATACACAATAAATTTACAATACACAATACAATTATACAATACACAATAGGCCTACAATTTTATACACAATACAATAAGAATACACAATATAATTTAACACAATAATAATAAAACCTAAATAAAATACCTAATTTTACATTACAACCTAGTCTTTCACTTTACTCTCATCTCACTCACTGTAGTGGCACTATGACGCATTTCACTGACACTATAGAACACATTTCATTGACGCTACAAATTATCACTGATCGGAACTATTCACTGCACTGTAAAACCATAACTTCACTGACTCACCTCGCTTCACTGATACAACAGTTCAAATAAGTCAAATAATTACACCCTTATGCATACTGTACTTATAAACAGAACTACATTTAAACTAAACATTTCTAGTCTAAGACCCTCTTACACTCTATTTTTAAATAATTTACAATTCAAACCAAGGAAGTAACTCGTCAGGCTAATTAAATACATGTCACCAAATGTTAAATGTCGCCTTAATTTTAATTTGCACTTTATACACAACTTTTTAAATTATTCTTGAATCTCCTTAAGGAAGGACAGCCCTCAAAGACCGCTGCAAGTAGGTCATTCAAATCATTTATAGTTCTATTTAAAAATGAGAATTTACCTACATCCGTTTTCTGTTTCCTACATTTGATTTTAAAATCATGATCGTTCCTACCATAGTACGTTGGCTTTTCTAACCGAGCCGTTATGTCTACCCATGCTTTCTGACCTAGATGTGTTCTATACAATGATGTTATTCTAGTTTTCCTACGTCTGTTTTCCAAAGTTTCCCATTTAAGTTCTTTTATCGTATCGTTTCCATCTTCTCTTTTACCTTTAACAAATTTAGCTGCCCTATACTGGATTCTTTCTAAGGAATTTATCTGATATATTCTATAGGGATCCCAACATGTAGTTCCGTATTCCATTAACGGTCGCACTAACGTTAGATATGCTATTTCCCTCGATTTGGGGCTAGCCTTTCTCAAGATTCTCATAATAAAGTGAAGTGCCCTCCATGCTTTACCCGTAACATTATCAACATGCTCTCCCCAAGAAAGTTTGGAGTTTAAATACACTCCTAGGTATTTACAACATTGTACTTGCGGAATTACAACACCACTGAATTCGTAATTAAGACTAGTTTCCTCTCGGGTTTTACAAAATGTTATAGATTTACTTTTAGAACTATTAACTTTCATCCTATGCATTAACGCCCAGTTGTAAATTTTATTCAAGTCTGTTTGAATAGCATCTACATCTGAATTATTTCTTATCTTTCTATAGATAATGCAGTCATCTACAAATAGCCTCACATTTGATGTAATATTCTGGCATAGTTCATTTACGTATATTATAAAGAGTAACGGACGCAGAACGCTGCCCTGTGGCACCCCTGAACTTACATTTCCAATTTCCGATATTTCATGACCTACTCTAACTCTCTGGGTTCTACCTTTTGAAGAATTCTTGGATCCATAGCACCACTCTTATCTATTCCTAGCCTACTTAACTTATCTATCAATATGTCATGTGGCACCAAATCAAATGCTTTCGAAAAATCAATCACAACTGCATCGATTCTTCCGCCTCTATCTACCTCTTCAGCTAGATCCTGAACCGGTGACGTAATTCGACTATCACATAAGAAGCCTTCCCTAAAACCATGCTGGCGGTTGTAAAACCAGTCTTTCGCATTTAGAACATGACGAATATAATCCGATATCAAATGCTCCACGACTTTACATACGACAGATGTAAGGCTAATCGGTCTGTAGTTTCCGACATCTAATTTATTTCCACCTTTATGTATGGGTACCACTATAGCTGATTTCCAGTCACATGTAATAGCTGCATTGTTTATGGAGACATGAAATGTACGCATTAATTATGGAATTATGGCCTCGGAACCTAATTTAAGAATCTCTGTAGCAATACTATCTGGTCCTCTAGACTTCCGACTTTTTAATTTCGTTAGTCTCTCTCTAACCCCTTTGGAAGTTATTTTGAATGTCGAATTTGGTTCACATTCACGGTCCGTGACACAACCACTCCTATCAGCGGGATTATTATTATTATTATTATTATTATTATTATTATTATTGAAAACCGAAATCAAATAGGAATTTAATAAGTCGGCCTTTTCTTTGTCATCAGTTATACTTTCTCCGTTTTGATTTCGTAAAAGCACTACTCCTTCATTTTTTCCTTTTCTCCTGCGTACATAATTATAAAACTGTCTCCAATTGTTACTTTCATCTTCTTTTAAATTGGTTTTTAGAAAATTTTCCTGAGCTATCCTTTTTTCACACTCAAGTTTCTTAATTATTTCGACATATTTTTCCCAATGCTCATGGCTTCGTTTACGTTTAATAAATGCGCGCCTTGTCTTTTTCTTTAAGTAGCGAATATAATTAGTGTAATATTCAGGGTCCGGATTTTTCTTAATTATTTTAGAAGGTACACATTTTACTAATGCCTCGAAAATTATGCTGTTAAATTTATGCCATACATTTTCCATATTTCCTTCAGTTCTTAGAAAGTCATCATGCTTTTGTCGTAAAAACGTTTGTAATTCATGGACATCGGTTTTGTTGAAGTTCCAGACAGACACTGGACTTGACTTCGGATTTACTGTGTTTTCCCAGAAGATTTCTAATAAGACGCTATTGTGATCACTTATTTTATGAAGACTTTCAGAGATGACAAAGAGAGAGACAGGTCTTACTAGGTAAACATCTAAGAGGGCATTGTCACGCGTCGGACCATTTACTACCTGCGTGAAATCTTTACGCCAGATCAATTCATTAACAAGGATCTGTGCATCTGAATTCGTACCTGAAATCCCGTTCCAGTTAATTTTCGGGAGATTTAGATCCCCAGCAATTACTACGTTTCGGTCTTCTGATACTGTATTAAGATATTCATTTAGTTTGTGCAAAGTTAAATTGTTTAATTCACTGGGTGGTCTGTAACATGCTATTACATCTAAGGCTTCCCGCCCATTTTTTATCTAAACATTCAATATTTCAACTTCCTCATGTATCCACAGAAGATTGCTACTTATTTCTATCTTAGTACAAACGAAAACTCCCCCTCCCTTTTCACTTCTATCCTTTCTGAAGACTATAATCCGACCTAAAAATTTCCGATCATTTATGTCTTCCCTAAGCCATGATTCCGTCCCAATTATTACATCAGGATTATAAACATCGACCAAGTTCCAAAACGGAATAAGTTTATTTCTAATACTTCGGCAATTTATCAGCAGTAGTTTTAATAGGCCTGTCCTTACTTGAACATTCGGAACCCCCGTGGCACCTGGTCGTCACTGCTGGTCTCCGCCGCTCGCTGATAGGTCTTCGACCGCACCGCCCGCTGTTAGTCCCTCTACCCCTCCGGCCGCTGGTAGACTCTCACCCCCGCCAAACGCCGGTAGTCGCTCGCCCCCGCCGTCCGCTGATGGTCCTTCGGTCTCGCTCCCCGCTGATGGGTCCACGATCCCGCCGCTCCATGTTGTAGTGTCTACCCGCGCGAAGAGGGAGCCCATATCTGCAGCCTTCCTCCGATTTAGGTGGATTATAACTGTGAATGTAATTCTTGGAACTACTTGGTTCTTCGACCAAACGATAGAGCGTAATTTTTTTGTCCTCTGTGCATAAATAACTCAAAAATGAAAAAAATTGGAGCTCTCTGGTTTTATCCCCAAACCCCTCAATTATAAGTTTCTACACATAAATTATATACATTGCATACGTTTTTTTCTCAGAAGTAATATTTTTTACTTAATATGTTTTGCTTTTACCGGTTGGGTTGTTCTGTACGGCTGTGAAACTTGGACTCTCACTTTGAGAAAGGAACAGAGATTAAGGATGTTTGAGAATAAGATGCTTAGGAAAATATTTGGGGCTAAGAGGGATGAAGTTACAGGAGAATGGAGAAAGTTACACAACGCAGAACTGCACGCATTGCATCCTTCACCTGACATAATTAGGATTATTAAATCCAGACGTTTGGGATGGGCAGGGCATGTAGCACGTATGGGCGAATCCAGAAATGCATATAGAGTGTTAGTTGGGAGGCCGGAGGGAAAAAGACCTTTAGGGAGGCCGAGACGTAGGTGGGAAGATAATATTAAAATGGATTTGAGGGCTGTGGGATATGATGATAGAGAACGGATTAATCTTGTTCAGGATAGGGACCAATGGCGGGCTCATGTGAGGGCGGCAATGAACCCCCGGGTTCCTTAAAAGCCAGTAAGTAAATAAGTAATATGTTTTGCTTGTAAACCGACGTTATATGTATATAAAATGAAAGGAAATAAAGTATTTAATGTTAAGAACATATGCTGTCCTACATTTCAGAGGAAGATATTGTATAGAGACGACTAATGGATTGGCAACATTATAAAGATCATACATTTTCTGTTAAGAATGCAGAAAGTTTTCTAATCTTCAGATGCGATATTGATGAGTAGGCTCCGTATTCCAAGCTACCTAAAGACTGAAGTTAAAGACACACTGGGTATATAGTACGCCGAACACAAGTAAAGAAACGGATAAGGATATAAACAAACGTGTCTCGCTGCGTGTTCGTGGAGTACAGTCAACTCCCGACAGTCTGAAGGTATAGGCTATTAGTAAACAATATATGCTTGAGCCGTGATTGTTCATTTTCGTCGTGATCTTTGCAGTGAATAATAACGTGCATCCGTAAGTTACGGAACTTGATCATATTACAAGAAATTCTTTAAATAGTACATGACGTTATTGGTGCATGATATAGTGCAAGATATTCCTATTGTCTGATATTTTTTCGTGTTTCGTATGTAGCTAATCACTGAAAATCCACTGATTTTCTATGTACTTTTCTAAAAATTCCCTAAAATGTAGATTATTTAATTTATTAATTGGAATGTTGGCATTGAAATCATGATAGGCTACACAAATCCATGCTAAACGAGGAGTTAATATCTTTATAATTTTCATATTTTGATGGTACTGATTCTTTTGGATTACGTTCAACACACTTTCTGTGCAGTGTCTTTCAGAGCACTGTTTTTGTCACTTTCACGGTTATTTTACGCAACGTAGGCTATATGTAATTTTGTCTATATTGACAGTGAAAATATTAGTTCAAATATCCTCAACTATGCTCTGCAATATTACACGCTTGAGCGTCTTACCTAAGGCATTTTACCTCTCCAATGAACCTTCAATCAGCCACAAAGATGTAGGTATTTAAATAATACGACTAGTAAGAGCAGTGATCGATAAGACTATTCATTATGACTGCGTCCGGTTTTGATTTTATAGAGAAAGAAGGCAGAGTATGCGTAACTATTTTATACACGAACGTACCTGTACTTGCGATGTGACGCCGTATATACTTCGAATCAGGCAACTTCATTCCAGTTTATAGGTAGCTGGAATACGGACCCTATTGATGAGCATTCATTCATTATTTTCTGCCTAAGGGTAGGTATTTCACTGAAAACCCCAGCATTTTCCAGCCTTCCCTATTTCCCGCCTTCCCAGTACCGGTACTTATATAGGGACATCATTTTACTTTTACTAACATTTTTAATATTAATCTGGCTATACCTTTCTATTAACGATTGAAACAGGAAACACCGTTTGCTACCCCTTCCACGACTGGAGTTCGATGATACTGGCGTAAAATACAAATCACTTTACTAGGTATAGGAGGGAAGAATAGTAGTTCATCCATTTATGTAAACTAGGAAATATCGCAATTTTGAGTTTCATCATTTTCATTAGATTTTTGTTTAATCAAAATACAGTACTGTATTAACAATGAGTGTTTTTACTCACGAACTGAGCTATCCATTCGGACGTATTAATTATGCAATGTATATTGTACTGTTACAGCACATTAGCGTACAATATGAGAATGAAGTTAAATTGAAAAATAATCATAATATGGATATTTAAACACATTTTTGAAAATGGTGGCCGTTCATTTCGATACAGGCTTCAGTTCGTTTGTTCATATTATCACACTATAGACTATTGTACCTAATTCCAATTACCAGTTTCGTCCTTCGTACGAGTAACTCATGTTGAAATATTTCTGTACCTACTCTATAAAAGAGTACCTTACGTACTGTAAATTCAATCTTCACTTCTGGTCGATCCGAAAAGATTAAATTACTCAGAAATGCTATCTACTGTCCGTTCAAGTGGTTTTGTCGTAGGGTCGTAGAAACGGGAGGGGGGAATCACGTGACAGTTAATTACTTAACGAGGCCCTTTTATTTAAGTTATTTTAAACACTTGTATAGGCCTAATATTACGTAGACGTCCAATTGATAATAGAAATTAATGTTTTCAGAAAAGAGCTAAGATAGCCCAGCTACTAGACTTTACAGAGGGGCGAACAGAAGCAGGTGGGGGGAAACCGGGATGCGACGTAGGCAAACGGACGACAGTACCTGTGCGAAAATATGATTCCATATTGAAAGGTCTTTCGTCACTGAAAAAAGCGAACATATTTCTGGAACGTACTACACCCACTAACTCAGTACTGCTTACGCGCCCTCGGCTCTGTGTGGTGAACGGTTGGAAGTTTACTAGTAGAAGGGGTGGGAGTGAAGTACATTCAAAAACTGAGGTACAATAAAAATTGAAGTAAAAATAAAATGATGTCCCTGTATTTATGTAACTGATAACCTGCTTGTTAAGTGCTCGACATCTTGTTGACATCCTATCACTCATGTTTTGCCACGTGTTCGTACAAAAGTGTGTCAGATCTCGAACCGTTGAGATATAAGCTAAGGTTCCTTAAATTTTGTAAATTATTAAAGGAAAAGAAATATAAGGTCTACTACTATTTTTATTTGTTTTCGGTTTTTATGGTTTGGTTAGTTAAGATTTCTGTCGCTAGGTAGAGCTTAAATCGATGTAAAACTTTATAGATATAAAACCTTAGTTTTCAGGATGTAGAAGTGCTCAATAAGAGTTGTTTTTGTGTTTATAGCAAGTTTTTTGTGAATGATCCTATTCAATAGTACGACTGTTAGTTAATAATGTTAAGATTTACTTTAGAAAATATAATGTCGAAGTGAATGTTTGTTATTGAATTCGAAGTCTTGGAAACTAGGTTTACGAAGCAATTAGATCTAGTGGTAATGGGCTGAAATGCCAAGAGCACATAGGGCCAATAATTAAAAACGTGTTTTATATGTCTTTCAATTATTATGTGTAGATTAAAACCTCAAGCTTCTCAATTTTACATTCATTTCAACGATGTTAAGGTAAAATATCATAATCCTCAAACAATTAAAACTGAGATTTTCACACCATACTATTTTTTATGGCTATTCTACGTATATGTGAAAGAATTTTACCTTCGGACAATTATTTTTGGTATAATTAATAATTCTTAGAATTTGTGCCAATTATTATTATTATTATTATTATTATTATTATTATTATTATTATTATTATTATTTCATATATGAGTATGTTGACATTCTTAACTCTTAATAATAACTCTTTAACAATAATTTTTAATCACATACCTTAATATTCGTCCTCAGCACAAGACATTGCAACCTCGGTTTTAGACCACGTGGATTAGACAAGTAGGTGTCATATTTTAATAAGGAAGCAGCTTATTGGTTGCAATATTGGAATTGAGGCGAGTGATTGGAGCGGCGACATAAGAAATTAAAAACAATAATGCAATTTAATTTTAAAGACCTACCGAATGTTATGCACGAGGCCGCTGAAAGACCTGCCAAATGTTAACCATGAGAGCGCGGCGATAATATACATTTTTGCACAACAGCATTCATTGTTGCAAAGAGAATATGAATTGCATGAAAGACAATACTGTAATTTACATTCCGTGAAGTCACTTTCATTGTAGCGGTTACAGAAATAAATTAAAATATACCTGTAGGCAATTTTTAATAATAAATTAATAGATAGATAAATAATCAAATAAAGGCAAAAAAGGCATTTATTTTGTAAATTAGGCATTTATATTAAAAAAGGCAGAAAAGGGCAACATAAAACTGTGACAATCACAAAGGTATAATTCGTACAGGGTTACTTGCAAAATGAAGATAGATTCAGCACATTTAAAAAGGCATTCTGCCAAAGTTCCAGTCTCTGGTGATGAGTTTCTGAACTGATTAAACTTGCTACCAAGCTGACAATATATAACAGATGTTTCATTATGTTCTTTCATTAGTGACTAAAAAAAACTAAGGATTTTCGGAAATATGTTTATATAAACTTTTCTTCTTGTTTTGTTTTGAGAAGCATGCACCCAAGGTTTGTCAAAGTATTTCTGAAACACTCTGTATACTGTTTTATACTCTCAGTGGCGGGTAAATTTTTCTAAAGCACGTCTATGCGCATGTGTCACTATTGCTCCTCGTTCTGTATACATTTGTGACTACTGCTAATGTTGATTCTTTTAGTTATTTAGCGATGCTGTATCAAATACTAAGTTATTCAGCGTCGATTGAATTGGTGATAGCGAGGTGGTATTTGGCAAGATGATGCAGAGGATTTGCCGTAGATTACCTGACATTCGCCTTACGGTTGGAAAACCTCGAGAAATACCAAGTAATCAGCCCAAGCAGGAACGAGGCTATGTCCAAAAGCATTTCCAAATCAACACTAAAACGTGCTTACCGAAAGAGCTATCCTGTAGATTTTAAATTCTGGAATTGGCAGTCTTCACTCTGCTATTATCTTCATCAAATTTTGCCTTCCATATATTGTATTTGTGTTACAATAATTAATTTCACAAAAATTTAAGGGGTTAGGTACAGCTTACAGCAGTAAAATGTTTCGAAATATTCAACATTTTTTTTCCCTCTATTATTGTATCTTGTAGAATAATGAAAATTGGTATGTGTAAAACATTATCTTTCTGCTACAATAATAATAATTCTTTATTTATACTGGCAGAGTTAAGGCCATAGGGCCTTCTCTTACACTCTACCAGGTCACAAAGTATTCAAGCAGTTAAAATTTAACAAAAAAGTTACAGAACAGAATACTAACATATTATAAAGAGAAATAATAATAGCATAATAAAATCGACACTAAACAACATGAAAATAATACCATAATAGAAAAAAAACAAGTAAAATACATTGGAATATAGCAAAAGCAACTCATTTAGCACAAATGGTTAATATGGAAAAACGTAAGGAAGAATATATCAAAATGGAATGTAATAAAATAATAAAAAAGAAAAAACAAAAAAGAAATAAAATTAAATAAAATTCACAATAAAAGGCTATGATAATAAGTTCGTCGGCTGATAAAGGGAACAAAAAGGGGAAAGGAAGGAAAAGAAATATATAGCCTATATTTTTACAAATCTATCGCAGAGAGAAAGGCTTATAACTGAAAGGAATCTGAGTTGAAAAGGTGCAATTTTAATTTATTTTTGAAACTAGACAATGTCCGACAGTCTCTGATATGTTGTGGTAGAGAGTTCCAGAGATGAGCTGCAGAGACGGTGAAAGATGAAGAGTAGAAGGATGTTCTGTGTTTAGGAATGGAGAGTGTGATATGGTATTGTGAGCGAGTATCTATTTCGTGATATGAAGACAAATGTTGAAAACGAGAAGCTAAGTAGCTAGGGTTAGAGTTTTGAAAAATATTGAAGAGTAAAGTGAGAGAGTGAATACTTCTTCGCTCTTTGAGACGGACCCAGGACAGCATATTTAATGAAGGTGTGATAGGTCAGATCTACGGACGTTGCAAATAAATCGAACACATGCATTATGAACACGCTGTAGTCTGTCTGTCAATTTCATGTTAAGATCAGTGTAGAGAGTGTCACAGTAATCAAAATGAGATATCAAGAGCGACTGCACTAAATTCTTCTTGAGAAGCAACGGAAGGATATTTCGAATTCTTTTTAGTGCGTGAATTTTCATAAAAATTATTTTACATATGTGTGTGATTTGACTATTCCAACTTAAGTTATTGTCCATATAAATTCCTAGATTTTTTATTCTATCACTGTAAGGGATAATAGTTTCATTCATTTTAACAGGAGATAAGTCTCCTGTGTTTAAAAGTCGTTGATGTCCCATTATGACTGCCTGTGATTTCTCAGAGTTCAATTTCAGTCCAAACTTTTCCGTCCATGAAATAATTAATTTTAGGTCATTGTTTACTTCATTTATTGCGTAATTTAGTGTCGATGTAGGTGCAGAGATATATATTTGTAGGTCGTCAGCAAATAGAATATGTTTACAGTGTTTAATAGATTGTGATGTCATTTATGTAGATCGTGAAAAGTAGAGGTCCAAGAACTGAACCCTGTGGTACACCTGCACCCACGGTACGCCAGGAAGAAAAACGATCACAGACCCGCACACATTGTTGGCGTACTTGAAGGTAGGAGGTAAACCACGACACTGAACTTTCTGATAAATTAAGGTCTAGGAGCTTGCATAGTAACAGATCTATGTCAACTGAGTCAAAGGCTTTGCTGAAGTCAAGAAGTGTCAAAATGGTCAATTTTTGTTTATCGGAGGCTTCCCATATGTCTTCCGTAACTTTAAGTATTGCTGTATTTGTGCTATGTCCAGTTCTGAAGCCTGTTTGATACTCGTCAAGTAAATTGTGTTCGTTCAAGAAGTCCGTCAATTGTTTGTGAACAATGCGTTCCAGTGCTTTCGACAGGGTGGGCAGGATGCTTATAGGCCGATAGTCATTTAGGTTTGAAGGATTATTATTTTAGGAAGGGGACGTACAGTTTCCCTGAAAAGGAATGAGACGATTGAATATTCCTAAGTCTCAGATGTAAAACACTGCGCATGATCGGAGACCAGAGCACTGATACACAAGATAACGAATATTGAGTTACTTAGATTCAAGCAATTTGGTTTGTTACTAGCATCGTTCCGGAATTCACTTCAAAAACTGCAAAAAATATAATAATATTACGTAAATAAGAGATAAATATATACATAAATCGTGTAGTTAAATCGACAATGGACCTTCATGACTAGATCGACACTCCGCACAGAAAGTAAACCTTTCGTGTCGTTGCAATAGCTCAGACGCTAAGATCTATGCTTGTTGAGTAGAAGAGAGCGAGTTCGATTCTTAGTCTATATCAACGATTTTTTTTTCTAAATAACGTTGAAATAGAGTTCTACAGAGTCCTCAGATTAAGTGTTAATGATCACAGAAATTACAAGTTATAATATTATAAACGTTAATCTAATGAATGCATTTATACACACACACATACACACATACAATGTAAATGCATATTATATATATATATATATATATATATATATATATATATATATATATATATATACTGTATATATAGGCCTATTAAAAACTAACAATTAAAATGAAATTAAAAATATATTCCTAAGCCACACAGACAAACTATTACAAAGGTTTAGAGTCCTTAGGCCATGTCATTTGTCGAGTAATTATTACGATATTTTATTAGTAGCTTTCCCACATGTGTAATAAATGCACTCGCACAAAACAATTTTTGTTAAAAGTGTGGCTTTGGATTATGTAATTATCACCCCTTCAGTTGATTTGAGCTATTTTATCTACGTGTTTAATTTAATGTGCATTCAATTTAATTCATGTTATGATTGAATGTATAAGCACTGTTGCAGTTATTGATTAATTACATATATTAATACTAACTATTAAATGCATGTGTTAAGTAACTAATTGCAGTATCGTTTGCAAAATCTTGAATGTTTAAGTTGTCAATATTTCTGTACTATATACTATAAGACGTTAAAAGAATTTGCAATAGATTTGGAATCCTCTACTTTATAATCATTAATTTTAATGAAAAAATATTTTCTTTCTTAGGATATCTACAAGTTTAACTTTAATAATATTCCGAATAGCTTTAATTGCATTATCTGGATTTTGTGCTTTTCTATTCAGATGTGTTCTATTTCCCTCTTTCATAAATTTTGATAAATTACACTGTACTTCTTGTAGTATTTAAGAATTTGAGGATAGTTACATTGCAGCTCATTACACATAGATTCTTCTTTTTAATACATGAGATTTTAAGTCCCTGCATTATCTACATGATTTTACTTTTGAATTTTTTCACAACATTGAGTGGAGAACATCCACTGAAGTGATTCTGAAATGAAGTGAAAAATACAATACATTTACTCTTAATATCAGTAGTACCAGTAACATATACGTTTTTCCAAGATTCATTTTGTAGACATAAATGTAAATAATCACTAGATACAGCTTTTACGACCCTTTTTTAGTTTTTAAATTAATATTTTGAAATTGTTCAGTAACATTGGAAACAGGATTTGTTTATCATGTTCAGACAAGCCATTGATTATAGGTGCTGCCGAATAGGAATTCAGTCTAATTCAGTGTACAAAACTTTTATCAATGGCTGTGCTACTTCAGCTTGTATGCTGGTGGGGAAATGAGTCTACGGCTAAGATTTCTAGTTTCAAGGAGTGAATTTAATTTACTTTTGCGGAAAAGTTCCGAGAGATAATCTATGTCTATGTCACTACAGATCACAAATTCCATATGAGATTTCTGAAGTCTTTTCTTTACATATTCAATGTTGGCTATAAATATTAATAAATATTAAGAAATATGAATGATTGTAGTTAGAAGTCTGATTTACATTATAAAAAGCAAGAAGTTACATTCCTCGGCAAGATTCGAACTTTTCGATGTTTGGTTTTGTCGTCCAACATAAGCACGGACCTATTCAATGCTTATGTTAATAACCTACAATTTAGGTGTAGCAATGTGGTGTCATAACTTGGGGTTTGTTTACTTAATGTAATTAGATTTAATTTGATTAGCTTCGCAACAATTGGACTTCCTGTTATATCCTGTTATTTAAATATTTAAGTTAAAGTTGATTTATTAACTCTTACTGTGCAAGATGACCCTTATTTCAATAATTCTATATCACGTTAAATAGTCATTGTCTACACTAAAGTATTATCATCATCCCTCATTTCTCATCTTAATGGTGAACCGACGTGACATGAGACAGCGAGTTATAGCTCTAGTTGAGGCTGGATATGGGGCTAGATCTGCTGGCCGTTTGGTCGGTGTTTCTGGAAGTACAGCCGAGAGGTGGGTTCATCGTTACCAAAATTCAGGGGAGGTCGAAAATCGTCCTATTCCTGGGCGTCCCCGGATTTCTTCATTGGAAGAGGATGCTCTCTTATTCGAGGAAGTTGACAGAACCCCTTTCGGACTGCTAACGAAATAAGAGCAGCATATAACTTTCCCGGTTCTTCACAGACTGTGATCAGCAGGTTGAGGAACCACGGTACTAGGAGCAGGAGGGCTGCGCAAATGGAAATATTGGGGGAAGCACAAGCTGTCGACCGTCTTGCCTTCGTTACCAATCGAGTGGATTTTGATTGGAGAAATGTAATTTTCTCCGACGAAACAACCATCTCGAGTGATTACGAAAGTCCTGTCCGTGTCTATCGTGAGGATGGTCTCCCACATGATCAGCGCTATGTGCACCGACGTGAAAGATCGGGGCGCTTTAGCATATTGTCACAGTCTAGTATATACAGTCGCGAAGCTCAATACGTAGTAAATATGCAAACATTAGATTGTTGCTCACCACTAGGATCGCTAATATCGCCTCATTACAGGCAATGCAAAATAGTACCGTCACAGTCTATTGTTTCTAGCACCCTCAAAACTCAAGCTTCTTGACTGTATACAGTAGACTGTGATATCGTGTTGGGGTGGATGTCTTACGATGGACCTGGCGTTATAGAACGCATCGATGGCCGGTTTAATACGGGAACTTACGAGCACATTCTGGAAAATATATTCCTTCCTTCCGCCCCTAGAACGTTTTCCGGAAGGAACATTGTTCCAACAGGATAACCATCCCGTGCACTATGCCGCAAGCATTCAAAGATGGTTTCAAAGGAGACCCGAGATCGAAATCATTAATTGGCATGGCCTCCGAAGTCACCTGATTTGAATGTCATCAAAAATTTATGGGCGGAATTGAAAAAGAGAAGGATAGCCACCTATGCCCACCGATGCCCTCGAAATCGAGACGAATTGTGGGATCAAGTTCTTGAAACCGGGGATTAAAATTTATTCCACAATCTCGTGACATCCATGCCGGACCGACTTAGAGCTGTAATAGAAGCTGATGGCATGTGGACAAGATTTTAAGTTGACAGGTCTCTTTTTGTTTCTTGTGATTTTTGTTTGAGGAAAAATACTCTTAACTTTCAAGTAAGATTTATTTTTTTGACGAGGTTCAGCCCACTTGTAAGACCCAGAAATTGGGCATAAATTATTCATATTTTTCGACAAATTAGATAGTCTAGGAACTCTGAAGAAATTAATTACACCTCAATAAAAAAAAGTTTCACCTGGGATCGAACACGAGACGTTTCGGTTAAGCAGTGGAACCGACACGCTACTATATGAGCTACCGAGACAAGACAGTGACAACAGCAGTCTAGAATGTAGATCCCATAGCAGGCATTTGCCATTCGGTACAGAGAAGCAATGATAGCTTGTGATCCTAGCTATGTTGTGAAATCGTGGCCTTAAATGGAAGTCTACTTCGTGATTATTATTTTGGTCCTTGTCCTTGTTGTGGTCCTCGTAACAATTCTTACTGTATTTCTCATGTTATGTATCGTTACGTCGATATCGAGTGAACCGCGCTGTAGAACTTTAACTTCCGACGACCAAGAGTCGTCTCATTCCTTTTAAGGGTAACTGTACATAAGCTTTCTTCCATAGGCTGGGATATGTCGAGGTCATAAGTGAGGCATTAAAGATGTGTGTCACAGTTGGCAATATTACGTCTATGAACTTACGCAGTAGAACAATGCTGATGCAGTCGACTCCTTCAGCTTTAGTACTTATCCGTTTTATAGCTTTCTTTACGTCTAAGTCTGTTACGTATGTGAAGTAAAATTTCTCGCTCGTTTGACAGGTCGCTTACAGTAGTTCGTACATTGTCTGTTCTCTCTCCTTGGGGTCAATTGGTTGTGAGTGTATCGTGGTAAAATGGTTATTAAGAGCGTCCAGTGAAATAGAAAAGTCGTTTACTTGGTCATTTTGTCTTCTGATGCCCGTTGATTTCAAGTCTCGCCATAGTGCTGATGGGTTTGAAGATGGTCCAATAATGTCATGCATGTGTCGAAGTTTCGAATTTCTTATTTCTTGGGTAATTTTGTTACGTAATTGTTTGTACTCAGTTAGATTGTCTTCAGATCTGGTCCGTCTGTATTTGCGGTAAGCTGCGTCACGTTCAGTCATCATAGTGCGTATTGGGGAAGTTAACCATGGGGCTGCTGGTCTTTTCACTCGTTTCGATTTCAGTGGTGCGTGTTTATCGTAAAGTTGTGTAATGTAATCATTAAAAATCGAAACCTTGTCATCTAGAGTGGGAGTAATCCAAATTGTGTGCCAGGGAATCACGGTTGCGTCTGATATTAAAGCTGTATAACGATTAAAAAAATTACATAGTATATATTTTTTCAAAATTCAAACTGTGCCGTTCACTGTGCACTGATGAAGCGTTTCCCTCATAACTCATAAACTTGTTAACTCTTTCATGTTGTCTCTCTTTTTAATTTTATTGCTGAAACTCATGTTTACAATATCATGCTCTTTCAACTACAATCCTTAATAATTAATTTTTTGTTTATTTTGTGTTAGAAGAAAATACTGATATTTGACCATTTTGTAAAATGAATTTATTTTTTATCAGAAAATCTATCAAAGAAAAAGAAGTGATCTTGCACCATATTGTAGATACGACACGCATTAATACACAAAAGAAATTTCATCATAGAATGTTGGATAGTTTTTTAGTTATGTTGGAAACGCTTCATCACTGCTCAGTGAACTGAATTTACAAAAAAAAATGTGAATAACTTTTTAAATCGTAATTTTTTTTTTTCATATAGAAGACGGACACTGTTTTACACATAATAATTTTCATTATTGTACAAGATACAGTAGTGGAGGAAAAAATGTTGAATATTTCCAAAATTTTACTGCTGTAAGCTGTACCTAACCCTTTAAGCTGGTTTCGAAGGTAATATATCATACCAAAATTGTCACTGGGTTGCGATATTAGTGAGTTACATAGACTATTAGTATGACAGTACGAAAATCTACCGCAACGAATCTGTGAGAATTAGATCAGCTGAAACTTGTGACATTTGTATTTTATGCAAAGACGAGTTAAGTGGAAGGAGTCTTAGTTACAATACTCGAAATACCATGACGTGTATCAAATGTCACTTTGTCGACTAAGTGTTGTAGTTAGTAATTCCGCATCAAGCAAAATAATAGAACCAATTTGATTGTGGGTAATAAACGAAGGGCACTGTTAGGCAGTTATGTAACAAATGGAATTTAAAATATCAGTAGCATAGTGGCATATGGAGGAACGTATCGAAATCCTTGAGAATGTTCCAAGCCTTCATTAAGCGCTAAAGTGTAACCTGAGTGTGAGGAAGATTTCGGTTTGACTCCCTTAAAATTGCTGGAAAAGGTTACAGAAAGAATCTTTCTTTAGTGTCACCGCTACAGCATGGGGTTAAGACTTGGTGCAAATAAATAGGCTATTAGAATGTTCATTTTCTCATTTGACATTAGAAAATACACATTGGTTGTGGTGGTGTGGCTAGTAAGACTTTAAGGGCCATATTCACAGACATTCTTAGCGCGGGCTTCCGGTGGACGACCAGCGAACTAACGTTTTTGTATTCATAAACCAGTGTTAGCGATATGATATGAATCCCAGCGAATAGGGATTATAAAGAATGGACACTGAGCGAAATTTCCTGTGTTTTGTTTCTCTGTGCGCCAGCGTATAGTTCCACTTTCAAGCGCTAGAGGTTAGTGTAATCGAGCATAAGCTAAGATAATAAATGAGAATAGAGTTAAGAGACAGGACCCAAACATCGCCTGCCTTATTACATAACCCAGTAACGCTTTGCTTCAAATAAATTCAAGTTAACGGCTTTTCCTTATTTCTCAGTGGCAAACTAGTTGTAATAATAATATTTCATATTTCAGATATAATAAATTACATTTTAAAATAATATAACATATTATAAAATTAAGTATCGAATTCGTTCAATATTTGTATATAATATAATATAGGTATATGGTTTTACTTCTCATAAGAGTTTTGTTTTTCCATTTTCAGCACTATCACATCATTACATATTTTAATTGTTGTTGGAGTCAACGTCTCAACTCTCATTATAAAGTAACTCTAGAGTCTAGACATTACAGTTAATGACGGATTTATTATTTTATGGATCCAATTTATTTTATTTGAGTACATAATGTACCTAGATGTATTAATTATATGTGTTATATTTCCGCTGTGTCGACTGCTAACTGGTGTGATGTCAGCGCCAACTCTAGGGAGAAAGCAGAATCTCATGCTTTAGCTGGCTTGAAGGTCATTGAAATCAGTCCGGCTACATCAAAGGTACCGACGCGAAGTGTCCATTCTTTATAATCCCTATTCGCTGTGAATCCTGTACAAGTAATCAGTCGATAGCCGGGGCTAGTTTAGCACGCTCGTAGCGTGGGCAAGCGAAATGTCTATGCATAGAAACCCTAGTCCCCAGCTATAACAACCCAAAATATACATAGATAATGAACAATCAGTCCTAGGCCGAATACGCAATCACGGCGAGGCATTTTTGCAGTAAGTTCTGTCCGTTAAGAATTGGGGATAGGGCTATTATAATATGTATTTGTAATTTTCACATTTACTTATTTGTTCTTTATGTTTTAATTTCGTTTATATTTTCCATACATGCTTATTCGAAAATTCTTAAAGAGTCTTTTACACACATACTTGAGTATGTACGAATACAGAGTCCATTATCAAGAAAGAGTTGTAAGAAATCAGCACACATAGAAAGCTATCTTTTTTTCGCGCTACTTTTCTTTTTAACAAATTCGTGGACAGATTTAGAGATTCGATTTATTCCAAAATTAATTTTTCATAAATAATGAAGACTAAAATGAACAATTTGTTTTTCTGTATAATTGTGTTCACAAATTCTGTACAAGCAAATAGAACTACAGTCAATGTCATGGCAAATATTGCAACGGATTTTATTGGCAAATATCACTCAACAATGGTTCATCTATTCTTCTCCAGATATGACCAAGGTAAGTGCAATAACTCTTATGCAAGGATTTGATTATTATTATTATTATTATTATTATTATTATTATTATTATTTGCAATTTTCATGTATTGGTATCCAATTACTTCATTTTGTCTCTATCACTTTCCGCTTTTTTCTTTTTAACGAAACATTAGCCCATGTTGAATCTTTCGTACACTACTTTTAACACTTACGACATACTCATACTATACAAAGGAAACAAACGACAAATACACAAACTACACCAATACATAAACAAAATACACCCAAAACTCCAATACACACTGGAACTCGAAAAGAATAACTCCATAAATTTCCTAGACATCACCGTAACAAATGCCAAGCCATGAGCCAACAACACTACAATGAAGAAGTGAACACAATCAAATACATAGCACAAGAAAACGGTTACAATCCAAACATAATAAACAACATCATAAGGAGGACAAAACAAAAACTTAACACAAAAACACGCAAAACACAACACGAACACAAGAAATACATCACACTAACATACGAAAACAAAAAAACACAAGATCGCATCCTCATTCAGAAAACAGAAATACAACATTGCATACAGAACAGAAAACACACTACAAAGACATCTCAACACACAAACAACACAAACAAATAAATACAACCACACAGGCTTATACAAACTCACATGCAATAGTTGCGACAGTTTCTACATTGGACAGACAGGCAGATCATTCCAAACTCGATATAAAGAACACATTAAAGCAATAACCAGAGGACACAATACATCTACATATGCCGAACACATAACTAATGCTAATCACACATACAACAACATAAATACAGATGTGGAAATCCTACACATACAACCCAAAAACCAAAAACTCAACACACTAGAACAATATGAAATATGCACACACACTAAAACACACCTTGATCAAATTCTCAACACACAGATAAATTTCAGAACACACACACTATTTGACACTACATTTCAACACTTTTCAACAATCGAACGCACCCACACAACAGGCAGCGAAGTTCGAGATGACGCCGAGATCTAGTAGGCTGTGAGGATGGTGTGAAGAAGCACCGAAACAGCTGTAAGCCGCACATGCTTACACAATTTACACGAGTAAGATCACCATTTAATCAATTATTTAAAAACATTAGCATTAATCAACAATTTGTATGGAGTCGCAAAGATGTCCCTTACTGTTAGTGCAAGAGCAGATTTTATAAAATTCCGAAGACTCGGGTCGCTGACACTTTTTAGTAGACTCGGTCTGTGGTCTGCCGTTCTCGTGTTACCCTCAACTTTACACTTTCGTTCAACCAACGTTCTCCACTTCACGGTTTTCTCGGTGTAATATAATTAAGGTTCATAAAAGAATGGGAAAGTGCGGCGAGACTTTGCGATATCAGATGAAGATAATCATCCAGAAGAAACTTGTTCTTAGTGATGTTCACGACCATGAAAATGTAAGCGACGTTATGAATCTTTACGTCACTGGTAAGATCGTAGGGATACACGGGTGATATGTCCACTTCTTTATGTCCACAGACAAAATGTCCATTTTTTTATGTCCACAGTCCAAATGTCCAGTTACTTCTGTCCTTTACACTAAAGTCCATTAATTTATAGGTCCAGTTATTTAAAGTCCACTACATTACAGGTCCATTTGTAGTTGTGTCCACAGATGCTTTGTCCATAATTTAAAACAGGTATGCTCATTCTCTGACTCCCGATTGCGTTCTGTAATCACAACCTTCCAATGTAGAGCGTGCTGTTCCTCGTTCGAAGCTCCACGGATGACTGCGGAAGGCAGTTCAAGTACTTAGTAAACGTACAAACAGTGCGGCACAATGACAATCAAACCCTTCTGTAAGCAAACGATCATTCCATAGAGTGCGGGAGGAAGAATATTTATGTTCTGCGTTCAGTGAAAACGTAAAGTGTTTACTATGATGTAAGGTACTGTCAGGAATACGACTGAGCAATGTGAAACGACTTTATAGGCTCTGCCACCCAGAACATGCCGAAGTGACAAGCTGTTTTCTGTAATATGTATTCATATACCAACGTTATTATTATTATTATTATTATTATTATTATTATTATTATTATTTTATTTTTATTATTATTGTGATTTTATTCCAGCAGAAATACGTGTTTTGATAAAATAATTTTTCAGGGGTGCAACGTGCACTACAGCTTCAAGAATTGAAAGCACTTTATGAAAGGTCAAACATTGAAGAGAATCGAACAATTCAGAATCCATGTTTAGGAGCAAGTTATGTAGTATGTTGGGAATTAGCTAAGGCACTAAAACCCTTTACGGATGGTGAACTTGTAAAGAGATATATGGTGCCTGAACAAAATGTAGTTAATTATATCTCTGTAGCCTACTGGATCAGCTCAAATGTGAATTCACAGAACATAGATTGAGTGATTTTAGACGTATGGAGAGTGATATTAATCTTTTTGTTGATCCTTTCATAGCAAATTTAGTGCAATCCGTGAGAGTGTAGTTCCAGAACGAGTTAATTGATTTACAAAGTAACGTAGAATCTTAATATATAAAACTGAATGTGGGTATGTATGTATGTATGTATGTATGTATTTTTTTTAATATTAGTTGAACGGCATGTCCCATTACAATAAAGGTAATACTATATGCCTTGCTACCTGTATGTTTACAATATAACACATTATGTCTCGTTTCTGTCACTCTCTAAGCGTATGTAGGTCTATTATTCTGTTGTGAAAATTTGAGTCTTTCATTATATCTATTGCCTACTCTTATCTATCCTAGATTAAATTATCCTACGTTTACTCGTCTAAATTTATAACATTGACATAGTTTGTGAATGTATGCGCATGTTCTTGCATTATTTTAAGCTTTGTGAAAGTCCACTTGCCAGTTTTCCTTAACATTTCCCGCTGGAACGCTAGTCTTTCTTTGTCCAATTTCGGGCACTCGAAAAGGAGGTGGTCGACGGTCTGTTCCTCTGCTCCACACGTACACGACGGGTTGTCCCTCAGCTTGAATCTGTGTAAGTAAGCACCGGTTTTTCCATGTCCAGTATGTATGTATGTATGTATGTATGTATGTATGTATGTATGTATGTATGTATGTATGTATGTATGTATGTATGTATGTATGTATGTATGTGTGTTCTCTATACAAATCTACATGCTTTGACCGATATGTGCCAAAGTTTGCACATTTAACCTTCATAACTAGGAGAAGAACATAGGCTACATTAAAATTGTGCAAATGGAAGTTAAATTAATTAAATATATAAAAAATAAAAATAAATAGATCAAATATTCATGTATTATATTAAAATGCAAAATCTTCTACAGTCAACTGTTCTTTATTATTGTCTGTTGTATTCAACATAGACTTTCACGAGGCCTTGGAAATTTTAACACGAAATTAAATTACATTGTTGTTACACATCATGAAGGCTAAAACTAGATAATTCATGCAATAAGTATCTTTACGCAGTCCAGGACCGTATTATGAATTCCTCGATGCAGTTTTGTAGATAGTGAGCAGACTGTTTTATCCAATTGAATTCTAGAATTCTTTCAAACTACAAGGATTGCTACCACATAATTTACTTAATATTGAATAGCCACAGTAGACTTACTATTGCGAAATATTGACTCACCAAAATTATGCACTAACAAGAATTTGTGTCAAAAATTCATGCGAAACGTAATATGAGTGGCAATATTAACTGGAAAAACGAAAGACGATAATGTTTTTATCCCACGTATTGCTATTACAGCCAATCGATTTTAAGCAATTATTATAAGTTATAGTAATATTTGTGATAATATTACAATATTATAATATTGCAATAATAATATAGAGCCTATTTTACTGTTATTGTTAACCCGTCTCTTATTAATAAGTTATGGTCACTAATGACTTGGCCGTTTATAGAAAAATATGATTTTCTGTTGTGGTAGTGTTCTACATTGCCTTCTCCAGGAGAGTGAATTCTGATGAGTATAGTCTCCGTTACTGAAAAACACCTGAAATCCATGTATTTGATAGAATCCATCCGTTACAGATTGTAGTTTGGCCTTGAAGGAAATTAAATATATTGTGGGCAGAAAGGCTTAATAATGCATAATGCCGTGGTACGATAAATATTATCGTCAATCACAATGTTAAATATCTTAAATATCCCTGTAGCATAAGGTCTTAATGTTGTTAAAACTCTATTCATAGGTGAGATGGAATTATTTCGATTAGTCAGTTTCTTTGGATATTAGTGGCACTTTCTTTAATATTCGTCACTAGGGAGGAGAAAACATAAGTAAATATGGTTCGTTTTGGTTTTATATAGTTCCCTTGCCGAGGTCTCCGATAAGTCTAACAAACAGTTTATTTAGAAATAGACCAAAATTTAAAACCCGGGCAACGCCGGGTAATTTAAGCTAGTTCATAAATAAATACAGAGAATATGACTTGACAAGCACAGAACTATTTAAAAAAATGAACAAGACGAAATATCCCAAGATGAGCTAATTCGCTGCCATTATGTTAGCTACCTTCGCCTCGACATGTGTGCGAACAATTTTATTTTAGAGAATGAAGGTTGCTAAATCCAAACATAGATCCCGATTAACATTGAGCATTTTTTGAGCCAGCTGCGCATTGCAGTAAATTCGTTGGAAATAGATTTCCGATTAGGCCTACTTGCAGGAAAGAATGCACATGTTGAATAGACCGCAATGTAAGGTGGAATATGATAATAACATTATCTGTGATATAATAATATCATAACTATATTAAATATAATAAATAATGTAATAACTGAATATTACAGTGTATACTGTTTCCTTTTTCAAATTCAGTTTATTATCCGCATTTGTAAGAGTGTAAGAACTATGCCACGAGCGGTGCTGCAATGTACGAGTAGTTGCGGAGCCCAGTTAATACACAGTGTGTGTTATGCAGTGCAGCATCATCCGTGTAATAAGTGCTTTTACAATTTTGAGCATACCTGATTTAAAAGATCCACAAATCTGAAGGAATAACGAATTTCAAATATCATAAGCCTACTTTTAATACGATGGAAGTAATAGTGTCAACCAGATCTACATTATTTTAGAATTTTGATATTACATAATAACTGTAACATATGTTTATTCAATTATAAAAATACCATTAATTTGCTTCATTATCGTTTTCATCATAAGGAAGTTCTTCTGCATACAGTTTCAACCGCTAACTAATGCCTCTAAGATATCTATCAACGTCACTGTTTTCTCTATATACATGGTAATTCCGCACAATTTCCTCAATGTATCTTGAATTATACTTAATTGACAGTAAAAGTCATTGTATACAGGGTGTTTCAAAAATACGGGGCATAATTTCAGGTATGTATTTCCCACATGTAGACAATCAAAATAGTTCATTACAACATGTGTCCGGAAATGCTTCATTTCCGAGTTATGGCCTTCACAACATTGAAATTCACCGGAACGTTTTTCTTTCCGCTGTTCGTTGTCATTACAGAAGATGTTCAAAATGTCCACCTCCTGCTTGAATACAGACCTCACATCGATGTCTCATTGACCTGCGAACACGATCCCGAACACGATCCCGATGCGTATGTCCTCAGAACATGCCACAATTCGATTGCGAAGGGATTCCAAATCAGGCATCGGAGACGAATAAACCAATGATTTTAAATGGCCCCACAAGTAGAAATCGAGAGGGTCCAGATCAGGTGAGCGTGGAGGCCAAGCAATTGGGCCACCTCTACCTATCCATCGATCAGAAAACCTTCGATCCAAGTACCGGCGAGCCGTAAGACTGAAGTGTGCAGGAGCGCCATCATACAAGAAGTGAATGTGTTGACGATTGATCAGTGGAGTGTCTTCTAAAACATGAGGTATGGTGTTTTCCAGGAAGTTTGTGTACGCCTGCCTCGTGAATCTGTTTACAAGTACATGGGGTCCAACTAATCGATCACCAATGATACCGGCCCACATTTTGAGGGAGAACCGCACCTGGTGATGAGATGGAACAGTTGCACGTGGGTTTTCATACGCCCATATATGCTGATTGTGGAAATTTGTTATGCCATCTCGTGTGAACTGTGCTTCATCTGTAAATAATACTAAGGCAGGAAAGTTGGGATTTACACCACACTGCTGCAAGAACCACTGACAGAACCTAACTCGTGCAGGGTAATCTGCTGGTGACAGGGCCTGTACACGTTGCAAATGATAAGGATGCAATTGATACTCTTTCAACAGTCTCCAGACAGTCGTATGAGGAACATTGACACCTCTCCTGGTACAAACGACGAGCCAGCGCAGCATTGCCGTCCGCCTTACCGTACATGAAGTGTATCTCTGCCAGCTCTTGATTTGAATACATGTCGCACAAGTCTAACGCCTACACAACACTGAATGTAACCTTCGCCTCGGAATGAACTGTCAGAGTGCCCTCTTAAGGTCTCTTTTGACGGCAACGACCTGCGAAAAGAAAAACGTTCCGGTGAATTTCAATGTTGTGAAGGCCATAACTCGGAAATAAAGCATTTCCGGACACATATTGTAATGAACTATTTTGATTGTCTACATGTGGGAAATACATACCTGAATTTATGTCCCATATTTTTAAACAAAAATTTCTTGTGGACGTCTACTGTGCTACAACCACGAGAAAGTCTTTCCGGAATGAAACGCAGCGGGGTAATGCTGTGAATGAATGTTGATGTCATAAGATGACATAAGGTCACACATGTGGATACTCGTTTCTCTGTTGGCTAGCTCCCACAGCACAAACAATAACATTGACACACACATGTTTATACTACCCTAGTTACAAAATTAGATCACTGTTAATCTCCTGGTCTTTTAATCTCTCCATATATATGCAGGAGAGCGCATGGTTTTTAAACCGACGTTATAACGATAATATCTACTTCGCTCCAATAGATGACGCAATAGTAAGCACATTCCTTTCACGGTTGATCTCCTGGTTGGAGAACAGTATGGACGTTACGTTCAGTAGACAAGACGCTTGTGGACATAACGTGATTATGGACTTTTTTCCTTGGACTTGATGAAAAATGGACATAACTGTAGTGGACCAATCATCCTGGAACCATCGTAGGGTTTACTACTACTGACCAACAATCCTTTAAGAAAAATCTATTACTTCTACATTATCTTGCTATAGATAGAGGAAGGTGTTCCAAGAGGGGATACGTTCGAGTGAGAACATTGATTTCTGCTCCTCGAGAAGGCTTTGGAACACGTACTGATAACCTCAAATATTCGTTTTATGGTGCTCGATGTGCGAGAACCTGAGAAACTCTGTGGTAACTTAGACTGCCGTACCACTTTTCAAAACCTCACAATGAGGACTAAATTTACTATCTTCTATACTTATATAAAAGCAAGACAAAAGCGCATGCGCATGAACCGAGACGCATTACTAAACGACATTTAATACAAGTTGAGAGGATGCGAAGGCATTTATTTCCCCTTCTACTTGCCCTGAGTCCGTCAGTATAACAGACCGGTAGCTGTTACCTCTTATACCTGCACCCCCCAAGTTGTACATACAAGAAAATAACATATTAAATAAAGTATATAAATGAATATAAAATACAGTGACACAGATGTTTGACAATTACATGTTTAAGTATATTTTAGTGTCGTTTTTACAATATTTTCAACTAATAATTAATTAAATAAAGGGATGCTAGTTTGTATTATGAAGTCAGGGGGGAGTGACACAGTGCAGATTGTTCCGTCGTTTATGCTGTAGGGTAGCAACTAGCAGTGAAGAAAACATTTATCTTCTGCTGTCAGTAGCTTTTTAATGTGCCAGTTGATATAAACAACAATGAAATGAAATATAAACGCTTAGTATAGATTTTCGAGATCTAGATTACCGGTAAACGTTTTCAATAATAAGAATTTTCACTATGTTCAAAGTCAATTAGTCAAACGTTAATAAGATAGACAGTAGCATCTTCCCCTTCACTGACGGTAAAGAGTGTGAGTAGAGGGGAAAGCCTATCAACCAAACTGAAATGGGGATTAGTAGGCCTACCAGACATACAACTGTACTTCTGGCACAGTCTAGTATATACAGTCACGAAGCTTGAGTTTATGAGGATACTAGGAACAATAGACTGTGCAGGTACTATGAGGCGATAGTAGCGATCCTAGTAGTTAGCAACTATCTATGGATGCATATTTACTACGTATTGAGCTTCGTGACTGTATATACTAGACTGTGCTTCAGGGTAGGGTTGTGACAAAATTGGAAGTTGTTTGAAAATAATTTATTTTATCGTCAACAGGCTGAGAATTCCTAGGTACAAAAACAAAGTATAATAGGTAAAAAATTGAAAATATTTAAAAATGGGCAACAAAATATTGAACGTAGGTAAACATAGAAAACTTTAATTCTGGGCATGTCAGAAAGACTTAATCGAAGATACTTCAAGTAAATAAATTCAATAAATACAAACAGTTTACTGATACACATGTAAAATATGCCATCTGATCCAAAGAAGGCTGCCTATTTTAGATCTTGCGCAGTCACAATATTCAAGTCAATGAAAACATACTTCTATAAATTTTCCAATACGAGCTGATGCCTAGTGTCTGCATATTATACAATCGAACTTCGATATCTCGAAGTGCTTTCGGAAATTGATAATGCTTTGACTTATCGAAAATTTGAGTTGTTAAAAAATAAGAAAATACCATGAAGTGTTATTGATCAAAAGTACCACCGCTTAACTTTCAACATATAGAAATCGAGGTTGTCTATATACTTACACTTCTCCTTTTCTCTTCAGGACTACGATTTTAGCAATTCATAACAAAGATTGAGACAAAGACAGTGGTGCTCATTGTGCTATAACGTTACGGTACAGATACTTGCCTGTAGTGACTGCAGGAGTAGGATTGCTAATTATGCATTGATTCCTGAAGAAGGACTATTTCAAAAGAAAGAAAATACTAATGTAGCCTAAAATGTTTGTTAAAGTTATGGTATTTCATCACATTCATTCAATTTTACGTATACGTGTTTACATAACTTCATTTCCACCTTAGAATCGAGTTAAAAATGTATTTTCTGTTGGTAAGATAAATATTCATCGAGATATCGAAAAATCGAGTAATAGAACTTCGATATATAGAAATAATATTAAGTTACATGTAAATTATATAAGATTCTGCCGGGATATTAAAAATTACTTCAAGATGTCGAAAAATCGAGTTATAGAAGTTCGACTGTACTAATGTAATCGACTGTTGTGGAACTGCGATCACTGTGCCATCTTGTAGTTGTTTCCCAAACCATTCAGTCTTTCCAGATCAGCCACGCTGATACGTTACTTGCTTCGCGATATGGTGGCTAGTCTGCTACTATGGAAGAGAATTGATTGATGTATATGGCCAAAAAGTTACAAAAACCAATTGAAGCGGCTGCTCAAAAAATGGCCCAACTAAAATTTTTTTTTCAAAAAATAACTTTTTTTATTTTATCGTACTTCTTTAGAAGGTGCATTTGTTCAGTAGAAGAAGGCCCTGAAAAAAAACATGCAGGCCTAATGAATATCGGTTGGTGGAAAAAAAGCCCAAGTATTGCTTTCGGCGCCTTATTGTAACAATACAATCAGTTTGTAGAATAATTTACAATTGGGCCCTTCTTCTGACATTTTCGATTCATAAGACTATTATTTCATTTATATAACTCAGTACCTACATTTTGTAGTTTGGAGTTCCAGTTCTCCTAGAGCGACGTCTCATGTGCTTGAATTTACTTAATGTAATAGCACAGAATTTTATTTTTGTTCAAATTATATTAATAATAAGGATTTAAAAGGAATTTTATTTTTAAAATAGAAGTATACTAGAAGAAGGGCCAAATGTGTCATTTTCAAATTATAATTAAAGCCTTTCCAAGCAGTCACAGAAAGATAAAATAATATCATACTTTCTTGATAGTGCTTTATATATATATAATGTTAAAGAATTAACTTTGTGTCGGTATTTAATACTAAGAGTTTCAGTTTTTTGTTCATCCTATGAAATTTTAAACTGACGAGCTGGGTCTTTCTTTGAATAACTGCTTCAATTCTTTGCGCGAGAAAATTTTTCTGTCCAATTTCGATATGAAAGTGTATAGAATATATTTACTAAATAAGGGGAGAAAGGTAAGAAAGCATAAAAAATAGCATTTTAGGCAAAAAGTAGGTATGTATGAGCAAAATTGACACAGCTGGGGCTCACAATGACAAGGTTCTATCCGACATTTCTAGCAAAATTGAGATTTTTGTTGCATTGAATTCTGCTATTTCATAGCTATCTACCATATAAATTATATGTTGATATCTCAATTATTTTGCGTGATAAAGTTACTTTTGAAAAGGTTCTTATCTGCATTGATTATATTAACAACCATCCCAGCCTGGTGTTTTATTATTCTTCAAAGAGAAAACCGCTTTTCTAATTTCTCCCCGTGAAATCTCTGCGTCCAGCTCCGGAACCTCCGGAAACCCAATAATTATTCCGGTCCTATCACTAATCCCCACCACTTCTCTCCTACCCCATAAACGCCCCACAGTAGCTCTGAGGAAACGATTCCTGCCAGAGTCCTTCATTACATCTAGCAGGGGGCACTTCGCAACATACGATATATTAAATAACGCTAAATTCTATGACAGTGTGGGAAAATTTATGGAAAAAGTTCGACAGTTGAGGGTGGAACTGGCCGAGGGGGAGGGAGTCGAGGAAATAAGGGAAAGAGTTATTTATTAGTGTTGTAATGAGTAGTATCAACACTGAACGAATGAGGTAATTAGGGGATAATGTTCTTTCTGTATTTATTGTGTTTTTATCTATTTATTTTTATTGCGTGCGTACGTTTTTTATGTATTGCCTTCATATTTATTATTTGGATTATTTGTTGCAGTTACAATAAGGAATTGAATTGTTTATATTTATTTACTAGCCGTACCCGTGCGCTCCGCTGCACCCGTTAGAAATAAATATAAAGTAATTACATAATTAAAATAGGACATTTGATCCAGGGAACATTCGTGTTTGATAGAAGGATAAATCGTTTAATATGTTACTTAATTTAAATTGCATCCAAATAATTAAAATGCGATCATTTTGGTCCAGAGACACTCATTTGGTGCAATGACAATTCCTTTAACATGTTTCTTAATTTTTATTACATGCAACCATAGTTTAATGAACATTGACATCATTTAGATTTAATGTGTATATTTTATTTTACTTGTTATAGGTTTCCATTGAATTATGGTAATAACTTAATTTTAACCCTTGTTTTCTACGTATTCAGTAAATGGCGCTTGGCCCACTATGGTACTGAACCCTTCAAATAACTTAAATTATATTATATAATATTACATATTATATTATATATTATATTATATTATATTATATTATATTATATTATATTATATTATATTATATTAAATCATATCAGAAGTTACTCTAATAACATTATAGCATTATGTCCATCTAGATAAACTACACTTTCCAGTGGTGAAATAATAATTAATTATACAAATCGGTTAATTTAACATCCGACATTACTTCATACAAACACAGAAACATTCTCTGTAGGCTATCTTTCATAGCTTTCGATTGTTGTTGTCCAAGGCCCCTTATAGACGAAGTCATTTGTTTTTTAATTCATTATACGGCCTTAGATGGCAGTTATTTTAATTTTAAAACTAATTTATCTCATTAAATATCAGTCCTATCAAAATTTTTCAAGGAATAATAAGTATCGAAAATTACTTTCAAAGAAACTTTTATGTAACATTTTTCACAAAAATCAATAATAAGCGAGATATTTCGATTTATTTAATTCTGGTCCCCTCATAACCCCCCCTTTAAATAATGTATTTTGAATGCCATATAGCCTAAAATCTAAGTTACAATGAACTTAATTTATATTCCAATTTTCATCGAAATCCGTTCAGCCATTATCGCGTGAAAAGGTAACAAACATACAGACATACAAACAAAAATTTCAAAAAAACGATTTTCGGTTTCAGGGTGGTTAATTATATATGTTAGGACCAATTATTTTTGGAAAATCGAAAATTACCAGAAAAAGTTCGGCTACAGATTTAATATTAGTATAGATTTATTTCACTCTGTTTTTTTTTTTTTTTTTTCCTTTCATATCTTACATTTATTTTATTTTTATTATTTTTGTGAAATTTGGTATGAAGTTAGATTAGTTGTAATTGTGATAATTAATAACGGTAGTAATAATAATAACTGTTGTTTTACTATTTTATTATTAGTAGTATTGTTTTTGTTTTCTTTGAAGATTCAAACTGTGCATAGTTGTAACACGAATGGTCATACGGGTTCGGGCGAAGGATCTTGCGTACATGAGTTTGTATAATTTATTATATATCAATAAATGCACTTCATTCATTCACTCACTCACTCACTCACTCACTCACTCACTCACTCATTAATATCAACAACTAAACTTTTAAAATGCTCTCCTGTAAAATTGACTGATCACTAGATAGAACCTTGTCATTCTGAATCCTCGACATATAGAAAACAGATATTTTAGGTAACCTGAAACGTGTAAATTGACTCCAAATTGACGCCCTACAATTCGTATTCTTAGAGTTCTTACGTGAAATAATGTTTATTACAACATCCAAATACAAGAAAGGGACAGCCTGGACATTCAAGAGCTGCTGCTTTCTGATCACATCCCATCTCTAAGCATAGCCTTGCTCTTGATGAAGAAGATCGGCCTAGAAAGTCTACAAGACCAATCCAAGTAGTTAAGGCGAGAAAAATTTGAAAATAATCTCCAAAGTTAGATAACACTCCACGAATCTTAATCCAAAGAAAACTCGATGAAAGGAACAGAATAAATAGACAGCAAAAAGGACCCGTGATAAATGAACAGTGTAGTGTATGTATAATTTATAATTATCATGTTTTGTGAGACCTGTGTTTAAGTTCATGAAATAATTAAATTGTGTTTGAAAAGCTCTTACGGCAATAAGAAAGTGCTTACTCATCTTTCTTTCGATGTTTATTTTTAATTTGTCTGTTATTCGTCTTACATTATTAATATTGATTATTTTGTCTTAGAATTACCAGTACCTATTTATTTATTTATTTATTTATTTATTTATTTATTTATTTAATTGCTTGGACGCAACGAATGAAGATACTATTCTCGAGTCACTGTAAAATTTCACAGCCCTTAAACAATAGCCGAAGGCCTTGGAGACCAACTTCAACCCGTCTCCATTATTAGTAGCGTCAGATCTGCAAACTGGTTACTCCACCTACAAGTCTGACAGTTGACCGCCGTAACTGAAAGACTCAGAAACGCACTTCACTCATACTCTTTCTTTAGTGCGTGACGTCACGTTACCATGGAAACCAAGTGCTGTATGAGAATGGGAGCCCAAATAATTTCACCTCTACAGTATTGTAAGTTCCAATAGACACCGCTCGGCGCTCGTAACAGTATTGGCATTATTCTATTCAGCGGACGGTTACAGATGCTATTTATACACCTAAACACTGTTCATAATGACTGAAAAAAAATTATTTTATTTTATAAATACGGTACCGGTAATAACTAGAATTAATTATTAATAAGAGACAAAATTTTGTTTTACACGTAAATAGGTGAAGTGACACTTCACCTACTTCACCTGAATAACCGCCCCTGATATATCGACATCATGATAAATATAAGAATTGTTGAAAGTTATAAAAGCTCTGATGTGTTTTATTTCGTTTCAGGAAAATACAATTTTCATAAGAAAGAATATACTGCTATGATGGCGAATAAACTAATCCCATTTTTATCATCGTACATGGAGGACAAATTAAATTTGTGCACAGGAAGTGAAAATCGTCCTCTTCACATTCTGTTATCATCAACTCACAGAGCAATGCAGAGCTTCCTTAAACAGGTAAAGATTGCAGTAATTCTACGTCATTAGTTGTAGATCTATTTCACATTCATTACGGACCAGATCAACGATGTATTTGTCAGTTGTCTATCCCGTTTGAGTTTTCGGTGTCGACGTCTTCTACTTGACCACGGGACTTCTGTAACAACGACGGGTAGCTCAGGTGGTAGTACGTTTGCCTGTTGATCTGCTTGCGCTTGGACGTAGGTTCGATTCCGGTTTGGACTGTTTACCTGGTTGGATTTTTTCGAGGTTTTCCCCAACCTTAAGGCGAATATCAGGTAATCTATGGCGAATTTTTTACCTCATCTCACCAAATATCACCTCGCTATCACCAATTGTGATAGAGTAAACAAGATTACGCATCTGTCCTCACACAAAAAAAAACAGTGGGGTCAAATCAGGAGATCGAGGAGGCCAATTTATAGGATCGCCTCTGCTAATCCACCTCCCTGGAAATTGTTCAAGTACTCACGCACACGATGTCAATTTGTAGAGTAGTCATGAACTGAAGAACGCATACGCTCTCTGCCGGTTTAATAAAGCACTGAATTGGGTCAAGACGTAGAACAAAATGTGAATTTGAAGATTAGTCATGAACTGAAGAACGCATACGTCCTCTGTTGTTTTAATAAAGCCTCCGAAGAAAATGTACTATTAGAGAAAACCGTTTGTTTTGGTGTCCCATACAACATTCCGGAGTTTGTCCGTTTAATTACTTTTCAGCCTGTATATGAGACTGATAAAGCCAGTGAAACTGAGAATAATTCAATTTCTTGGAGGAACAAAGTAGCAGTAGCATTAGTAGTAGCAGTAGTAGTAATCCTGGTTTTAGATATATTGACAACAGAAAATCTAAGTCTTGGAAGAGATTCGAATTTACAATGACTATTACACTTTTACTACGTCATACTACTTTTGACCAATAAAACGGTACGAAAGGACGTATTTCAACCAATCATGGTTGCTTATCGCACAATTTTATCGCGTCCCTAGCATTTGTTTAATTTTATCGCGTCCCTTTCATTTGTTTCTTTGTTTGCCAACATTTCAAACTGCGCTGGTCTGGACGTCAAAAAAAAAAAAACAGAAAATTACAAACCACTCCAGTCGATGCACAGCAGTTTAAAATATGACTCGCATTGGCATTCAAGAACAAGAATTAATAAAGATCACTGGTCATCCCTATGCATCTTCCCTGAAATCCTATTTACAAATGAATGAAGAGCACCATTCGGAAATCCTGAATAAGGTGAGGAATACACCATGTACATCAACGAGTTGCACTTCTTTTACGCACACGTCTAATATAAAACATTAACACCAACAACCAAAACATTCAATAATTGTTTCTTTTAAAATTATTCATTTTATTTTTTATGTCATCATCGTTAATTAAAACTTTTCTTGTTTATTTCATCATCCCTAATTAAAACTTTTAATTAAAACACTTTTCTATATTATTTAGGTTATGTTACAGCTTCTGCTATATGATATTATGGATAGTCACGTATCAGAGATTGTTGAATACTAAGATTTATTCAAAATCATCTGTCAAGTGACGGTGATTACTGGGATCCGGATAATTGAAGTGGAATGCAACTGTTTTAATAAAAATGAAACTGAATCAACAAAGCCTTCTTGACTAGTTACCGTCTACAGAGTTCAATGAAGATTCCATAGTTGGCACACCTGATAACATCACATAATTATAACACACCACTGCCAATTAGCATGCATCTAGCGTAATATTTGTAATGTTCAGATGGTACAATAATACATTTGAAGACAGTTGTATTTTCGTAAGTCTATTAATATTTTATTGTATTGGAGTAGTTTGTTCCTTCTAATCGTGTAATAGTCAATTAAATCAAACTCGAATTTTGTTTTTCTCTAGATAAATCAAAACCTCTAGTGAGATTACTGTTGATAAATTTATTCAGCGTCAAGCTTCGCCACAGTCCTTAGGGGCGCTACTGTCGCCTTATTCAAATTGAAAGACCTTATCTCTAGCATTGGAAACTAATCACTTAAACAACTTTGACAGGTGTGGACCAACAAGTGCCTGTCCACTGGGACTTGGATCGCTATACTGCAGCAGGAAGATGTCTTGGAGGAAGTCTTTGATGGAGTCTACATCCCATTTGACTGCGAGTTTCTTGTAGGACGGCTCTCAAGTTCAGGAGCATCATTTACGGAAGTGTTCCACCTGTACCCATCCAGTTCCCTTCAGATTCACCCGATGAATGTCTGGAGTCCACAGGATGGATTCTCTTCCACCTACATCTCCCTCTTACGGCGCAGGAAAAATCTTCTAGGCACTCGCATCAAAGTCGTTACTACTTCACTGGTAAATCAAAGTCAAAGTTATGGTATTTTCTAACTTGAACATTACTGATACATTTTAATTTAAGAGTCGTCCTGGGTAAGCAGTCGGTATAGCGCTGGCTTCTGTGCCCGAGGTTACGGGTTCGATCCAGTCCCAGGTCTATGGCATGTACAGACCGATTATTTAATCCTGACAGCTCAGCGACGCGAAAGAGGTGAAGTAATAGTAGTAGTGGGGAGAGATAAGGGCGAGCGGTAGGTAAAGGAATGCAGTACAGCTTAACCGTACTAGAAACACAACGCTCTACCACTCGCATGACATCCGATCGCACCGAAGGCAAACGAATGACTAAACCAAACACCTCTAGACGTAACTAAATGGACTCGCCTGACCCAGGCGCACATCTCCGGTGACTGTCAGGATAAGTAATCGTACCGTGAGTGTGCTTAATTGCGACAGGCTCATGTCAGCAGAATTACAGACATTTAAAATAACTCCTAAGGGACAAAATTCCGGCGTACAGGCGACGCTCATATAATCTCGGCAGGTGCGAGCGTCGTTAAATAAAACTAATTTAAATTTAATTTTTAGTTTAACAAACCGAAATATACATAAAAAATCACGGCAGTAAATCATATAGGCCTAGTAACTTCTATTAGCTATCGGAGGAAGCAGACACTAAACCTAACCAGATCCTGTTAGCTCAGGGCTAAAGTAGTCGAAGTCTTTTTTTTTTTTTTTTTTTTTCTGATGGCGGGTACTTGACTGTTCGACATTCACCCACATGAAACCAATTGTGTACAGTAGTGGCAAAAAAAAATTGGACAGAACTTTGTAGTTAATTTCAGAGCCTTGTTCACTCCAGAGCACGGTAGACTGGTAACTAAGACTTTCGTGGTTCGAATCCTGCCTGGGGAGGAAACTTTTTTGTTCCTTATTCAAATTTATTCCCAATACTTTTCGATAGCTGGTAAAATTCATGTTATGGGAATAATAAGTTAATTAAGTAGTAAAATATCGCTGCAATCGAGAAGTATTGGGAATAAATTTGAATAAGAAACAAAAAAAAGTTTCCTTCCCAGGCAGGATTCGAACCACGAAAGTCTTAGTTACCAGTCTATCGTGCTCTGGAGTGAACAAGGCTCTGAAATCAGTTACAAAGGTCGATCCGGTTTTTTTTGCCACTACTGTAGATCAATTTACCGACAGAGTCGTTGACCAGGGTGCGCCATAGGAGGCTAGTCTACGCTACAATCGCGATGACATGAGATGAGATGATTTGTTGGGATGTCACAGGGGAACCAGCGCTCCCGGAGAAAACCCGTGTGTTACTTGGACAATGAGCTTGTCCAATACAATTTAGTATAAATAGAGGATACGCCGGTGATCGAACGTGGGTCCGCAGGATTATAAGTCCAGCGCTCTAGCCACTAGATCACCGTGATGGCTACAAAGTGTTGAAGTTTACTAGATTTAAATACTGCAGTACAATTTGTGACAATCATTATTTTTGTTATATTGAGACAACTCATCCTGCCTAAGGTTTTTCCGTGGTTTTCCTATGGCGTTAAGACAAATATCGGGATGAGCCCTAAGAGAAATGGGCCACGGACCTATATGCCCTTCCCCATAAATCCCTCCTCTTCTAACAACGACGTAATGCCCTGGTTCAGAGTCTATAAAATTACGTGTTAACATGTGCAAGGTCACTCATGTAGTCGCAATGCGAAAGGACAGGGAACCTTTCAATTTGCAGATTCAGAATTCACGGCGTCTCTCCTGGCGGTCTTCACCTGTCTTGTCATCGAACAACAGACGACAGAGTCTTCTCGACTCCTCCTCCTCATTTCAATGTGCAGATTTACACCAGCCATTTCTTCCTCGTCCCGTCCCGTGGTCACTTTGATCACATTTCCTTTTCCCTCGCGTATGTGGTACCTAAGAGGTTACGTCCATTTTCGGGTTTTTCCCCTTAAAAATTTCCTAGAGCTCCTTCAGTGGAGCAGCGTAACCCGAAGTGAGACTAGTGGCCAACAGGCTTGGAGCTCACATATTTAGTTTCTTATAGCCCCGAACCCCTTGCAGGTACGCGTTTTGCGTACCTTTAAAATTTGTCCTCCCGATTTTCCGCTTTCAATTCAATTCAACAACATTAAAAATATGATCCCATAAATTACGAGGCAGGAACCTTGCAAATTGATTCCATTACCTACATAAACTGGCAAAAATACAAGGAAATCTTTGTTACAATTTACTTGAATGTTATAAGAAATTCCTTCCCTCTCTCTCTTCCTCCCTCCTTTTCACTCTCTCCTTCTTCCCTTTACCTTTCACGGTCTTATGGCTTGGGATGGGTTTTCGATACCCGTACCCGGCATGGGTTCATGCGCCCCATTGTGAACCCTACATATGCGATGACTCTCCTGTCCGGCAAGTGGTCTGGGTGCTATTAGAGAATTCGTTGCTAAGTACGAGTCCTGACAGAGCCAGGTTCTAGGCCCAGATTAGTAACTGATAAGCCCCAAGCACGTAAATCCTATATCTGAATCGAGGACCTGTGTTATCCCTAGATTACGCCATACTCTATTTTTAATTATTGTAGATGATAGATGAAATTTATTTTTTGAAGAGGTGCAAAAATTAAAATATCCTGAAGCAGCAATAACAAATATAAATGACACTCCTGAGGAAATTAAACGCAGAATTTATAAGGGAAATGCTTGCTATGCTTAAATTCAGAAATAAATAACAAATGAACGTGTATTCTGTTGTGTGTGCTCAGACCCTGCTGTGAGCAAAAGATCTGGCGTAACACGTCAAGTATACTACACGGAACCTCAAGACGTTCCAGTATTTCTCCCCAACCGTTACACTTCGAATATATGTATATCACGTTAAATCGATTTAGGTTAACCCAAACTACATTATCCTGAAGTATGTTACATTCCTTCTAAGACACCCTGTCTACGGACTCACTTCTGCCTGCACACGAGACGGCAATAAAAACAGACTCGTTCTCTGTAGTTAAGCCAAGATGACATCAGGAACTCATTGAAGAAACAGTATACTCAATAAATTTAAGATCACTTTGAAATATGTGTAGAAGTACTGCCTAGGTATGTAAATAAAATTAATGTTCTTTAATTTAACAGAATCCTGATCTAGATGACGCGGAAAACCAAGGAACACGAATTCATCAGGTTGAAGGATATGAGGAAGCCATAATGACAGAGATAAAGCGACGGATAAACTTCACGTAAGATTATTATTATTATTATCATCATCATCATCATCATCATCATCATCATCATCATCAGCGCTATTTTTCAGCTGGAACGGTCCGGAACGCGTTCCGGTAAACTTTTTGCCATTACAAATTCCAACGAGATATATTTTATAAGCGAAATTGAAAATTAAAATTGCCACAACTGCCGAGTCCAAGAGTTTACACTTTCTCATTATTATCGTTGATGCAAAAGTAACTCATGCAATCTAGTGCTGCCATCTTCCGTTATTGATCCTGAAACTATTGCTCGAAATCGCAAAATTTCCGTTATGCTTAAAATCGATTACCTCCGTTTGGAACTTATTGTAATATAAGGTATGTAGGCTTAATACTTTTAAACCTACGTTTTTGTTGTATAATGTGATCGAGTGATAGAGTTCCGGTGTGATCGAGTGATAGAGTTCCGGTAAACTTTTTTCCAGAAAAAAGCACTGATTATTATTATTATTATTATTATTATTATTATTATTATCATTACCTATTACTGTCATTTTTACTCTGACCATCCTGAAAAAGTAACAGGGGATTGCGTGTAACGTCTATACAGGAATTAGGATACGTAATGCAGTTTGGATTGTTGTTTAGTCAACTGTCTGAGGACAGGTTTGCACTTCGTAAGTAACACCAATAAGAATAAATAAATACAATTTGTTTAAGATTTAAGTGTGTCTAATGCACGGAATGAAATAAGCTACGAATAACAGTCAATCCTCCCATAAGAATATTAATAAAGCATTAAAACAAAATGTAATAGTATTATGAGAACAAACACCTATTTTTGAACCATAGACAATTAATTATTACTGGTATACTGTATATAAACACAATAGGATATTCCAAGTGTTATTGTTATTTATCCATTTTTATGTGAGTTATGCCATCCTTGTACGGTATTAACTTTCTACAGTTACACATGTATTGTGCGCTCATCTGTTTCGCGTCCATTTCAAAGCATAACTGAATAACATTACTTTCTTTTAATAAGTTGCAGTCCACACCTGTTCAGTACAGCCTTGGTTTTTCTGAACCGACACATGCGAAGCCCACCTCGCGCAAATCCGGACTACACGAGAGATAGTGAGTGGTTTCTATAGTTGTAAAGTGCGCAGATCTCGCAGTTATAGAAACCACTCACTATCTCTCGTGTAGTCCGGATTTGCGCGAGGCGGGCCTAGCACGTCGCATGCGTCGGTTCAAAAAAAGCAAGGCTTTACGGTTAGCACGTCTTACAGTGAAACGAAGGAGCCCGAGCTCAAATCCTGCTTGGGACAAGTTCCCTGCTTGAGGTTTTCTTCGGGATTTTTCCTCAACCTATTAAGAGCAAATACTGGGTAACTTTCGCTGGATCTTGGGCTCATTTCACTGGTATTATCACCTTCAGACGCTAGATAACCATAACTGTTGATAAAGCGTCGTTAAATAACCCAATTAAAAATAAGTTACAACCTCGCCACGGATTACAACAAACTTTCCCAGGTAAGTTATGTATAGGCCTACATTTGGACTCCTCTTGTGTACAGGAATAGACTCTTTCACACGTTTATAATGTCATTTTATCGGATATGATGTAGCTAAGCATTTCCTTGACAACCAAAGTCGAATTTCCGTTTCGAAAAATCTTTTCATTTTTTTATCAATGTAGGCCAAACACATAGACGTTACACGTCAATAGAATAATGTAAAATCATGATTCCTTGCACGTTTTAAAGTCTTAATGCTACTAATAACTTCGCAAATATTACTTAAGTCCTAAATCATAGATGTATGTTAAATTGCATTTTAGGCTACGCATTTCTTTTTGAGCAAGAAGAATTAGTCATATTACAAAATTGGTGCCATGGAAATGACACAAATTCTACCATTATACTTATTACGAATTTCGCAACAATTCGATTATTTTTTTGCGTTCCCAATCATAATGTATTTTCTCGAGTCATTATTCAAAACATGAAAAGCAACTTGTTTGTGTTCTCATTTTAAGCAGCATTGCATTAAAACTTTTCTACAGAAGATCTGCATTTTCCAGAGTTGTATTCTACACACCGGAGGACAAGAGACATGGGACGAAGACTGAGAACGGCAGTTGGACCGGCATGATGGGCATGGTTTCCGACTGTCGCATGGACGTCGGTCTGGGACACTTCGACTTCACGCCGGAGCGAATGGAGGCGGTCGACTTTTTGACCCCGCTAAGAAACCTGAAGTAACAGCACTCGATGTAGCTACAACGAGGCCACCTTTTTACAGACCAAACAAATATAATTATATAAATATATTCTCTGTTTTGTCCTCTCATGTGGATTCAATGATAGCGCTTTCATTTGCCGATCTAGAGAACTGATGTCACCTTTTTCACAGAGCAAAACAAATTTTTCCTCCACTTATTGAAACAGATTATGTATCTCTGGTGTGGTGTCTTTCGGCTCTGTGCCATGCCACGTACAGGCCATTCGGTATCTCGTGAAACCTACCTGCGCGTGAGGAGAAGGAAAAAATTAGACTGAGAAGCTTCCTTTCCTAGCTACGTTTTGACTTGCAACTAGCTAGCTTACTTACCCCACTCTACGGATCTTACTATGACCTATGGCGCACGGATGCATTTGGTTTCACGAGATAATGACATAACGTTTTTGATTCACAAATAATTTAAAAATTATTATTATTATTATTATTATTATTATTATTATTATTATTATTAACAAAATTAATGGGTTGCAAATAATATATAATAATAATATTAATAATAGTAATAAAATTAAAGAAAGGTATGTAAATATTAATTTTGCAAAATCTGAGTTTGAAAAAAACTAAAGGATTTGGAATTATAACACGAGAGAATTAAAGGTGTGGGACAAATGCAAGTATTTAGGAGTGATATTTAATAAACAAGAAAATAGTAAAAAGGAATGAGAAAAGAGAAGTCCAGCTGTTAGAGAAATAAAAGGGAGTATTATCGCCGCACTCTCATGGTTAACATTCGGCAGATCTTTGAGCGGCCTCGTGCATAACATTCGGCAGGTCTTTGAAATTTAATTGTATTATTGTTTTCAATGTCTTATGTCGCCCTCCAATCACTCGCCCCAATTTCAATATTGCAACCAATACGCTGCTTCCGTTATTAAATGACATCTACTTGTCTAATCCACGTGGACTTAAACCGAGGTTGCAATGTCTTGTGCTGAGGACGAACATTAAGGTATGTGATTAAAAATTATTATTAAAGAGTTATTATTAAGAGTTAAGAATGTCAACGTACTCGTATATGAAATAATAATAATAATAATAATAATAATAACTTACATACTTACAAATGGCTTTTAAGGAACCCGAAGGTTCATTGCCGCCCTCACATAAGCCCGCCATCGGTCCCTATCCTGTGCAAGATTAATCCAGTCTCTATCATCATACCCCACCTCTCTCAAATCCATTTTAATATTATCCTCCCACCTACGTCTCGGCCTCCCTAAAGGTATTTTTCCCTCCGGTCTCCCAACTAACACTCTATATGCATTTCTGGATTCGCCCATACGTGCTACATGCCCTGCCCATCTCAAACGTCTGGATTTTAAGTTCCTAATTATGTCAGGTGAAGAATACAATGCGTGCAGTTTTGTGTTGTGTAACTTTCTCCATTCTCCTGTAACTTCATCCCGCTTAGCCCCAAATATTTTCCTAAGCACCTTATTCTCAAACACCCTTAACCTATGTTCCTCTCTCAAAGTGAGAGTCCAAGTTTCACAACCATACAGAACAACTGGTAATATAACTGTTTTATAAATTCTAACTTTCAGATTTTTGGACAGCAGACTGGATGATAAGAGCTTCTCAACCGAATAATAACACTATTTCCCATATTTATTCTGCGTTTAATTTCCTCCCGAGTGTCATTTATATTTGTTACTGTTGCTCCAAGATATTTGAATTTTTCCACCACTTCGAAGGATAAATCTCTAATTTTTATATTTCCATTTCGTACAATATTCTGGTCACGAGACATAATCATATACTTAGTCTTTTCGGGATTTACTTTCAAACCTATCGCTTTACTTGCTTCAAGTAAAATTTCCGTGTTTTCTCTAATCGTTTGTGTATTTTCTCCTAACATATTCACGTCATCTGCATACACAAGAAGCTGATGTAACCCGTTCAATTCCAAACCCTCTCTGTTATCCTGAACTTTCCTAATGGCATATTATAGAGCGAAGTTAAAAAGTAAAGGTGATAGTGCATCTCCCTGCTTTAGCCCGCAGTGAATTGGAAAAGCATCAGATAGAAACTGACCTATACGGACTCTGCTGTATGTTTCACTGAGACACATTTTAATTAATCGAACTAGTTTCTTGGGAATACCAAATTCAATAACAATATCATATAATACTTCCCTCTTAACCGAGCCATATGCCTTTTTGAAACCTATGAATAACTGATGTACTGTACCCTTATACTCCCATTTTTTCTCCATTATCTGTCGAATACAAAAAAATCTGATCAATAGTCGATCTGTTACGCCGAAAACCTCACTGATGATCCCCAATAATTTCATCTACATGCGGAGTTAATCTTCTCAAAAGAATATTGGACAAAATTTTGTACGACGTCAACAAAAGTGACAATAATAATAATAATAATAATAATAATAATAATAATAATAATAATAATAATAATAATAGCCATTTAACAATATAACAAACTAGTGCTTATTCTTATCGAGGAAGTAGACGTGACTACGTGACGCTTAGAGTGAAACCTACAGAGCAACAATCGGTCGGCAAAATTATGTTTTAAAAGCATACCGCACGTTAATGTATGATGACGACACGTTAAGCATGAGGCCGCGGCGATAATACGGTGCGGTGGGACAAAAGATCACAATGAAAAACACAATGATCTAATTTTAGCCTATTTGCTCTCTATATACAGGTACAAATGTTACAAACATCTCTGATTTTAGGATGATGGTCTTCGTTAAAGAACCAAGGATGGCGGACAGTACTTTCAGCCATGTGTTGTCACCTTTCAATTCAGGCGTTTGGAGGCTCTTCGCTCTACTGCTGGCGTCCCTGATACTGCTATTGTCCACAACTAGCCACGTCTACAACAACATTATTCCTCACGGAGATCCAGAGCCTTACGACATCTTACATTCTTATACTTTCACACTTGGTGTTTTCTGCCAGCAAGGTAACAACTATTTTATGAGTATTAAAGTGCCTAATCGACAACGAACTGCTTATTCTTGTTTCGTAGATGTTTAAAGAGAAAGATAGTAGTGACCCTCAACTTAATTTTATTTAAGTTTCATAATTATACGTAATATATTTTGTCAAGAAATTCCATTGGTAAACTTCCGAGTCGCAGTTTTTAAGCAGTTAAAAATTCCCTACTGAATTGTCTGTCACTGGTTGATATTTTATCGTCCTGAATTTCACAACAGATAGAACCACTGACAGTACTTCTTCCAACATTTGCAACTCAGATTTTCAACGTAACAAGGCCGAAACATCTATAAAAATGTTTCCAATAAATGAATAAGGATTCGTCATAACCAACTCGATAATGGATAACTTGTATAAAAATAAAAGACATAAAATACAAATCTTCTCTGCACTTCCGAGAATTGTTTTCAACATAACATGTTATAGAAATTTATTTGTCGATTCTTGTAACAACTTGTATAATCCAATCTGAAATCTCGTTTGTGATATCCCTAACCTGCCGATTTGATATCGATTTGAAATTCATGACGTCTGTCTAACCTAAGAGTATATAGACATCCAACAAGGAAAACTCAGTGCGCAGAAAACAGCGGGCGTGATTGTCTCGCGCAGATGATGTAAGCTCCCGTTCCCAGCATGCTCTCACGCCTACTGCAGGGGGGTAAGAGGGGTGTAGCATGGGCGCAGCGAGGAGTTTAAGCTGAATTTTGTTTGTAGGATACCTATAACATAGTAAGTCGTGTATTCGGTTTGCCAATATTTAAACTCTGAATTAGTTTTGCAGTTTAAGAAGAACTTTATATAGAAATAGTAACCTATATTAAAAATATACTGTAATTTTAAAATGTTTCATTATATGCACATATACAGAATGTCCGGAATAATGGTATACAAAAATAACAGCATATAATGTGGGAACTCTCTGGAACACCATTTACGACCAACTGTGCGCTGTAAATGTCCAAATCTCCTGAATTCTCATCCTACTCTACATGATAGTGCTCGCTCTCACATAGCTGACCCTTTGGTTAATTTACTTCGCAGATGGAACTGGGAAATTCTGGAGCATCCTCCATACTCCTGAGATATGAGCCCATGTGATTTTGACCTTTTCGCGAGAATGAAATTACCACTTAGAGGAGTTCGCTAGGTAATTATAGCAGCAGCAGCAGAGCAGTCTGTTCGAAGATTAGTAGGCTACAACAAGACGCTGTGGATGGCATCCGTCGTCTCCCTGAGGTGTGGAGGCAGTTTCGTAATGTTGGAGGAGAATACTTCTGAACACTGCAACAATGCGACTGTTCCAAATTTTTTTCTTTGTTCTTAATTCAAATGTTGCCAGTAATTATTAAATGACTCACGTATTTTCATAATATCAAGACTGTCATATTTATAATGCAATTAATTTTGGCTACTTTTACTGGTATTCTAAGATTTCAAATTGTTATAAATTATTTTATAAAGCGCACATTTTAATATAAATATGACGAATAAACCAAAATTGTCCTTTAATTTATCAAATTTCTCTTAAAATTGTGTAATAATAATATGCAGCTTTATAGAGTGGAAGAATAAATGCATATAAAATAGTTTGTCTTGGCTTTCCCAGCGATGGATCTGGGGCAGATCCATGCACTTAGACTTACTTTGGTCCATTTTGCTCCATGTTGTTGTTTTGTCAACAACTAGCTACATATTATACCAGTCAGACTGCAGGTGCATACAAATAATTGTTCCTCTTCTGACACGTATGCACTGCCAGTATATGCAATAATTGTCCAAGTCGACAGTTGCTCTGGATGGCATTCGAGAATCAAATGCTGTTTTGTTCTCCACAAATTCCTTCACGACCTGGCCGGTGATCGAACCCTGGCCGCCTGACTAGAAGACCAGTGCTCTAGCACTTCAGCCACAGACGCTTTTTTATAATAACGTCGTTGTCTCTATTTTGCAACAATGAAAATAAATGTTTTTTTTTTTTTTTTTTTTTGCAAACAAAGTAATTTATGATTCCCAAGAAAAGCATGTTCTGACCCGACTTCGCAGGTTACCACGCTTCCCCCAGGTCTCGGTCGTGCCGCGTCTTGTGTATGACAGCGTACCTCACCGCTGTGTTCCTGCTCGGAGTGTACTTCGCCACTTTCGTCTCCTTCCTGATGGTCAGAAAGCTCGACCTGCCATTCACAGACTTCGAGGGTATGTTGCAGGACGGCACATTCAAGATCGAGCTTCCTCACGAGAGCGGCCTCGAATATTACTTTAAGGTACGTCGAATGAACTGCATCCACGAGATGATGTTTGTGGATGATTAGTGTTGGTGTATAACCCTTATAATTGCCGAAAGGATGAGACTTATTTCATAATGATGAAGTGGTACAGAGATGATCGTAGTTACAAGTACAGTTTCAGAAAAAAATGGTCCGGCTGAATTTTCAAACTCCCACATTCAACGCAATAGCTTGCTCCGTCCTCTAAAACAGCGTTTCTCAAACTTTTTGGAAGTAGGGACCAGTTTTTAAAGTCAGAACAGTTCCGCGGACCACCTTACTCTTGTTCCCTTCGAAAGCAAATTTATTATTTTGTAACATATTTTAATACCACTCTAATTTTATATTAGTATTAACCAAGTAAGTTAATGTTAATAGAAAAAAAATCACTTTCGTTTTTTAATAAATCAAGGCTATTAGAGTTTGGATAATCTTTAACTTATTAACTAAACAAAATAAATAAATGTTGGTACTCACATTAATGAGATGGATAAGTCTGCCGATTCTTGCACAGTTGTTCCATATTTGGATGTATTCTGGTAAGCTTAAGTCGGTGATCGTCACATATATCGAGTCGATTTCGGTACTTTGTTTTTATTAGAGTTAGTGATGAAAACCTTTCTCACACAGATACGTAAAAGCAAACTGAATATTATAATCTGTAAAGCACTATTGTACAGTTCACTATATTCTCTTTTCACTTGTGATGAGGTCCACAAATTAACCATACCTTCCGATTGGAATTTCATTTTAAGTCTGATGTCATTCGATACTTCAATTAACTGTTCTTTCACTGAATGGAAGTTTGTTAGTTTCAATATCGCAATGAAAGGAATCACGAACTCATGAAAATTCGTCATATTTACTTTGAAAATAAGTTTCAAATTGTGACCTCAGAGTTTCGAGATGCGAACATATGTCAATGCATAATTCTTTTCCAATAACGAAATCATTTTGAACTAAAAAAAACTGTAGAGTTGAAAATAGTGAAAAAAAAATCCTCTGTTTTACGGAACTGACCCACAAAACAAGTTTCCTCTCGAACGCTATTTTCTCATGCGCATTGTAGAGAGAGATTTAGTTCGTTTAGTTTTGAGAATACATCTGGAAGATTTGTATATGTACTTAGCCACATGTCATCAGCTGATGTTTAGGGAAAAGATGGCGAGAAACACAACGTTCATAGTGCTTTAAATCTCTCTTTTGTTGCTGAGAGTAGAGTGGCAAGTCAGTAGACAGGTAGGGTAATACATTTTATAAAATGTCAGTACTGGGAAAAAAGTGAAAGGTGATGCCATGTGTCATTTCCAAACTCTGAGATTTTCAGCTATAGTGTGACATGCAATTCGTTTGAATTTTATTTTTTATTCTGTCCTTTTTGTAGGACCACAAGGGCAGACCTCGGGGACCACAGGTGGTCCGCGGACCATAGTTTGAGAAACGCTGCTAAAGCAAAGGTACACACGAGATCGCTTTGGCAATTATTGAAATGCATTTTACCTCGATTGTTGTCGTAACGTGCAGGGCATTTGGAAGGATGCGATGAAAATGGATCTATTCTTAATAGTAGATGAATATTTTTAAATCGTACACTAAAATAGTATGGTTGTGAACGAAAGTAACATGTATAATTAATTAAAAACTCTTTGCTCAACAGTATCTGAACCCTGAACTTTGAAGTCTGCGAGCAAGCACGCTAGCACAGAGCTATCGGAATGCTTGCGCTTAATTGTCATACTGTTTCGCGTTTGTTTAATAATGACTCTTAGGCAGTAATTTGATCTTATTTTAAGATTAATTTCGAGCTTTTCGCATTAGTTTTTCCTCTAATACTATTCAAATAACACTGGATTGAAAACCCATGTTGAATCGTACTCTGTAAGGAGCTTCAAGAGTCGGGATATTTTTGTTTCTGGGAGTGTACTTGTTTGAGAATTACTTCATTAATTTCATCCACTCTTTCGGTTTGTGCCGTTTTCAGAGTAACAAAGACACTCTAACAATAGCGGTCGCAATAATACTTGCGCTTAAGGGGACGCTTAAATTTTAAAATTTATACAATTTTCATAAAATAAATATATTAATTTTAAACTACATAAACATGTCTACAATACTATCATCTGTACAAAATTTGGCGTCATTAGGGCTAATATTTTTGAAAATATATTTTTAAATATATTGTATACTGACGTCACTAAAAAGGTTGCTTGCAACAAAATTTTCAAAATGTTTCGTTCTTATTTACTCAAACGCTTGTAAATAGTCTTTGTAATAAAATTAATTAGCTTTTGAACTCAGTCTAAAGAGAGTCATAATAACTATTTTAATGTCATGAATTTACCATTACAGCGTAACATTTAGTCTAAGTGTGATATTAATATGCCCCGAAAGAACTTAATATTAATATTTCATATAAATGCTAATTAAATTTTATTCATTACCATTTAATTGATCTCTGTGACAAGTTTCAGACCAATGTAACAATAATTCTTTTGCAAGAAGTTTTTTTTTTTCAAGAAACTCGTTAAAATTTTAAATTCGAGAAAACAATATGAATAGTACATTATGCAACGAGCCTATAATGATAGTAATTAAGAAGCGAGTATGGATGTTTATGAAACGAGCGCAAGCGAGTTTCACAATTTTCATACGAGCTTCTTAATTACCATTATAGGCGAGTTTCATACGACTTTTTATGCTCGACCATATTTCTAACTTGAAATTACAGTATTCAGATGTATACATTTTATTTGAATCTGACAAGATCGGAAGTGACCTTGTTCTAAGTCGTGAATTGTGAGATGTGCGCAGACGCGAAAGTATTGATTTTTTTCGAGGAACAATAATGTCACTGACCTTGATATAATCCCGTTAAACTTGATAATATTATAATATTATAACTTTGATTATTGAATTCGACATTGAAAAACAATTAACGCTATTTATTATAGTAACAGAACATAACCTTCTGCGACAGTATTGGATTTCCAGCCTCCGTGACTTTTCGCTAATTCTCTTTCGATTGCATATCCGAGAATAATCGATACTTGCGGTTTTATAACGGTACAAAGCTGACTTGTCATTGGCTGAACACATGTAAGCTGAGTTATCATTGGCTGAAAACCTGTACTTTAATGAGTAGGTGTACTTTAATGACATGCATTAAAGGACTGCTACCAGGTGTATAATTAGTACATTTCGGCATGGTCGAGCATAAAAAATATTATAACTCATTCACGCATTATATTATATTATGGGATGGTACGTTGAAACGGTGAAGATTTGTATTAGAACGTGGTTCGTCCGTATAGCCACAGAGAGAATTTTGTATTTTTTGCAATTTCTTTTTTCTCTATTACAATATATAAAATTCTCGTGACAGTTTGAAGGGCTCTTAAATAGGAAATGAAACCATATTATGAAACTAGAAAGTTCAAATATAATTATTATGGACATAAAAACAGAAAAAAGTGCAATTTCTTATTTTTTACAATTATTTCGCCATAGTTTCCCCTTAATAGCACTTTAATCAATATATTCCGCGCCTCATTGGCCATACCTTATTAAAGGAGCTGGTAAGAAATTCCCAGTTTTAAATAAATTACTTTTCTGAGAAAGGCTGGACCTTGCCAATTTTAGACACCTGGACTTCAAATCAAATCAAATCAAATCAAATTCAAATTTATTTACAATTTACATTTGAAATGAATACATATGAATAAATACCCGAAATGAGCATATGCTCGTGGTCGGGTACAGTCCAGTAGTCTACATAAATTTTACAGAGATCAAATAATAATGCTCATGATAGAAATAATAATAATAACAACAACAATGATAATAATAATAATAATAATAATAATAATAATAATAATAATAATAGAATAATCGTGACGGATATGGTACAAAGATAGTAATACAAAATAATTCATTAATAATAATAATAATAATAATAATAGTATTATTATTACTATTATTATTATTATTATTATTATTATTATTATTATTATTATTATTATTATTAGTGATCAAACAAAAATATTTACAATAATAAAATAAATACTAAGATGGATAAAATAAAATATAAAACCATAGCGAGAGTTAACACAACTTAAGTAAGCATATAATAACCGGAAAAAATGACGAACTCGAAAATCAAGAGGACTTAATTCTCACATTTTGTGCCTATCTGACTGGAACCATTCTGGGCGAACTGTAGCATACAGAATAACTAGACCTTTTACAATAATGTCCGTTTCCTTAGGAATTCCTTTTACGCCCAACAACTGGGGCTAATGAAATGTTTGGTTTACCTGGAGCGAGAATTATTTTAGAACGTGCTGTTTTAACACATTTTTCAATGGCGGAAAGGCAAATTTTTGTAAAGCGCAATAGCAGAGATTGATGTACCACACGATCCCATCAACTTTGATATTGTATAGGCTAGTGGAGATTCCTGTATGAAAGTTCATACTGATCTCTTCTAGAATCTCTTGAAGTTTGTAACAAAGTCACAAAATCATCTTGTATGTATTGTATGTATTTATTTATTCACACTGCAAATGGGTATATACCCGGTGGCAGTGGTAACTAATTACACTCAGTAATGACAATTAATAATAAACACAACTAATAAAAAAGCAATAATTAATAATAAGGATAAATAATAATAATAATAATAATAATAATAATAATGGGTGCTATTCATAGACATTTCGCTAGCCCGCGCTATGAGCGTGCTAAACTAGCCCCGGTTATCTACTGATTACTTGTACAGGATTCATACCATATCATATCGCTAACACTGGTTTATGAATACGAAAAACGTTAGTTCGCTGAGCATCCACCGGAAGCCCGCGCTAAGAATGTCTATGAATACGGCTCAATAATAATAATAATAATAATAATAATAATAATAATAATAATAATAATACAAGGAGCATCCTAAATTAAATGAAGCATGATCATTTAAAATAACATTTAAAGTAAATCTGATTTGTATCTTAACCCTAAGTTCGAACTAAGACCCACGAGTGTGACATGTTCATACCTACGCAAGTACCTTTCGGCACTACACTTATTTCGCTGTCAACTCACTGCACTGATTCTACCCTGATTTCACTAACACTTCAAAACCATTTCACTGTTAAAATACTTTGCACAGCCACTTCACTGACACAAACACACTTCACTTACACAATAGACTTCACTGACACAATACTGATAGAACACTTCAAATAACAAGATATCAATTATACCCTTTAAATAGTGTGTATAATATACTACCGTCTATTAGTAAAGTCCTTAAGCCTATTTTTAAATACATTTTTGGTTATTGGTAAAGCCTTTAGTAAGTCTGCAGGTAAAGCATTCCAGTCCCTGATAGTACGATTGAGAAAAGAAAACTTTCCAGTGTCCGTTCTCTGTCTTCTTTCCCTCAATTTATAAGAGTGGTCGTTCCTTGAAGAGTAATTTGGCGGCTGCAACCTATTTTTTATTTCTCTCCAGGCAGGCTCACCTCTGTATGTTTTGAATATTGCGCATAATCGAATTCGCGTTCGCATTGTATAATATACAATGTGTAGATTCCAAAACGAACATTTCGTTGCACCTTTTTATATTTTTTGTATGTTGTGTCAGCATTCCAGGAACCCAGTCCTGCGAGAAGTGCACAGGAAACTAATAGCACCCTACGAACAGGACTCGCAAGAGACTGAGAACTTATGCATGACGACCAGGACGGCGTACTTTACGTCGGACCTGATGGTGCGCTACATGGCACCAGGTTTGCCCTGCAAGATGGTGGGCCTTCCGCACACCCAGTACCCCATCACAACGTCCTACATTGTCTGCAAGAATAGTCCTTACAAGAGAGTTTTTAACCACTAGTGAGTATGCGTTATCATTGAAAGTTAAGTAACAAAACAACTGTAAGACAAATGTGGTTTTTGCTTCAGCAATTTCCAACGTAACTTTAAAGTTGGCCTAGAAAATGTTTTCTCTCATTAATTCCAACACGGTTGTTGTATTATTTTGGTTTATCACTGTTTATATTTGGTTTATTTCTACCGTAAAACTTTCTTCTTAGTTCTACCAGTTGTTTAACACGATGAGCACCTGCCAAGGGATAAAATAATTTTATTTGTAAATATAGTAACTTATCATATTCACTTTATGTCAAAATTAGTATGGATAAATGTGTTAAAATATATGTTAATTTAGAATTTAAAAAAAAAGACTATATTTCAGAAATGAGAATTAAATTTCAATTATTTAAACCTTAAAATATTGTGTCCAAATTGCATATTTTTGTAATACTGCTACACTTTTTTTTATTTTAGCAAGGTAGTAGCACTTTTTAGCACAGCAAACATAATATTCTCATCTTACTAAAAAAAAAAGTAATTTGTTCTTCCTATTTCTTATGAAAGTAATATTTCCTCGATTTACAAGCAAAACACATTAAGTCAATAATATTACATCTGAGAAAAAGGCGTTTTGAAAGCTCTTGGAAAACCTGAATTCTCAGAATATTATTTTTAGTAAATTGTTTCTCTTTATGTTTATTTAATTTTCAAATTTTAAGTTAACACACATACATTATGTACAGTAGTGGCAAAAAAAACCGGACCGACCCTTGTAGCTGATTTCAGAGCCTTGTTCACTCCAGAGCACGATAGACTCGTAACTAAGACTTTCATGCTTCGAATCCTGCTTGAGAAAGAAACTTTTTGGTCCTTATTCAAATTTATTCCCAATACTTTTCGATTGCTGGTAAAATTCATGTTCTGAGAATAGTAAGTTAATTAAGTAGTAAAATATCGCTGCAATCGAAAAGTATTGGGAATAAATTTGAATAAGGAACAAACAAAAGTTTCCTTCCCATGCAGGATTCGAACTAGGAAAGTCTTAGTTACCAATCTATCGTGCTCTGGAGTGAACAAGGCTATGAAATCAGCTACAAGGGTCGGTCCGGTTTTTTTTGCCACTACTGTACATTATAAGAGCGCAAGATGTCTTTGAAAAAAATCAATTTCTCATGGGAAAGGTAAGGTAATCTAACATTAAGCAATAACATTTTCTTGATTAATGTTGCGATGAATGTTTTCTGAACACATAGTAACCTTACTTTTATCTATAAGAATGTCGCATGTCTTAACCGCCACTTAGACTAGCATCAAATGAAATATACTCTATATCAATAAAAATAATAGTAATTATGATTACTAAAAGTCCGCTAGTGATTCAGTTCTTTGTTGTTAGATTTCGGAGGCATCAAGATGGCCGGCAGCGTTCTGCTCGTCAACGTTTTTAAAATAATTATACACCTTAAACACTATTTTCCGCTCCTGCTTGTGTAATACTTGTCTTTTTACAGTCTTTTCTTCCATTTATTTACCTTACATACACATAGTAAATGTTAGTTTTACTTATTCAATGTATTGAAACACTCGCACGTGAACAAACGAACTCGGGAAGTGCTTGTTATAGACTGATTGTGATTGGTTCTACTGTACAAGCTCGTGACGTCACATACCAGAAATGCTAGGCGCATATAGAAGCTAACTGCCTTCCGAAATGCCGTCTAATCTAATCAAGGAGTCGCCTATTGTACCAGTAGCAGCAGTGGCAGTAGTAGTAACAGGAGCTTTATAATTCAGATTGAGAATTGCGTACTACTCATTTCTACAAATATAATAGTGTATATTGTTAATAATTAAACTTTATTTCAGTATTCAGGAAATGAAGGAGACGGGGATATTGAGAAGACTTGACATCATCTCCAAACCTCTTACGCTGACCGAAATACTAGACGATACACCATCTAGTGTGACTTTAGAAACTGTCACAGTTTTCTTTATGATTCTGTTATCTGGTATAATAATATCCACAATAATTCTAGTAATAGAAATAATTTTTGAAAAGAGTAAATTGTACATATAAAAACAAGTTTAACAGTAATTCATAGTCCAAGCGAGTGAAATTAGATTTTATACGAAAGTAGAATGTTTGTTTGTGTAAGATAGTTATTTTATTTTCTGCTTTCGCCTTTCATGATATCATAATTTAAATTTCTTGTGTTATATGTATTTTCTAGTAATGATAGTTTACAGTTGATAAGTGTTCCTCTACAAACAGAAGTATATATCACTCATAAATAATTATAAATGTATAATTAATAAAATATGTATAGTTAGAATTTTGTCGCCTTACTACAATGCTATATTAAACACTTTCAAAAATAACAATCTCGAGCGACTCCGCTGTCCTGAAACAATACCTGGTACACATGCGATCGGATGAACACTGTGCTTATCAAAGAATATCTGGTACACAAGCTACGGATGAACACTGTGCTTATCGAACAATATCTGGTACACAGGCTATCGGATGAACACTGTGCTTATCGAACAATACCTGGTACACAGGCTATCGGATGAACACTGTGCTTATCGAACAATACCTGGAACACAGGCTGTCGGATGAACACTGTGCTTATCGCATTATACCTGGTACACAGGCTATCGGATGAACACTGTGCTTATCGCACAATACCTGGTACACAGGCTATCGGATGAACACTGTGCTTATCGAACAATACCTGGAACACAGGCTGTCGGATGAACACTGTGCTTATCGCATTATACCTGGTACACAGGCTATCGGATGAACACTGTGCTTATCGCACAATACCTGGTACACAGGCTATCGGATGAACACTGTGCTTATCGAACAATACCTGGTACACAGGCTATCGGATGAACACTGTGCTTATCGAACAATACCTGGAACACAGGCTGTCGGATGAACACTGTGCTTATCGCATTATACCTGGTATACAGGCTATCGGATGAACACTGTGCTTATCGAACAATACCTGGTACACAGGCTATCGGATGAACACTGTGCTTATCGCACAATACCTGGTACACAGGCTATCGGATGAACACTGTGCTTATCGAACAATACCTGGTATACAGGCTATCGGATGAACACTGTGCTTATCGAACAATACCTGGAACACAGGCTGTCGGATGAACACTGTGCTTATCGCATTATACCTGGTATACAGGCTATCGGATGAACACTGTGCTTATCGAACAATACCTGGTACACAGGCTATCGGATGAACACTGTGCTTATCGAACAATACCTGGTACACAGGCTATCGGATGAACACTGTGCTTATCGCATTATACCTGGTATACAGGCTATCGGATGAACACTGTGCTTATCGAACAATACCTGGTACACAGGCTATCGGATGAACACTGTGCTTATCGAACAATACCTGGTACACAGGCTGTCGGATGAACACTGTGCTTATCGCATTATACCTGGTATACAGGCTATCGGATGAACACTGTGCTTATCGCACAATACCTGGTACACAGGCTGTCGGATGAACACTGTGCTTATCGAACAATACCTGGTACATAGGCTATCGGATGAAAACTGTGCTTATCGAACAATACCTGGTACACAGGCTATCGGATGAACACTGTGCTTATCGAACAATACCTGGTACACAGGCTATCGGACGAACACTGTGCTTATCGAACAATACCTGGTACACAGGCTATCGGATGAACACTGTGCTTATCGAACAATACCTGGTACACAGGCTATCGGATGAACATTGTGCTTATCGAACAATACCTGGTACACAGGCTATCGGATGAACACTGTGCCTATCGCACAATACCTGGTACACAGGCTATCGGATGAACACTGTGCTTATCGCACAATACCTGGTACACAGGCTATCGGATGAACACTGTGCTTATCGAACAATACCTGGTACACAGGCTGTCGGATGAACACTGTGCTTATCGAACAATACCTGGTACACAGGCTATCGGATGAAAACTGTGCTTATCGAACAATACCTGGTACATAGGCTATCGGATGAACATTGTGCTTATCGAACAATACCTGGTACACAGGCTATCGGATGAACACTGTGCTTATCGCACAATACCTGGTATACAGGCTATCGGATGAAAACTGTGCTTATCGCACAATACCTGGTACACAGGCTATCGGATGAACACTGTGCTTATCGAACAATACCTGGTACGCAGGCTATCGGATGAACACTGTGCTTATCGCACAATACCTGGTACACAGGCTGTCGGATGAACACTGTGCTTATCGCACAATACCTGGTATACAGGCTATCGGATGAACACTGTGCTTATCGCACAATACCTGGTACACAGGCTATCGGATGAACACTCTGCTTATCGAACAATACCTGGTACACAGGCTATCGGATGAACACTGTGCTTATCGAACAATACCTGGTACACAGGCTATCGGATGAACACTGTGCTTATCGAACAATACCTGGTACACAGGCTATCGGATAAACACTCTGCTTATCGAACAATACCTGGTACACAGGCTATCGGATGAACACTGTGCTTATCGAATAATACCTGGTATACAGACTATCGGATGAACACTGTGCTTATCGAACAATACCTGGTACACAGGCTATCGGATGAACACTGTGCTTATCGAACAATACCTGGTACGCAGGCTATCGGATGAACACTGTGCTTATCGCACAATACCTGGTACACAGGCTGTCGGATGAACACTGTGCTTATCGCACAATACCTGGTATACAGGCTATCGGATGAACACTGTGCTTATCGCACAATACCTGGTATACAGGCTATCGGATGAACACTGTGCTTATCGCACAATACTTGGTATACAGGCTATCGGATGAACACTGTGCTTATCGCACAATACCTGGTATACAGGCTATCGGGTGAACACTGTGCTTATCGCACAATATCTGGTATACAGGCTATCGGATGAACACTGTGCTTAATGAACAATACCTGGTACACAGGCTATCGGATGAACACTGTGCTTATCGCACAATACCTGGTACACAGGCTATCGGATGAACACTGTGCTTATCGAACAATACCTGGTACACAGGCTATCGGATGAACACTGTGCTTATCGAACAATACCTGGTACACAGGCTATCGGACTGACACTGTGCTTATCGCACAAAACCTGGTACACAGGCTATCGGATGAACACTGTGCTTATCGAACAATATCTGGTATACAGGCGATCGGACGGAAGCTCATCCAATCGCAAAATTCTCGGTACCCGGACTTTCGGACTAGCGCTCAACTTACAGCATGATTCTCGGTACCTGGAAGATCGGACTGGCGCTCAACTTACAGCATGATTCTCGGTACCTGGACGATCGGACTGGCGCTCAACTTACAGCATGATTCTTGGTACCTGGACGATCGGACTAGCGCTCAACTTACAGCATGATTCTCGGGTACCTGGACAATCGGACTGGCGCTCAACTTACAGCATGATTCTTGGTACCTGGACGATCGGACTAGCGCTCAACTTACAGCATGATTCTCGGTACCTGGACGATCGGACCTGCGCTCAACTTACAGCATGATTCTCGGTACGCGGATGATCGGACTGGCGATCAACTTATCTCACGATTTTCGGTATCCGGACGATGGGACTGACGCTTAACATATCGCACCATTCTGGGCACTCAGACGATCAGGTGTATCATCTCAGTCGAGTTATGCTTTAAATAAGTTCAGAATAGTACAGCGCTTGCTATTACGTTACTGGTGAATACTTTTGCTATTTATAGATCGGATGGATAGTGTATTTCTGTCAATCAGTTGCAATTATAAAGCACAAAGCAGTTGTGTAATATTTTCAAAGCCATGGGCGTAGCTGAGGCGACAGTCGCTTTCACATGTTAATCTGTAGTTGTGCTGGGGTATGGTTTCGATTCCCGGTAGACTGTTTATCTTGTTTGGTTGTTATAAACGAGAGAGAGTTGTGCGATGGGTTTTAGAAGCAATTTCGATGTATTCCGTAATTCTCATTTCGCATTATCTTACATTGCAAAATAGGCCCATCAGCAAAAATTAAAAAATACTGTACAGTAGTGGCAACAAAAAAATCGGACCGACGCTTGTAGCTGATTTCAGAATCACAGATTCAAGTTTTCCTAGTCACAAAACACATCCATCTTCTATAATTAATTGTGACAATGAAATTTATTGCATTTGATTCTTACCGTCTTTTGTTCCCTACAGTGCCTCAAACTTACAGACGAAAATCTTTAAGAGTTTTATTTTCATCTGGCATCAATATTACATTTCTACCTCTATTCGGCAAAGATAACTGCGTATTCGCCAGAATAAATAAATAAATATTATTATTATAATATCATTATCATTATCATTAGTAGTAGTAGTAGTAGTAGTAGTAGTAGTAGTAGTAGTAGTAGTAGTAGTAGTAGTAGTAGTAGTATTAGTAGTATTATTACATTAAATAGCAGTATACCTCTGGCTTCACTATCCATATTGAAATTACCACAGTTTGACACAATACACAGCACAGGATTCTTTTGTATCAGCTACAAGGGTCGGTCCGGTTCTTTTTGACACTACTGTACATGAAAGTTAAAAATGAGAATTAAATAGACAGGCTTGAATAATTTTAAAATGTTTATTGAAGAAATTATTATAAATATAAATTCAATTTCGGCACCTCACTAGGTCAAACATTTTTAAACACATAGTGTCCCATTGATTTTGAATGTAGCATAAAGTATAAAGGGAATGACATATTTGAATAATGTATTAAATAAATTCCGAAAGTTAGGCTATGTTCTGTAAAAAAAAAAAAAAAAAGATAATTTAAGTAGCTCCGGAAAAAAAGATCAATATTTAGGGATTAGGAAACGCGAATAATAGGTCTAAAGATTAATGACTGGAAAGACATCATAGCGGCACCGTAAAAAATTAGGTATAAGATAACACGAAAGAGGCATTTATTGACTAACAATAGTGCATAATAATGTATAAAACAAGAAATGAAGGTTTAATGTGAATCAGTCATACAAAATTAATTAAATTTCATTCAAACTAATCAATTAAAAATGGCACGTGCGCAGTGCAAAGGGATTATTTGCATATAGTTATTTATTTTCTTTTAAGGCACCCTAAAATTACACAAGACTGCATCCAATTTCACAAGAAACATAATTAGATGAAAGCACATGTGTGATGTTTTAAGCAGACAGTATCTGATCTTAAGTTACAATTAAGTAAATTGGTTCTTCATGACCTCAACATTTGTTTGCAACATATTAGTGGTAATTATCGACCGAGTGCTGCATAGCCATGTCGAGACTTGACGTATATCGTGCCTTCCGCCCTCTATCTCTTGTTTCACAATTTTTAGGGCTTTCTCCCTTACCATGGGAGGGCTCACAATCTTCGAACTGGATCATCGCACTCCACATCTGGAGTATCTTCTGGATCCTGTCTCTGGCGGTGTGTCTATTTTTGGTATTGTCCACTGTATTAATTTCACACGCAAATACCATCAGGACGACGATAGGAATTGCCATCTACTTCGTGCCCATGTACACCTGCAGTGTCGTCACCATTCTTGCAGCTCTCACTGTAAATCGCGGGAAGTTGAGCGCTCTCTTCCAGGATATGGCACAACTGGATCAGTTACTGTTGAGGAACCTGGGCGTTCTTAGACTCTACGGAAGCACCCGTCTCTGTATTGTGGTAGAGCTGGTTATGGCCGTGCTCGTCACCTTCGGGCTCTGGGTTCCTGACGTTTTAATCTACTGCGGATCGCACTGCTTTGGCACCATGTTCGGAATCATACCTTTCCTTCTGAACGTTGTTGAAATCCTCCAGTTTGTCCATTTGGTCACGGCTCTCAAGCATAAGTATAGCATTCTCAATTCGCTCTTGGATATGTCTGTGGAAGATAAGTCTCTAAGTACAAGGCAGAGTTTGGGTTTACAACCCGTGAACTTCAAGTTTATCCCTAGAAAGTACAAATTGAGAGGACTGGAATTTATGGAACTGAGGAAGATATACTGCCAATTATACGATGTTTCTCTTCAGATTTCCTCCGCATTCGGTGTCCCGATATTAGCCACGTCCATCTGGTTGATAACTCACATTATCTCTGGTGTCGTATTCGCACTGGAAGATCTTTCCGAAGAGAAACAAAGTCCTATTGCTGCGAGCATTGACTTATTGCTGTGTGCCGTTTGCTTTTTCATGCTCTTGGCAATAACTTTATCCTGTCAATGGGCAACTGAGGAAGGGAATAAACCAACAGTCTTAGTGCAGAAACTGATTTTGGCAGAAGATCCAGGTGAAGAATGCATAAGTGATTTAGACCGTTTGTTCATTCAGCTTAAGAGTATGAAAGTGAAGTTTACAGCCTGCGGATTTTTCACATTAGATTCACCTCTTCTATGTTGTATAGTGGGAGTTATATGCACCTACGTGGCTGTCATAGCGCAGGTCAAGTAGACTATCATAATTGTGTGCATGTATTTATTATTTCCTTGTAATTAAATCACACAGTTAACAAGATTCTGTAATAATATTTCAAGCTTCGTTTCGTAAAAAATAATTAATCTAATATTCTAAGTAGATATGTAGGCCTATGTGTTAATAATAGGGTTATATACAGTAATATGCGTTTAATTGGTATCGAGAGGCAAGAGGTTGAGTTCAAATGTTCGGAAAAGTTCTCACTACATTTACAATCAGATCTCATGCTTAACTGCAGGAGGTGTGATTACATAAATTGATGTAACAAAGACAATAGAGCAGGTTTAGCGTGGCTAAGATTGGGGGCATGGAAGGGTAATAAAATTGTCAACGAAGAAGGAGAGCGCCTTTGTCCACTGTGCAGAGAAAATGATTTCTATAGACATATTTTATTACAGTGTGTCGAATTGGAACATGTACGGGGAAAATATCTATCACCCTCGAAGCTAAGTCAGAATAGGAGTTCGCTTACATGTCTTGACATCATGGGGAATAGAGAATACCAACAAAAGACTGGATTGTTTCTCTTGAAGGCGAGAAAGATTCGAACTTCAACTGTTGAAGTTTGTGATACGAACTGACGAAGAAATAATGGTATCTACCCAATTATACACTTTTATGTCTGTTTTAGGTTAGGATATATTATATAATGTGTTTTGTTGTGCCATTTTCATTTTAATATGTACTGTATGTTCTTTTAGGGAGTGGTTGGATATAATCATAGGTTAGGGTAGTGTAACCTACAAAGTAGGATTTGTTTTAGGTACAAAGCACGTACGGTCAGAAGATCGGTGCATTTCATTTTAGAGAAAATTATGATAATATAACATCTGTATGTATAATATTACTTAATAAATCCATCTATCTATCATGTACAGTAGTAATATGCTTGCAAGATTGTATTTTGAACATAATATTACACCTGGACATTGTAAGTGCTGTTCGTTAAACCTAATACTTTAATCACGAGAAATTATAAAATCTTACTGAACAATCTATATCTTTCAATACCGTATTTCAATAAATGTATTTAATGAAATTTTGTATGATATGTCATAAACCAGTTGCGATCGATCAGTTGACATAGAGATATGATATATTTTCCCTATGAGGTACAAACTGCAATCTTATATTAAAATATTAGTTTTCATTAATAATTGGTTATGGATCTATTTATCACATTCAATGATAAATAACTTAGCACTGTTAAGTTAAATAATAACAATAATAATAAAAGTAGTTTATTTGAACTGGCAGAGTTAAGGCCATACGGTTTTATAAATAAATATTACATTATTTAAGTTACTGATGCTGTAAATATAAATTAAAATGTGAAACTTTTATGTCAAGTTTCATGGCAGATTGGCTAAAATCTCTTAGTTTTGCACATTTCCCAGAATGTAACAGACAATTCGTGAGGGCATTTCATTAGGACATGCTTCCGCAATAGACCTAAGTACATGTGACACTTTCCTCACTTCAATTTCAACAACACTAGCTTCATGGAGATGCTTACTTGTGCCATCTTTTTTATGATCACATTATTGAAATCAAAATTTGTAGCGCATGTAGAATTGCAGCGGGTTTTTTCTGTACATTTACAACACCGCTTATCCTTCTTCCCTGTTAACCGAATGCCAATGATATATGAAACCGTCATGCACCAAAATTTGTTTCTTCTTCTGTGAATCAATTAAGCATGCCATACTTTTACTTATAAATTTCGATTTAAATTAGAGACGACCAATAATTCCTAGCAACACTCTCAACAATTACCTACTAGAATTAACCTACAATTCATCTCTGACATTGAAGAGACTACCTATGGATTTTTTTTTACTTTGGACCACCTACATATGGACTTTTTGATTTTGGACAAACTATTTTTGCACTATCTACATATGACTTTTTGATTTCGGACATTTTTTTTCATATTGACCAAATTTCCATTGGACTTGAAGAGCTTTGGACATTTTTTCTTGGACATTGTAACTCTGAATCGTGAAGAAGTAATCATAAATTGGAAATTGAATTTCCCTTCAAGGTTTGATCGTGAACAATACTATTTTTTTAAAGCATCGCTTGTTCAATAAAGGAGGTGTTTGCCGTGGTGGGAATATAATGGTGTAGCAGACGGTTGACTCAAACTCGTTTTCTACTGCGCATGTCGTCACTTGGGAAGCAGCAGCGGCGCGCTAATTCGCACCGCAGTGCTTGAGGAACAAAACAAACAGCTGTTGTGTGTACGTGCACGGTGTTAATTCTTTGTTTATATATATTATATTGAATGTTATTCTTGTATCAGTAATGCTATTAATGTGACACATGCTATTAGTATGCCTGGATGTGCAGTATCTGGTTGTTTGAGTTACAATCGAAAAACAAAAGGAACTGATGTAAAATATTATAGGTTTCGGAAGAATGAAGACTTGGCAAGAATGGTTGCATGCTTGTAGAAGGGAGGATGAAGTCAATTTACAGCACGATGAGTTTTCTCTCATGTTACTAAATTTTATTTGCTTCGCAACTCATTTGCAAAATATATTTTCATGTTAAACTTATTGTTTGACTTATTCCATAGATTGCTTTGAGGGAAAAGAAAGGGGGTAAAAATCTTTAGACTTAATGTTGTTTCAGCTCGAATATGTTCACTTCATTTTGAGGAGTCAAGTTACGAAGTACCTTTAAAGCAGAAACTCCTAAATTATGAACCAAAAAGCAGTCGTAATCTGAAAGTAGACGCTGTACCCACAAAAGCTCTGGCGCAGTCTTGCTTGAAACGAAAATCAACAGATAATCTGAGATTGAACAGATGTGAAAAACGGAGAAGGAGAAAAGAAATTCATGACATCATTGCCAATAGTTCATGTACTCTTCAGGCCACTTCAAAACCAATTCAGACGAACATGTATCAGAGGATAGTGCATTAGACCTAAATAACGAAACGTGAGTAATTACAGCAATTATATAATTATAATTACTATTAACTAGTATGTTCCTGTGTATCATATTGTTAAAATGTTTCACATGTGAGTCGCTCCGCGGAAGGGAATAATTTTCTCATAGTTCTTCAAAACTTTCTAAGCTAAAAGGACTTAATTACATGTCTCATAAAATTTTAAAGCTGTGGTATCTTTTAACAACTTCCAGACAGAAAAGACTTCAGTAAATGGAAGGATTCAATTGTCTCGAATGTCAATAGAGGAGCAAAAAAGGCGTCAATCAATGGGCATAAAATAATTATTTTCTCGCTTAACCCTAGCATTATCACGGTTGGGAAAAATTGCCCACCCTTTTTATTTTCTAAATTTTTATGAATTAATGAAATCTGACAGCTTTCACCTTTACTATATTTGTCTCTAACATGATAAAGTATGCACACATGTGTACTGTTTTAGATTTAAAATATAGCAGACTAATAAGTTGAAGTATTTGTTAGTGGACAGATTTTACCCACCCTTGGCATTTCATATGACCTACACTTTTAAACATTTTCGAGTTTTAATTCTGTGATTTTTGTCCATTGTTGTAACTGTTTGTAGTGCCGTTAAATTTGTTTACTGTTTCAATTCTCCACTTTACCATTTACTTGCAGTGTAGAAACTTGAGTTGGTAAATTTATTCTTTATTTATTGGTGTTTATTCAAATCTAGTTGTATTCAGGGATACAGAACATAGACATGAGTTGTTTTGTGGATAATAGCAGCCTTAATGTTTTGGGTGAAAGTGATATTATAGTGCTATTGGAAACTGGTTTACCGGCGGAGTTGAAGAAAGAAAATGGTAGTGAGGAAGATAATACAGAAGTGGTTGTGAGGGTGAAACAAGGTCTATTTCAAGTACTAGCTGCTAACAAGAAAGCCGTTCACATTACGAAAATAATGTCAGATGTGGAAATTGTGGACTTAATTTGTGTAAAAAATATTCAGATATTAAAATTGTGTGCAGGAGCATTTTACTAAAAGAAATATGCAGAATCACTGGAATGAAAAACTGATGTGTGTTTTTTTTATGTAATGTAAAAATGTTGACGATAAAACTTTATTGAACGTATTTGAGGAGCTCGGAATCAAAACGCGTTACGTCCACGTTTTATGGAAAGAGCCGCTAAACAAAATACAAAGGCTCGCATATTTTTTGCTAATTTATCCAGTATCCCTGCTTTCTTCTCTCGATCTCCACACAGTCTGTATTAGATTAATGTGTTTCAAAGACAATTCCATCAGCTGGAGCAACAAGATGGATTTAAAATAAGAACAGTAAATGTTGTTCATGAGAAGAAGGAGCCATTGCTAGAATGTTTTCAAACCATAATGGAATCTGAAACATCTAACATCACAATAAATGAGGTAAGCGCCCTGGTGCGTGCTCTTGAAGATCCTGAATTCAATTTCTGGCTCAGTTATTTTTTTCATTTATTGATGTATCATGTAGATATATTATACAACCAACTACAACATCGCCAGTTAGATATTTCTAAGGTTCAAATCTGCATATAAAAAATTAAATTATGGTTTATTTAACGACACTCGCAACAGCAGGGGTTATATCAGCGTCGCCGGTGTGCCGGAATTTTGTCCGCAGGATTCTTTTAAATGCCAGTAAATCTACTGACATGAGCCTGTCTCATTTAAACACAACTTACAAGATAAGGCATATGGAATTAATCTTTAAATAAAGTAAGTTGCTTGGTTTATTTTTGTATGCAATCCCCCTTAATTCAATACCCACGAGCCGCCACTGATTAACCCTCTATAAAATTCCTGCTTTCAGGTCAAGTCGAAGATTTGTATAGATCCTTTCCTTCCTGGGTTTGCTTCCCTTCACGGTCTTACATGCAATTACGTAGACATTGAAAAGCTGAAAAGTACCATAAACATTATATTGAAGAAACATTTCTGTAGTTTTTTTTTACGTATTTTCCCATAATGGAGAAGGGATATAAGACTTCATTCTGACGCTGACCTGACAGTCAACCCACAACATAACGTTATTGTACTCTATTACGCCCTTCAGTTTTACCACTCTTTATTCCCCTTCATTGTTACCCTTTTTTCCTTTATGTTGACCATGTGAATGTTGTGCTTCGTAGACAGACCTTTTCTGTCATGTCACTTTACTGCCAATAACTCTTACAAAACCTCGATTCTGATTCCCTTTCTTAAACTTTGTTCAGTCCACTTGGAATGTAGGACAGAACTTCAATGCACTTTTATTCAAACAGTTAGAATTCTGGAAAACCTTTCGCGTATATTTAGAGGAAAATAACTCCTCTTATTCACGAAAGATCGTTTTACAACATACAACAACCCTCTAAATAGACAGCTTGAAAAAAACTGCATTTGACAGCTTGAATGAACACTGTCAATAAAAGTCGCAGGGTCACAAAGACGTCATGTCTAGACGGCTATGCTTTGGGAGAGCATCACGTTCCTGACAAGACGTTAGTAGGGAAGGGATTAGTTAATACAGCTTCTTGGTATTTATAATCAATTAACCTACCCCACTTCCAAAACCTTACGGAGTTGAGCTGAGCTAAGCTAGCAAGCTCCGAGAGAGTCTGCAATGCTTCCCGCGTGACGTCATCACGTAGTAGGAGAACGGGCGAGGCTGCGCACTGCTTCACCATTATATTCCCACCACGGTGTTTGCACAATAATTTGATGAATAACTCCATTAAGTAATTAAATTCATTGAGAGAAATTAAAATGCAATGTCATTAACATGATTCTACGAGTGCTGCACTTTACTAATTGATTATGTTACTATGGGCAACAAGTCCTGCCATAACAAACGAAGTTTCAACAGCTATCCAAATTCAGTTAAATTGAAACATGTCTGAAGTTAACGTGTACTCCGCCCTCAAGCCCTTGTATCTTGCACTGAAAGTTGTTGGTTTGGCACCTGAGCCATGGCACATGACACGACCATCTACATACTTCAGGTTGTTCAGCTACTCCTGGAGTCTGGCTTATACATTTTTCATCCTTCTTGTTACGTATATTAATACGAATATTAACTTTAAATCTGTGGAGGGTGATGTGAGGAAAGTGGTCTGTATTGCAGCGTTTAACCTGCCACTCAGTGTGTCTATTATCACCTCTTTTATGTGTGTGATGACGTTCAACAGACATAAGATGCGTTGGATCTTATTCTGTATCTCTCAAGTGGACAAATGGTTTATGGAACATTACAGAAGACTTAACATGTACAAGCACATCAGACTGATAATTTTGATTGGAGCTTTGGTCACTACAGGAGCAAGTTCCATTATGTGGATCATCAACGTATTCGACTATTGCGAAAGCAACTGTTTCTTGTTGTCTTTGGGAGCAATCCCTTTAGTTATGAATTCCTTAGTCATAATTCATTTCGTCACGCTAGTCCTGATATTGAAGAGAAAGTACAATATATTGAATGAGTTTTTCGAAGCACACATTTCAGATCCGAACAGAGTTAAGATTGAAAGTGTGGTATTTTCTGTACCGCCAATGGATTTGAAATTCTTACATAAAGACCCCGGCAATGTGAATTTAAAAGATTTCGACTTTCAAAATCACAACAAGATTATGAAGCCATTAAAACTTCGTGATATCAAAGCCATGTACTGCAAACTTTATGATATCTCGATTCTGATTAACTCTGCTTTCGGACTTCCCATTTTCACGATCGTTGGTTGGCTCTTAACATGTATTACAACTTCTTTTGTCTTCATTATCGATGAATTTTCAAGTTTGCTTACTAGCCTTTCGACTTTAGTTAACTGTTCACTATTTAATGTAGTTCACATAATTCTGTTAATAGTCATTGTAGTGCCATGCCACATGACCGCACAGGAAGCACATCGGGTCAGATTCCTAATACTAAAACTTCTCGTGCCGGAAATTCAGGAACATAAAATTACAAGTGAACTAAAGTCCTTGCTAAGTTATGTGAAACAACTGGAAGTAAAGTTTACAGCTTGTGGAATCTTTACTTTGGATATGTCTCTGCTCTGCGGGATAATTAGTGTAATATGCACATATATTGTGATTCTAACGCAAATTAAATAGTTACCGGTAAATCATGTAATGCATATTATTTCAAAGGTAACAGTTGAGGTTTTTATAGCAAATACTATGCTCAGAATCACGTAAGAGTAGTCCCTAAAAGACTAATCTGGCCGTCTCTTCAGTGTTGCCAACTAATACTAGATATCACCAAAATAGGATAAAATCATACAATGCCATGTACTATAATAATAATAAAAATAATAATAATAATAATAATAATAATAATAATAATGATAATAATATATCGTTATTGTAACGATATCTTACTTATTTACCACATCTCTTATTTATGATGGGGAAGTGTTTTCTAAAAGGTTCAGTAATTTGTGAAAGAGTATATTTTTCTCCTGGATCTCTCGCACATTATGTTAGCTGTTAGTAGAGTAGTGTAAGATCTAGTATTAAATGTATTTCGTATCACAACATGAAATTCATTGCTTTGACTAAACAGTTTACGAATCACGAGACCTAACCTAAAAATGTATTTTGTTTGATCACGTGAAATAATTAGTATGAATTCCGAAAACGAATGCCATTTTGAAATGTATGCTTTAGAACAGGCCTGCACAAACAGGACTCAACGAGCGCGCGCGCTCTTTCAGAGCGGGAGAGCTGTGTTTACCGCTCGCCGAAACGGAGAGGAAGACACGTCAGAGACTTGCTATAGGTAGAGGAGAGGGAAACAACCACTCAGCTATCTATTGGAGTGCAGTGTGTAGGCGTATTCTCAGTAACTTTCACGTTGCTTATCTACTGTTACAGTACAGTATGGAGAAATCTAAAAGACGGAACATAACATTTAACGATTTACAGCTCGAACTTATTGTTCTTCAAAGTGACATAAGGGCTAAAGATTGTTTGAATAATACTACTAGCCTGGTTGAGTTTTACAAGACTAAACCCTAGCAATAATATCCACGACTACACAGGCTGGCTGTGAAAATGATTGCTATGTTTGGCTCAACATTTATATTTGTGAGCAACTTTTTCTATAATCAACTTTAATAAAGGCAGACATCGAACATCTGTAACTGATGTTTCATTATGATCAGTAGGCTACTGTACCTTTCAGCTGCCAACAACATAAAACCTCGTTTTGATGTACTGATAAATAAAATATAACAAAATGATATTGTACATTTAAGTAGCTATAGAGTTTCTATTATTTCTGTAAAATAAATATTTCGTTATTAATTAATAATAGTCCAAGATAGTTTTGCAAACACTGAACGGGAATTCATTTCATAAGTACTCGTAATAGTACTTTCTTTTGTGTATATTTTGTACGAGATCACCCCTTCTTCCAGTCCACCCTTATACAGAGCGCAGCTAATATCTGCATTCCTCTCATGAGCTGTGAGCCGGCTCGGAGAGCGCAAACCTTGTGCAGGCCTGCTTTAGAATATTTACTCCATTATTATAATAAAAGTCTAAACACGAAAGAAATTAATTAAATGGTATTTCTATCGATTACTCAAGGGCAACTATCACACGATATATGTTATATTTATTTACACTTAGCCTATATGACTCTAATCACTATTATGTATTAATATTAATACTGATATTAATTAATTATTAGTATGTTCATATTTCACTAGCTTCCAGTAATTGGCTCAGAAATCTAGAACAATTTGAATTTTCAGAATTTAAACAACTGACAACTTGTGTCACTGCTGCCAACATAACAGTTATAAAATCACTACCAGTTGCATTTCTAAGTACCTAAATTCGAAACGAAGTTGGCAAAAGGAAATTCAACCTGCAAATTAGAAAATCACTATAATCCACTAGCTTATGTAGTAATGGGGAAAAATGGTTAGGTTTCACCCTTAGGGAATTAAGAAAGCTGACCGGACTACAGCAGTCATCTCGTTCAAGTTCATAACATCGGTAGCCTATAACAAACTGTATTAATACGAGTAATCATGAATTCTGAAGCTATTTTCTTTCTTAAGTTGCCTGAAAATGTACCACAACAAATATGAGGTACCAATGCTTGTCTTGGTCTCCAAATTACAATTCTTAGGATTCATTAACCAATGGTGTAAAAGTGTGACTTTCAGTTTTCACACATACCAAATAACAAAATATATAAGGGTTGTTGACACATTTTCGAGACATTTAAAAAACCATTTGCAATAGAATATATTATGTAGGCTTACTTATCATAAATTAAGGGAGTGAAACTAACTCCACATCGGCATTATAATTCCATAGAGCAGCCGTGGCGAAAATGTGACTCGCGAGTACATTGTGTCTCGCAATGATAGCTATCCATTTCTCTTGCTTCCTATCTCCCCCAACTCCACCCTCTCACTCACTGGAGTTAAACTCCGTTCCATTTGTATTTGTCTCTGACCTGCGAGTGGCGTATCGTCGCAATGCCTCTCTCGAAACCATGTACCTCTACAAAAACGAAAGTTCAAGTAGGATGGGAGGACGCATTTTTTGCGGCCAATATGATGAGAATATTAAATGTATCATTTGTTCAGAAGTATTACGAGGAAAACGGCTGTATGACATAAAACGGCATTATACTACATGTTACTCATGAAATATTAAAAGGTTAAGTGTTATTGTTATTATTATTATTATTATTATTATTATTATTATCATCATCATCATCATCATCATTATCAACATCATCTCTGTACGTCGATCCTTTTTCAGCAGATGTCCGAATAATGCGGTTAGATCTTCAATTTAAACTCACAGATTTACTAAGTGATGTTAAATGAAAGCTAGATGTAAGGACTTTACAAATGTTGAACTTTTCAAATCTTTACCAAAAAATAAATATCCGAAGCTTCCTTCTTTCGCTTGCTCTGTTGAAGTCATGTTCGCTACAACTTACGTTTGTGAAAAATGATTTTCAACAATGAAAATAGTAAAAACTAAATTTAGATCACGACTGACAAACACTTCGTGATCAACTACGACTGGCAGTAAGTGATATAATTCCTGATATTGAAACTCTGTCGCAGAGACGTTCTGAAGACAGTTAATTTTAGGTTGTGATAATGTGTCCTATGTTTTCTTATTCATTTCTTTCTTCGTCACACGTACTAAACATTAGTTTGTAACCTTATACAGTATAAAATTATATTTAAGTGTTTGATGTAAGGAAAATAAAAATCCGTTAATAATTCAGATATTTGTTTCACTTCCCTTCGGGTGTCCGCCTCCCTCCATAGATGCTATGCAGGTTGCAGGTTACACAGTGGCTCGGCGCACGATAACATTTTCGCCACGGCTGCCATATAGTGATTAAGTATAGCGTGCGTGGCATGGAAATTATAAGTTTGATAGTTAGTAGATGGCAGCATCTAATAGTAGGTAAGAATAATTATTGGTGGAGGCTTATAGACATTCCTGTAAGTGGAAAGTCTTGAAGTTGTGGAAAACAGACCTATTACACAGGGTGATTCAAAATTCTGGCGACACAGATAAACTCCGTTATTAGTGCAGGTAGCGAAAAATGTAAAGATGGAAAAGTTGTTGGAAATGTGTAGTTTTCAATGTAATGTGCTCGAATTTTCAATGTAAAATACATCGTTTTAAGCCGTACACTAGTACGACACACTCGCCAGTCCCATTGCTGCAAAATTAATGGCTTTCCCATTAGTTGTACCATATTTTACATACGTAGGCTATTATTATTAACGGACAAAAATAGTTTCCATGTAGAGTTTAGCGCTTATTTAACTCCTGACAGTGCAAAGAAACATTTCTTTACATGACAACATAAGGATTCTGGGGAATTTCATTCTTTCCTGGAGATTTTTCCTGAACTTGTATTGGCAACACTGCTAATTATCGTCATCACTTCGTAATTTACGTGATTCGAGCATACAATGTCCGAAGTTCCCCAGTGTATAGTTTACTAGCTAGTTGCTAGTCAAATTTAATTAGAGGAGCATTTACGGCCAATCTCATCATGCTAATATGTATATATATATATATATATATATATATATATATATATATATATAGTTATGACAATGGTTTGTACAGCAGTTTGCTGGTCGACTAATAAATTTACGAAACAAGTTGCTAATCATTAGGGTGTAGTATAGACTTCAACTTTGGGACACGGCATTAATATACTTTTTCAATTTACATTGAAATTGGAGTAACTGCGTTATGTATTTACAAATAAGGCAATAAATATTTATTTACTAACAAGGCAATATGTGGTCAGTTCCTTTCTCCCTCCAATGCATACATTGCCGATTAGCTACTGTTCTCCAACCAGGGGATTAACCGTGAAAGGAATGTGGTTACTATTGCGTCATCTATTGGAGCGAAGTAGATAGATAATATTACCGTTATAACGTCAGTTTAAAAAACATGCGCTCTCCTGCATATGTTATTTCCTGTATGGAGGGATTAAAAGACCAGGAGATTAAGCGTGATCTAATTTTGTAAGTAGGGTAGTATAAATATGTGTGTATCAGTGTTATCGTTTGTGCTTTGAGAGTTAGCCAATGGAGAAGCATGTACCCACGTGTGTGACCTCATGACATCTTATGATATCAACACTCATTCACATCATTACCCCGCTGCGTCTCATTCCCCTGAGACTTTCTCCTGATTGGAGTACAGTATAGGTCTCGCAAGCAGGGATTACCGACGACAGGAATGCGAACGAAACAATTCGATAAGGGAAAGCGGGCGGCAGGAAAGGTCACGAGATAACTTGAATGATATTCAAGAGTACAGTCGGAAGAGAAACGACATCGATAAAACCAGTCTTGCATTGTGATAATTACATTACGGTTTTAGTTTCAGTTCCACTGCATGTGAATACGTGTCTTGTTTCAAGTGCGTTTATTTTATTATGTAGTGATGGAGCGTTCCCCTCGCAGAGTATCATTATTTTATTCGTAAACATAATGTTGCGCGTTTAATTCGCTTCGAATTTTTCTCTTGCTACGCTCTTCATTTCCACAGGCGATGTCCCCATCTATTCATCTTCTTGGAAGGGGCAGTACTTCCATCGGCCCGTACCTATCTCTCCCTCGGCATACATACACACGTCAAAACATACAGTAACGCCACCACTGTTTTTCGGTAATCGTTCCTTGCGCGAGCTATACATATTCCACTAATCAGACTTCAGATGCATACAAACAATATTACTGTTCTTCCTCCGACACATATAGTCAAGTGAGATGTACTGTCTGATAATATATATATATATATATATATATATATATATATATATATATATATATACATATCAGCCAGAACCTCAATCAGAGATATTATTTACAAAGAAGACAATATAACAAGGGGAAGCATTCTCGTAACTACTCCATAATTGCTTCCTCATTCCTAATCGAAATGATTCACACATTAATATGACGTCAATGAGTTGTTTGAAATTGTAATCAATAACAGACCCTAAAGTCATTAGATCATTACAGAGAATTTGATTCGTTTGGAAACTAATACCACAGTTACATGCCATACTATGTTTAATTAACTAAATCTGTCTTTATATTCCCGGAATTTATTTAGAAACCCCATTTGTGTATGAATCACAATTTTTATTAAGTTACAATTAAGTTGAATACTTCTTTAAGCATAACATTTACTGCACATTTTCCCAGCATGAGCGAAACCGCGAATCTCTTTCGCTTGCGTGACGCAGCACTCTTAGTTAAAGCCTAGATCATAATATAGATAGATAGGTCGGCCTTATAGGTTTTGAAGTTAATAACTTTTGTCAGGTTTACTACGCTGCCATCTAGTTGTTAAGCCTCGTTCACACTTTTCAAGTAACTTGAATTGAAGTCATTTGAAAAGACGAACTTGAAAAGTGTGAACTATGTTTCAAGTTGACTTGAAATCAATTAACGGCTTGAAATTCAAGTTTCAAGTGAAGTTTGATCCCTTTCTACTTTTTACTTGACTTGAAAGGACACTTGAAAAGTGTGAACGTCACTTGATAACTTGAATTCAAGGAGAAAAGAGCAGGAATTTAAATTAACAGCTGTTTTAAGAGCGTTAAATTAACAGCCGATTGTTTTTCAGTTCTACTGGGAACGTAAAAATAATAGGAAACAGCAGTGAGTGAAATAATGACCAAATATTTGAGTTTCTGAAGTTGTATAAAATTCACGAAGGCCTGCGGATTATAGAAACTGCAAAGTTTCGTAATAGAGATGCAAAGAAAGCTGCAAAGAAAGGAAGAGTTCATTGAAGAACTGAACAGCAGAGATTTTAACGTGGACACAGATGAGATAGCTTATGAAAAATAATAAAAAAACCATTAAACTGTAGATAGAAAAGAAGTGAGGAAGATAAGAGGGATTAAGAAATGGCATGGTCCAATGTGGTTGATAGATTTTTGTGGGGGAACTGTATCAGCTTCAAGATAATTTTCAATTATGGTAAATCAGACTCGCTTATATTTTATTACATTTGCGGTAAGAATTATTAAATCTCCTTGAAGATTTCACTTATTCTATTTGTAATAGTCAGTGATCTGTATTTCTCTTATTAATCTAATTCCTGACCCATACTGAACAACACGTTTTCCATTTCTTCAATATATTTATCATTTCCCTGGCACGGAGACTTGTTACTGCAGAAATTCCTAATTGCACAACATCCATGGATGCCATTTTATCCTACTTGAAAACAAAATAACTTGAATATGTCTGAACGGCGACTTGAATTCAGGTACTTGAAATCACGTGACTTGAATTCAAGTTACTTGAAAAATGTGAACGAGGCTTTACGTAAGGAGTCACGTCATAATTCCCATTTGAATTGCATTAGTGACTCTACTGTCATCTCGTGTTCGTTTACAGCGGACGGGTGGCGATCCTGGCGGTTGTTCTCTTCAAAGTGCTAACGATTTTAACATAGCGATGACCTATCTATTACATATGATCTAGGGTTAAAGTCACCTATTAATAGAAATTTCATTGCGACTAGATTTATCGAATGCCGAGAGCATAAACGTTTCACGACGAAACCATTCGTTGCCCCTGAGCTACACAGGTGGCAGGAAACCACTAAGTAATGAATGAAGACGGTAAGAAAAAGAACTAAAACAAGGAAGAAATGAATTACCAACAAAGAAAAGAAGTAATAAAGGAACAATCCAAAGCTACAAACAATAACTGAACAGATGAATGAACGATTCTTGTAATGTTTTCTTTTGACATGTTCTTTTTTTTTAATTCTCCTCTAAAATCGCATTACAGCAACACATTACTGATATTGTTTCAGAGGTCGGACACAATGCGACCGTGAGAGCATTTACATTACACCATTTAGATTACAGCTTATAAATCTTGCGGAAAGAAATCTCAAAGGCAAGCAGAATTATGGACACAGCGTAACCTGCCCCAAGAATGACGAAGAAGAACTTAACGGTGCCAACTGTTACACTTGGAGACACATCTTCAGAGACTTCGTCCATTACCGGTGGCATGGTTCTGTCGTAAATTCTCTTCAGAATACCACTTCTCATCATTTGATGCACACTGGCAATAGAAACAAAGAACTTAAGTGTAGGAAATTTAATTATGTACTTAAAACTAAGGTTTTAATTTCTGTGTTTGGACATTTTAATGTAGCCTTCAAAGCAAAAAAAAAAAAAAAAAAAAATTCAAATTCCTTCAATTGGACTTGTCTTTGATTTACTTCTGAAAATTTTCTTTAAGGGGAGAGGATGGTATTTTTTAAAACTCTTTTCCTATTTGTGTAAAATATTAATTTTTTGTATGTAGAGAGCTCATAGCTGTAGCAACTAGCAACTCAACCTAATATAAATATTTTGGAAAAAAAATTGTTTGGGGACCCAAATTTGAAAAAAAATATATATACCCAATGCAGAATTGTACTAAAACCGATATATCTAAACCGTCTTTAAAGATAGATTCAAACAGTTTTGTGCAATGTTTTTGCAAAAGCATGTTCTACAAAGTGTCTGTAAAAGAATTTTGTTATTAATCCCTACATTTGTAAAATAAACAATTAAAATTTAATAACACTTTTCTGATTTCCTTTCTTGCAAACAAACGAACGTATTTTTAAAATTAAATCAATTAACAAAATTCTGTTATAGAGAAAAGTTTTCTAATAGTCTAAAGAATGTGTGTTCTAAATTTCATGCATGTATCTTTAATAGTTCTGGGATTATATCCATTTTTGTCTGGCAATGTAGCAAAAAAATGAAGTTACTGGAAAGCGATAAAAGAGGGCGTGTGATTTAAAAATCCATAGCGCAGGAAGTTTAAAAATGACTTCTCAACATCCCATAAGGGCACAAATACCCACAAAATGTTATGAAATGCATTTCACACATATCAAAGAGTATTTTAAAGAAAAAAAATTTGAAATTTAATTTACCAGAAACAACAATAAAAGTGGGCGAGTGACTTAGAAATCCATAACGCAGGAAGTTTAAAAATGTCGACTCAACATTCGATTGGGGCACAAGTACCCACAAAATATTATGCTATGTATTCCACACATATCACAGAATATTTTAAAGAATTTTTTTTTTTGAAAATTTACTCATTTTTCATCAAAAAATACCATCCTCTCCCCTTAATATCGTCTGCATTGGCTGCTTCCTGAAATTGAAGAGGTGAATTCCAAAGTCTCCCAAGTCCTTTTCTTTAGATTTTAACTTGCTTTATTCACGTTTTAATTTATTATTTTCAAGCCTATATATGAATCCATTAGATTAAAAACCCCCTAAAGACCATTTGTCCCCCTCATCCCTAGACTGTGGTTATACTCCTGTAACTCTCCCTATAAACAAAATTAAGAGTACTGATGGAACGCACAGTGGCATGACCAGGGTTGCCAGATTCTCTCATCAGGAATACAGGACAGGTGATGATACTGCATACTACCACAGTCTAATATATACAGTCACGAAGCTCAATACGTAGTAGCTCCAAGTCCTTCACACCTTTACACCTACCTACCTTGCCTCCCGTTTCAGTTACCTGTCATCATATCATAATCTCTTCACTCGCACGCAAAATAGTCGCATACTAGCCATACCAACACATAAGACATAATCGTATTCATCATTATACACAATCTCGCTCTCGCGCTTGTGGAATACCCTACCCAGTGACATCAGAGACTGTCGAAATTTAGTAGCGTTCAAAAGCAAACTTATTATGCATTTTCTTACTGCGTAGAGTAGGTCTACTTTTTACTTAATTAATGAAAACAAATTTTTCTCTCTTCTTAACTTTTACAATAAACTGTCTAGCTATTATTAATCAGTTAATCTTTTAGTACTTTGATTTTTATTGCATTTGTAAATTTAATATTAATTGTAATTGTATTCTTAATATTGTAGTTTTAATCCCTTGGTAGAGGGGAAGAGAAGGCCTGATGGCGTTATCTCTACCAGATTAAATAAATAAATATAAATAAGTAAATAAATAATACTAAATATGTATCCATAGACAGTTGCTAACCACTAGGATCGCTGCTATCGCGTCATTACAGACAATGCGGAATAGTACGTGCACAATCTATTGTTCCTAGTACCCTCATAAACTCAAACTCCTTCGGAGCGGGAGAGCTGTGTTTGCCGCTCGCTGAAACGGAGAGGAAGATACATCAGAATGACATAGACTTGCTATAGGTAGAGGAGAGGAAACGACCACTCAGCTATCTAGTGGAGTGCAGTGTGTAGGCCTATTCTCAGTAACTGTTTCATGTTGCTTACCTACTGCTACAGTACAGTATGGAGGAATCTAAAAGACGGAACATAGCATTTAACATTTAACGATTTACAGCTCGAACTTATTGATCTTCAATGTGACCGAAGAGCTAAAGATCGTTTGAATAATACTACTAGCTTGGTTGAGTTTTACAAGACTAAACATTAGCAATAATATCCACGACTACACAGGTTGGCTGTGAAAATGATTGCTATGTTTGGCTCAACATTTATATTTGTGAGCAACTGTTTTCTATTATCAACTTTAATAAAGGCAAATATCGAACATCTGTAACAGATGTTTCATTACGATCAGTAGGTTACTGTTCCTTTCAGCTGCCAACAGCATAAAACCTCGTTTTGATGTACTGATAAATAAATATATAACAAAATGATATTTTACATTTAAGTAGCTATAGAATTTCTATTATTTCTGTAAAATAAATATTTCTTTATTAATTAATAATAGTCCAAGATAGTTTTGCAAACACTGAAAGGGAATTAATTTCATAAACACTCGTAATAGCACTTCCTTTTGTGTATATTTTGTACGAGATCACCCCTTCTTCCAATTCACCCTTATACAGAGCGCAGCTAATATCTGCATTCCCCTCATGAGCTGTGAGCCGGTTCGGAGAGCGCAAACTTTGTGCAGGCCTGTACTAGACTGTGATACTATCTTAATGTGGCTACAGATTTGAATTCATTCAATTTGTAATACAACTGATTTTATTCTTTTTTATGTATTTCATCTAATTATATACGGCCTAAACTTTTAATTTTTGTTATGTTTTTGCTACATTATGACATTTCCTTTAAATTATTAATGAAATCTGAAAAAATATGTTATATTACAGCATGACCTACGCAGAAAAAAATGCACGATACAATGTTTAAATCCTATCAATAATAAATCAACTTCCAAAAAGAGTAAACAATAAACTATACTGTATAATATCTTATAAGTTACATATTATAGTATTGTTGTTTTCATTTCAATACAACGCGACAGGTGGTCCAGACGGTGTTGATGACGATGTTGAACCTATATTGAACAGGGTCTTGAAAAAATGAATAAGGATTTTTAAAAATAATTTTACATAAATTATGAAAGAAATGTATTTTTCCAATCTTTTTGACATATCCCACACCATTAAAATCTAGAACAATCCTGGGAAATCCAGGACGTCTGGCAACCCTAGGCAGGAATGTTTCTCTCGTAGGGTCTACTCTACAGCATTATTAACTAAAGCGAAAAGAAAAAAAATATATATGTATATATACATATAATTAACATTGATTGTACAACATATATATATATATATATCTGTGCAATGGTAGGACCCTTAACTTGCTGTTATTCGTCTCGACTCTAATAACGTGGCTCATAGATGTCGCTAGCGTCTAGAAGCGTAGACCACTCAGTCATCACAGTGCCCGGGTTATAAATTCAGGGTATATCAACCAGAATTTGAACCAAAGCCTCCTGGCTTTAAACCCAGCTTGCTTGCTCTGAGCCACAATAGCCGCTATGAAAAATATTAGCGCGGCCATTCTATGGGCATTACGAAAACAAAAGGACTGAAACTGGCCCCATTTTAATATTATACATAAATAAACTAATCTTAGAGTAGCGATGTGAGGGAGCGTCTGTTACGTGACCGTTCTGCAGTCGCTCCATTTGGCAGTACGCGTTCCAATCTCATACGAGCTGTTTATAAGAATAAGGGGTGTACAGACATGGTGAACATAGAACAAACGTACCTACTAGCTACAATAAAGTACTGTATGATGATTGGTGAGTTATGTTTCTTTGCCAAGCGTAAGAAAATGACAATCAATAGCCTATTTTTAGGAAAAAAAAAAAAACATTTGTCTGCAGAAAAAAATATATATCTGATAGCCGAATTCACAAGTGATACATACATACATACACATACATACATACATACATATATATATATACATACATACATATATACATACATACAAAGTTGTTCTGCCCATGGTCTTCCACTGCAAACTCAGCATTCTCCAATTTTTTCTATTTTCTGCGAGTTGTGTGTGTGTGTGTCTGTGTGTGTCTGTGTGTGTGTGTGTGTGTGTATATATATATATATATATATATATATAGTGAACCGTAAGTAATGCCGGTAATTTCAGCGGGTTATTCTTTGAGATATTTCAAACAAAAAAATTAATACAATTTTGCTCGTTTCTGCTTCCTTTTCGAGATAAACATTATTGTTTTATATGAAATATTTTATAGCGTGTTTCGTGAAAGTCATTGATTTAATTCCCAATATGCTCAGGCAATTTAAGAGAGCAGTGTATTATGGTAATAAATGACAACGAATTTTAGTTTTTTCTTTTACATATGTAGAAATTTGATCCTAAGAGAATACTGTAACATTGGAAAAATCCTCTGCACAACGAAAACTTACATTTGTTGGGGTCAAATTTCTGTACATTTAAAGGACGAAACTAAAATTCTTTCAATCATTTATTATCAATAAATTCATAATACTTTGCTCCTTTAAACTGATTGATCATATTGCGAATTTAATCAATAACTTTCTCAATATTTCATACAAAAAATTTTATCTCTAAAAGGAAGCTAAAACGAGCATTTATTTTTTACTTGTTATTTAACGACGCTGTATTAACTAAGTTATTTAGCATCGATGGAATTGGTGATAGCGAGATGGTATATGGCGATATGAGGCCTAGGATTCTCCATAGATTATCTGACATTCGCCTTACGATATATATATATATATATATATATATATATAATTCATTCATAGTGTTCTGCCCAAGAACAGGTTTTTCACTGCAAATCCAGCATTCTCCAGTCTTTCCTATTTTCTGCCTTCCTATTTGTCTCGTCATATGATCCACATATCTTAATGTCGTCTATCATCTGATATCTTCTTCTTCCTAGAATTCTTCTCATATATATACATATATGTCAAGTGTTTTATAATCTTCTAATTCAGTGATTCCCAACCTTTTTCAATTCGGAACTCCATTAACACTTATGCTATAATCATGCGGTCTCTCACAGAAATAGAAAACTCATTATATAAATTATAATATTCAAGATTATTTTTAACCTTAAGCAATTTAAGGAATTCATACATTCCGCTGACTGTGAATTTAATAATATTCCATACTTTTTGTGATGTTTGCTGGTTTAGCCGGAGTAAAACCTTAGAAACATTCTTTCATTTGAAGGAGTATATTGCAAAGTTCATGTTACGGAAGGGTAAAGAAACACCAGAACTAAATGACCCCATTTGAATTGAGAATGTAACGTTCCTGACTGACATTACGCACTACTTACATGACTTCGACTTAAATTTTCAAGGTCGTAATAAACTGATATTTCAGATGAATAATAATAATAGCCATGGTTTTAGGAAAAAAACTTTGCCGCGTCTGTGTATGAAGTGCTAGTGCGCTTATCTTTCATCCAAGCGGCCCGGGTCCGATCTCCGGTCAGGTCACGATGGAATTTGTTGTGGACAAAGCAGACTTGCAGAGGGTTTTCTCGAGTACTCCCAATTCCCACTATAATTCCACCAACACTTTCCACTCCCCCTTATTTCATGTGCCAAATGCAATAGTAGAAATAGACTGGGGTGAAGTTTTCGGGGTATTACGGGTTTCCGATATTGATATAGGAAGGGTTTGGGTCTCCGGGTCCTTTGGGCTTATATGCTACTCGTCCGCGATATGGAACCTGACTCTACCAGCAGCAGAGACGAGATAGGCCACCTGTCAGCGTCGGATTCACGACCCAGGCCAGCCGTCGGTCTTGGAATCTTCATATTTATATTTCATTTTTTTTCTAAGACTGTACAAGCGCGAAAGATTTTTTTTTATGATGACAGTTAATAAGGTCAGTTTAAGGAATAGACTGAGAAGTCATGATTTAAATTCAATTGTGAGGCCTACACCAACTAACATTGTCCCTGAACGTGATTATATCATTTCAAGGGAAACAATAAACCCGACGAGTCTGGACCTTGAAATATACTTTAAGAAAGCTATTTAATTTTAATTGGAAGAGATGAATTTATAATTTAATTTTTTATTATTACATTAACATAATTTATAATGATTTTTGTTAGTTTTATATTACTTTTATTTGTTACACTGTAAGAAACTAGAAGATTGTATTCTGCAGAATTTAGTAATGTTTTGAAAATAAAAAAAATATATAGATTATATCATTTCAAGAAAAACAATAAAAACCAACGAGTCTGGACCTTGAAATATACTTTAAGAAAGCCATTTAATTTTAATTGGAAGAGATGAATTATAATTTAACTTTTTATTATTACATTAACATAATTTATAATGATTTTTGTTATTTTTTATTACTTTTATTTGTTAGACTATAAGGAACAAGAAGATTGTATTCTGCAGAATTTAGTAATATTTTGAAAAAAAAATTTATTATATCATCTCAAGAAAAACAATAAAAACCAACGAGTCTGGACCTTGAAATATACCTTAAGAAAGCTATTTAATTTTAATTGGAAGAGATGAATTATAATTTAACTTTTTATTATTACATTATCATAATTTATAATAATTTTTGTTAGTTTTATATTACTTTTATTTGTTAGACTGTAAGAAACTAAAAGATTGTATTCTGCAGAATTTAGTAATGTTTTGAAAATAAAAAAATATATTGATTATATCATTTCAAGAAAAACAATAGAAACCAACGAGTCTGGACCTTTAAATATACCTTAAGAAAGCTATTTAATTTTAATTGGAAGAGATGAATTATAATTTAACTTTTTATTATTACATTAACATAATTTATAATGATTTTTGTTATTTTTATATTACTTTTATTTGTTAGACTGTAAGAAACTAGAAGATTGTATTCTGCAGAATTTAGTAATGTTTTGAAAAAATATATATATTGTTAATTCCTTCAATAAACTGACAAATAACCCGAACTCCCCCTCTACAGTTTGTATATCCCTTACAAACACCAAAACATTACTCAGGGCTGGTTTCACCAAACTCGAATAAACCCGAGGTTAGTTAATGAACCATGAAACAGTAAAATATTAAACATTTTGGAAAACGTTTGTATTTTTGATCTAGAAAAAAATACTTGTCTTTAGTCACAGGAAATATAGCGTCGCCATCTCCGAAATTAATGTTGGTAGCCCCCCAAAACAAGCACAAAATTACATTCGGAATTAGGCTGAGATATAGCTAAGTAAGACGAAACATTTTTCACCCACATTAGCTGTTTTACGAAGTGGCCTTTAACATTACGCCACCTATTAATGAGTATTTATAAACAAAAAATGATATTGCGTGATATTTTAAAGTAAGCCTAGCAAATCGGCGTCTTATTAGCAATCTAAAAGTTCTTGGGTCGAATCCTGGCAGCTACACATAAAGTTAAAATTAAATCTGTGCAATCAAATTAAATATAAGATGAAAAATTACTTTAAGTAGCAATGCAAAGATAAATAATAGATTAAAGAAAAATATAAAAGGAGAGCTAGAGAAAGAAGGAGAAATATGAGGTGAAAGACATGATTTAAAATTATATTATACAGAGTAAGTGCAAAAACTTCTGGTCAATGTAGAGTATCCACTGCCCACTGAACGAATATTGGTAAAACGAGAGTCGAGCGACTTCCGCCGATTTTGGAATAGATACCGACGCGGTTAGGTTAGGTTAGTTTAGGCTTTTATTATCCCGTCAAGATGTTTAGGATTAGTGTAAAACGGCCTATGTCTTCTATAGTGGGCGGGACATGAGTAACATTCACCAAACTTCTTAAATGCTACATATCGAGCATTGACAACATCTAGAAAAGTACTGATTTCCTTAAAATATACAGTTACAATTTTTTATTCAAAAATCAAGTCATGTCAGACACAGATGATCAATTTTCAGAAATAGTGTTTGATAGATTTCGGGGGTTTTGTTCGGAAAAGAAAAGAGAATATCACAGGAATGTAGCAACCATTTTCAATATAAAATCTGAAGAGTTTACAAAAACAATGTAAGTCACAGTAATACTGAAAGGTTCCATCTGCTGAAATATACCACTACTGCAGAAAAAGGTAAGATTTGTAGCACAAGAGAAAATAATGTTTTCCTGTTCATAATTTAACATGACAAATTCTTCAGAAATATTAATTTAAATTTTCGTACTATTTACTGCTGTATGAACTTCATTAATGTTTTGGTAAGTAGTAAAAAGCTGATGGTTTTGCACGACACATTGCGGCTGACGTTATTTCCATCTCGTTTGAAGTTTTTATGTTTTGGAGACACTTTAGCAAGATTGTGGCCGTATGAATAATTTCCTTTTCAAACTATTGCTAAATACTTGCCTGTTAGATGTCTGGTTATGGGGTCGTAATTGTAGCTTAATTCACTGAAACTCACAATATTATTCTTCTCACTGAAAGTTCGTATTTTGCATTTACACTTAGTGATACGCTTTCGAGTCTTTAAACCACTATTTGCAGTAGAGTTTAAATTGAACTTAATACCACTTACTAACCACACTTTCCCGTATCGACGGAACATTTCGGACATATCCGCGACGCTCTACTAAACACAAAATCACACGGCCTGTTAGATCGTTGAAGATCAGAAACAGATCAAGTTGAGAGAGGGCATGGGATCGACTTTTACAATTCCTTCTTACACACAGTGCTGCCAAGCGTACTTTTTTAGAAGCATGTCAAAACTTAGCCTTAATATTTATAATATTGTTTGCATTAATAAAGTAGTATTAATCGCTCGAAACTTTTGCAAACTCCTTCCAACCCGCATGTTTTCTATGACTGTACAGAATACATTATCAAATATCTAGGCCTATCTGTGATTGAACAATATTGAAATTTAATGCTCTTTCATCGTATGTGTAATGTGTAAAGAATTATTTATATGTCTAAATATTTTTTGTTGTTTTTTAAATATTGATAAGTCATTTTGACTGAAACACAATCAATAAATATTCTTATAATATATTTGACTTATATGAATACCACTACAGTGTTTTCTAAACTATCAAGAAGAGCAAGAATAGTACATTTTAACAATCAAGAAAGTAGACGACAGCATAAAGTTCATAAAGTATGAAGCAAGTTATAGAACACATGAAAGATGTTAGGCCGGCCAAACGAGTAATGAACTGAATGATGGAGTATAATAGTGCATTATGCAACATTATAGGCTCTATAATGATAGTAATTAAGACGCGAGGATGTTTATGAAACGAGCGCAAGCTCGTTCCATAATTTTCATACGAGCGTCTTAATTACCATTATAGGCAAGTTTCATACGACTTTTTATGCTCGACCATATTTCTAACTTGAAATTATTCATAAGTGACTGGGGAGCGAACTGACCTTGTGCAATCTCGTAAATTGTGAGATGTGCGCAGACGCGAAAGTATTGATTTTTTCCGGGAAACGAATGTCGACGACCTTGATATAACCTAGAGAGTAAGATAAACATTAATCATGATATAACCTTGAAATTGAATTCGACATTGAAAAACGAGATGACAAATTGAATTTATTTGAATATTATTTACAATTAACGCTAATTATTATAGTAACAGAACATAACCTTCTGCGACAGTATTGGATTTCCAGCCTCCGTGACGTTTCCCTAGTTGTCTTTCGATTGCATATCCGAGAATAATCGAAAACCTGAACTTTAATGAATAGGTGTACTTTAATGACATGCATTAAAGTACTGCTACCAGGTGTATAATTACTACATTTCGGCATGGTCGAGCATAAATATTTTTAGATTATATTTGACTTATCTGAACACCACTACAATGTTCTCTAAGATGAATGGTCGAGGAAAACTATCAAGTCAAAGGCTTATAGGAATTTGAGGCGTAAATTTGGAGACAGATTCTATATCTACCACTCCATGTGTCCCCATGTATGAGAGACGCTCGGAAGAAGTAGTTATTTTTTCACCGTAGTGGTTGTCTTTGGTGACAATAAGATGTGAATTATGTGGTATAATTAATTAAGGAACCGTGAAATGTTGGTAGCAGACACGGGAGAACCCCGCTAAAACCTACCGACAGGCACCGACTTTAATTTCCACTTGAGCTCACCGGGTTTTGAACCCGAGTTGCCAGTCGTTCGGCTAATGATACGCCACTTTTCACATAATTTATGACAATTTAAACTCAAGGGAATTGTTAGTGTTTTATTGTAAAACCAGATAACTCTTGGTATGTATTTAATACTCACTAGTGGCTGAAGAGTCTCTTGTAAGGACAGTTCTTGGAGAGTATCATGGACGACGTGGTTGGGTAGAAGGCCCGGGGAATGCCGATGACTCTGCAGCTCAGAGTACTGGCGACAAACCTTGGCATCTGATATGACGTGATATAACCACATTTGTCACAATCGCAGATACGTCGGAACCCTTGAGAGCCGTACTCGGAGGTGTGTTCTAAGTACGGTTCTATCAGCTTCTTGTACACCCGATTTAACACGGGATCCCGCGATGTCTTCAGAAGGAGAGAAAATAACTATGTAATACAGTATAGAGCTTGCGGTTTATGAATACATCAGAATTAAAGCTACCAAACATACAGATACAGACATTCCAAAGCACGAACAACTTGATGAAGTTTACTTGTATCTATCACTTCAATTTTAATATTATAAAATGTTTAATGTTTATGGGAGCAGTAGTAGCAACTGGTCAAGTCACTGTTTTCAACTCTGCGTAATAGCAACAAACCCCAAACATGAAGGAACCAACACTGTGGAAAGCGTTCTTGATGAACTAGAAACACGCCTTTCACGACACAGCTCGCCTCTAGAAAAATTAAACGAACATAATAAATCTTTTGAACATAAAATCTTCTTAGTCCGTTAAGGGATTAGATAGCTACAGCTTATAGCAGTAACATTTCTGGAAATACTCAACATTTTTTTCCTCCATTACTGTACTTGTACAATAATGAAAATTGGCATGTGTAAACTACTGTTCATCCGCTATATGAAAAAAAATATTTTTACGATTTAAAAAAATTATTATTTTTTTTTTTTCGAAATTCAAAATTTTGGCAATTCACTGTGGAGTGTTGAAGCGCCCTCATAACTCATAAACTTCTCAACTTTTTCATATTCTCTCTCTTTTATTTTATTCCTGAAACTCATGTTCACAATATCATGCCCTTTCAACTACATTCCTTAATAAATAATATATGTTTTTGTGTTAAAAGAAAATACTGATATTTGACCATTTTTTAAAATAAATTTATTTTTATCAGACAATCTATCAAGAAAAAGAAGTGATCTTGTATCATATTGTAGATATGACATGTATAAATGCACACAAAAAATTTCATCAAAGAATGTTGGATAGTTTTTGAGTTATGTGGGAAACGCTTCATAACTGCACAGTGAATTGAATTTTGGAAAAAAATGTAAATAATTTCTTTAAATTGTCAAAATTTTTTTTTCATATAGCAGAAGGACAGTGTTTTACATTTACTAATTTTCATTATTGTACAAGATACAGTAATAAAGGAAAAAAATGTTGATTATTTCCAAAATTTTACTGCTGTAAGCCGTCCCTAACCTCTTAATATTCTCACCTAAATGCAAGTGACTTTCACTCATTATCAACTATTTAATACTACTCGTCCTGTTAGTTTTTGGTTCACGTCCTATGCCCTTTCTCAGGTGAGTTACTCATCCTTGATCTTAGAAAAAAAACATAGGACTTTCAGAAATTCGTTTTATATCTGGGAATATGGTTACAATTAGAGAAAAACATGATTCGACTTTTTGCTCAGTGGACGTGTAAAATTCGGAAGCTTACATTGTTTTACAACATGCGTTCACAATTCACAGACTTATACAAGGACTTGACCAACACTGCATTTATAATACCTATACGGAAATCATTTAAGTAAACTCGGTATAATAAGATCAGAGCTGATGTATTTCATAGATTGAAAGATCCCCGGCAGATCGTAAGGGAATTTTATTTCTGGTAGAGAAAGAAAAAGTTGCAGAGGAGCTTTTTTCGGGATGATGCAAATTGCCTCCGATAGGGCCGCTTACCTTTTCTCAAGTACGTGGGCTAAATTGTCTCCTGTAATCTCTCTGTACGTAAATTGACTCCCATATGTGCGAGATCTGGAATCTTGGAATCCACCAATTTCTAATATTATATATTCATCTGCTAAAATAAAGTATTGAGAAATTCAACGCCTCATCATCTAGGACTAAGCATGTGTATCGAGAAATAGGATAGGAGAGTGAATTAAGTTACTTTTCGGACTTATTTTCTGCAACCCGAAGATACTGATGAATGACTCATTGATATGTCATTAAACTCAACAACGCAGGAATAAGAGAGTTCACACACTAAATTCTTGACACTTACATCTCACAAGATGATATCTTAGCCCCAGTGATGTAGGAAGAATAATCATCAATTACTCGCACCACAAACAACTATTAAACATTTTTTAATACCAGCTTTCCAAATATTTTATAATTTTATTGAAGTTCTAAAAAGTATACATAGCAACATCTATGGATCTCTTAGAAGCAAGGGCGGAAGGAATAGGCTTAAGACTGTTTTATGCAAAAATTATTTTTAAGAAATAAAATACTTGCTCTTCAATAAGAGTATGTTTTGTAAATTAATAAATTAATATGAATAAGACATACAATTTCAGCAAAACTCTTGATTAGATCTATTCCACAAGAAAAAATTGGCTGGCTAGTTTTATATTATTTGTTTTTCTTACGTTCTAGTAGTTATACATGTATATTACTGTAATAGGAAGTGAAATGTTGGTTTATGTGGCGGATTTAAAAACGGAGGGCATGTTCACCACCTCGGATAAAGAGGAGGCAATTTACGTACCTCAGCTCATGCAAACAGGAGTCAATTTACATATCTTTTTGATCTGGTAAGGCAATTTATCGTCTCTGATTTTATCTTCCATTCCATCAACTCTCTCCATCTTTCCCTCATTTCACCTATAGCTTAATCTATCTGCAATATGTAGTTCTAAATAGACAGCGGTGAAGACACAAGAGTATTACGGGTTTCCGATTATGGTATAGCAAGCCTTCGTGCTCCGGGCTCTAAGGTAATCGTTCGAGGATCATAAAATGCAGTCAGCACTGGAGTTCTCTGAGTTTTAATTATTATTTTAACTTAGTATTTATTTTATTTATTTATTTATTTATTTATTTATTTATGTACTTGCGTATTAATTTATTTATTTGCGTATTTATTTATTTATTTACGTATTTATTTATTTATTTATGTATTTGCGTATTAATTTATGTATTTGCGTATTAATTAATTTATTTGCGTATTTATTTATTTATGTGCGTGTTTATTTATTTATTTATTTATTTGCGTATTATTGATTTATTTGCGTATTTATTTATTTATTTATTTATTTATTTACGTATTTATTTATTTACTTATTTATTTATTTACTTATTTATTTACTTATTCATTCATTTATTTATTTACTTACTCTGGTGGAGTTAAGGCCATCAGGCCTTCTCTTCCACACCACCAGAAATACAATACAACTACAAGAAAAGTTATATATCAATGCAATTAATCTACAGTAATAACGAGTGACAGAATGAATATGATATAAAAAAAACAACTGAACATACAAATAGAAATTGAAAATAATAAAAATTTGTCTAACTTATTAAATGATGCAAGAAAAGAACGAACAAAAAGTAAAAACATGTACAACAAATACAGACACAAAATAATAGTGTCACTTTGCATCACTGTTATTAACTAAGGGACAATAAGCTGTTCTAGTATCCTGGCACAAAGACAAGAGAAAGAATTGAAGAGTCCACTGCAAGAATCATGGATGTCACTTTCTTGTCGAAAATGAACCAAGACTGTCAATGCATAGCTTAAGACATATAGAATGTACATACAGAGTTATATGGCATTAACACTGATAGTCATTGTCCAGTAATGATCGGAAAAACACAGTTAAGCTTTGAGCGCTAAGCATTTCAAACTTTCAATTGCTTCTCCTGCAAAATGTATTCCAAATGACATCCATCATTCTTGCAGTGGACTCTTCAATTAATCTAACAAAAGGAAATTATTGCCAAAATACTAAACATAAAAACTTCGGCGTAAATCTAGCAACTTCTCAGAAACGGATTTCGTGAGATAAAGCATACTTTTCTAGTTTACTTTTAAACTGTGACAGTGTCCGACAATCCCTGACATCACTAGGTAATGTCAGGCATTATTTATGGCAAAACATGATATAAATGTAGGTTATCTTTACCTACAATACAGTAACTATCTAAGAAACTGCATTAACAGAAACTTATATCACCTGTAGTGGGATGACTCGAGCACTTCCATGAGGCATTCTTATTTTGTAAGTGCCGTCTTCTAAAAGCCCTTTAAAATCGTCAAAGGGCAATGAAAGTCTCTTCACATTGAGGAATGATATGAATGTCGCAGTATATGCAAAGTACATTATCAAAACTGTCAGATACGATGTCAGATACACCACGCGACCAGACCACGTCAATGGAACCTTGTCATTACCTGGAAAGAACAAAGCGGCATGTAACGTTAGCAAACCAGTTTTGCGCTTGTGGGTGTTTCCATCCACTAAACCTAGTAACTGATAATAATTGGTATTACAAATATTACTGAAACCTTTCTTAGAACATTTTTAAATTGTTTGATCAGCGATACTTTCCTGTTTGACAGAAAAATGATGCACGCTGAAGAGTTACTGTTCGAGTAAAAATTGAAGTGTTTTGTAAAAATGTGATGAATAATTAATAATCCCGTTAATATCTATCATAAGCAAAATGATTCAATTCTTTGTAAGACTCACCTTGTTGACAGCAACTCCCAAGCAGATACAACCAAGCGCTGTAGAAGTTGTATTGCTCAGAAACATTACGGCCACCGTAACAGCCATACACACAAGATATTGATGAGATGACGACATACAACACTAAAACAGCTGCCAGTATACTGAACCATAAATTGTATTTGAATGGTGAGAATATATCGAAAGCTCTGTCTTCCATTGACGGCTCTTTTATAAACACCATAACCCTAAAAGGAAAACGAATATGTAACTAACAATACCGTAAACTGGGGTTACTTTGAACACAGAGGAAACTTTGAACATGTTTTCAGAAAATCATATTTAGATTTCTACATGCTGCACTTGTTATACATAGATGGAGGTAAATTTAGTATGAGAATGATTTTTATGATAATTTACCTCCATCTATAACAAGTGCAGCATGTAGAAACCTAAATATGACTTTCTGAAAAAATGTTCAAAGTTTTCTCTGTGTTCAAAGTAACTCCAGTTTACGGTACTAAAAATGTACACCATTTCAAAAGTGTCAAACTTACTTACTTACTTACTTACTGGAGGTTCATTGCCGCCCTCACATAAGCCCGCCATTGGTCCCTATCCTGAGCAAGATTAATCCATTCTCTATCATCATATCCCACCTCCCTCAAATCCATTTTAATATTATCCTCCCTTCTACGTCTCGGCCTTCCCAAAGGCTTTTTCCCTCCCAACTAACACTCTATATGCATTTCTGGATTCGCCCATACGTGCTACATGCCCTGCCCATCTCAAACGTCTGGCTTTAATGTTCCTAATTATGTCAGGTGAAGAATGCAATGCGTGCAGTTCTGTGTTGTGTAACTTCCTCCATTCTCCTGTAACTTCATCCCTCTTAGCCCCAAATATTTTCCTAAGAACCTTATTCTCAAACACCCTTAATCTCTATTCCTCTCTCAAAGTGAGAGTCCAAGTTTCACAACCATAAAGAACAACCGATAATATAACTGTTTTATAAATTCTAACTTTCAGATTTTTTGACAGCAGACTGGATGATAAAAGCTTCTCAACCGAATAATAACAGGCATTTCCCATATTTATTCAGTGTTTAATTTCTTCCCGAATATCATTTATATTTGTTACTGTTGCTCCAAGATATTTGAACTTCTCCACCTCTTCAAAAGATAAATTTCCAATTTTTATATTCCATTTCGTACAATATTCTAGTCACGAGACATAATCATATACTTAGTCTTTTCGGGATTTACTTCCAAACCTTACTTGCATCCAGTAAAATTCCCGTGTTTTCCCTAATTGTTTGTGGATTTTCTCCTAACATATTCACGTCATCCGCATAGATAAGCAGCTGATGTAACCCGTTCAATTCCAAGCCCTCTCTGTTATCCTGGACTTTCCTAATGGCATACTCTAGAGCAAAGTTAAAAAGTAAATGTGATAGTGCATCTCCTTGCTTTAGCCCACAGTGAATTGGAAACGCATCTGATAGAAACTGACCTATACGAACTCTGCTGTACGTTTCATTGAGACACATTTTAATTAATCGAACTAGTTTCTTGGGAATACCAAATTCAATATGAATATCATACAAAACTTCTCTCTTAACCGAGTCATATGCCTTTTTGAAATCTATGAATAACTGATGCACTGTACCCTTATACTCCCATTTTTTCTCCATTATCTGTCAACTTACATGACTAAAAATATCCGGCCGGAAACCGAATGTAAAGCTCTACATTACTAATATTAATATTGCAATTAATGCTGTTACTATTACTACAACTTAAACAAGAACTAGTAATAAAATTATGGACATTTTTAAGAGTACAGTGGACTCTCCTAAATTCGACTGAACAGAATTGAAAGTTCAGTCCAATAAGGGTAGTGGATGTGGCAGGTGAAATGAATACAAATTCTAATTGATTATCCATCAACGAATACAGTACTGTACTTGCATTTCCTGCTCACCCCGAGACTTGTGTATGCGCTTCTAGTACCACAGTGGGTTTCGACAGTTCCGTCTCACAAACGGCACAATTCTCAAATAGAAAAAGGAGAGTTCATTAATTTAAAATCAGTGATTAAATATGGATGTCCTAATCAAAAAATATTCTGTTTTCCTTTAACAAAAGTATCACTACAAGACACAGAACCAATTCCCATTCAAATGCAAACCCATTTATTAGTGCCCGTATAGGGGCGTGTCTAATTCTCCTACGTAAGCAGTCGAACTATAGGATGTCGAACTTGTTTTCTGTTAAACTTAAGAGCTTCCACTGTATGTCTATGTCAATGTTCGTTAAGATAAGTATTATTCATATTGAATTTTGCACCACTACGAATGCTTACTTGTCATTCTTTATTGGCGGAAAATAATCGATGGCATATGTGCGATCAATTGTAAAAGAAAATTCGTCTATGGCAACCTGAACTTCTCCAGCAAGAACCATGCCAACCATGCCACTCCAAGATCCATCTCCTTTTGGAATTCCAAGTTCCCCATCAGGAGGTACGTTGAAGTCAGTCCTGTGAAATAAAACATCTATTGAACACTCACAATCGTGCATAAATGAGAGCTTCTCATTAAAAGGCTTGAATTTAATTATTGACAAGTTTTGTGACGTGTGTGGCAGACAAAGGGAATGTGGGACAGGTTCTTCTATTAATATGATTTTTCGTTTCTTTTTATTGTACCATTATGGGTTCACTATAGTTATATCGACTACGCTAATCTGTAAATACAATCAATTACAAAATTCTAATTCATATTTACACTCGATCAACAAAAGAATAAGAAAAAACAATACAAATGAATGTAGTATGTAAAAAAAGAATATCTTAACCTTGTCAATTAGTAAAATACAGTGCATTCATTTTGCTTGGGCTCGCTACTATACGGAATAAGGCGGCGGCGGTTACACGAGCAGCCGAGTAGGCACGCCGCGATAAGGAGACATGACCCTTGAGTAGAGCGCAGTGTTTGGTAACATTGAACTACAAGTTAGTTAACACACACCTATGCTCTCCACTGTTTTGAGTAACGAACGACCCGACAATAATTCAATTACTGATACTAGGTATGTATAATTTTATATAAGTTAGTCAGCTCACGAAAGAAATTAGTGTATTCATCTGCAAACACTATTTTAGGAAATAAAGATTATTTACAAAACATATAAGAAAGCGTACATGATTGTTTATTATTTTTAAAAAATAAATAGCCTATATAGTAAATTATAATTGTAATAAACAAAGTATTGTAACACTTCCACAAACAATAAAAAAACTATAACGTCGTTGTACCTGTTATAACTCCTATGTGACATATTTATCGATTTTCAGATTTTTGCTCTATTAAATAACTTAAATAGTGATACAGCAAATAATAAAATCTCCTGTATGTAATTATATTTCTTTGTTTCGAAAATGTAAGAATTCACAGTCTCCTATGTACGGCTGCCATAGGATGAATAAATGTGTTTTTTCTTCCTACTGAAAAATTTCATATCTGTAATATTGAACAGTCCTCTTCAGATCCATTAATCCTATAATTAATGTCTACATACGAAGGGTACACGGGAAAAACGATCAAGGTCCATCAAAAATCGATGTTAATGTTATGTTTTTATTTAACGACGCTCGCAACTGCAGAGGTTATATCAGCGTCGCCGGATGTGCCGGAATTTTGTCCCGCAGGAGTTCTTTTACATGCCAGTAAATCTACTGACATGAGCCCGTCGCATTTAAGCACACTTAAATGCCATCGACCTGGCCCGGGATCGAACCCGCAACCTTGGGCATAGAAGGCCAGCGCTATACCAACTTGCCAACCAGGTCGACTCAAAAATCGAAATTGAGTTAATAATGCTATCTTATAGTGGAAAGGAAGTACTATCATGTGGTCTAGCTAGTAATAAGAAATCATCGTTCTTGACGTTCCACTACGTCGATTTCTATTAAATACACACATAACAAAGTATTAAGTGCTTAAACTTTAAAATTCGTTTTTCTCGAAACTTTCTAAAATGGACCTTGATCGTTATTCCCATGTACCCTTCTATGTAAGCTACATTTTAAAATGTTCAAACGAAAATATTCTCCTTTCTGGTAAGTAATGTAGGCCTATACTTCGGGAAACTTCTTTCAATTATTTCTGCTGTTGTAATTATATTCTGTACTCTGATATTCTATTCTGTAGTCTTTGTTGAAATAAATAAATAAGTAAATAAATGAATAAATAAATAAATAAATAAAATTCAAAAGAAGTTACGAGTTTATACTAAAAATGAGATACATTGATGTGTGTATTGGCATAACCCTTGTCCATCAAAACATGCAAAATCGAGTGAGATAAGGTAGGTTGGGTTGTATGTTTATGATAATCGATATCTAACCATGTTACCATCGGCACTCTTTTTCTGTATTTTCTGCGCTGACTACAGTATACCGAATATGCCGTGTGTATGAGCTACCATCTATAGTCCATAGCACAGCTAACTAGTTTTCTTCACTTGGTGACCAAGCGCTGGCCTTTACACAGGAGTCATTTGTTTTGAGAGATGTGTACAATGCGATTTCATTTCTTTCTTTGTGTCTACTATTTGCTACATGGTTCAAAGACTTACTAACCGAACAAAGAATTATCATTTGTTGTAACGTTTTAAAAACCGAATTACCTGCCCAGTGTCGTAGGATATTTCATGAACGATTTCCTGGGGTTGATTCAGCAAGTAGAACAGTTCATGAAATAGTGAGCAAATTCAAAATCTATGGGATCGGTATTGAACAAGAAATCAAATTGAAGACGACACAAAAGAACGCACGAGAACAAAATAACCAATATTTCGTAAGCAGAGACGCAACGTGTAAATCAAAATTCATTTAAATGCCACAACGCCTGCCTCCCGGCATGTAGGGAACACTTTGAACATAGTTTTTGAAATTGTAAGGATTTTTACAATTTCAAATTATACAAAAGAAAAAGATTGTCCGTTGCACGGCTTATCTCGCTCGATCTCGAGTCCCAAAAGACCCAGTGGAACATGTGTGGGCAGCTGCGCTGTTCAATAGCGCATGAGCTTCCGCGAGCGGGCCCTAGCAAAATAAATTCACTGTAACTTATAATTTATTATTAATTAGTAACTACTATCCATTAAAACACTCACGTAAAATTCATTCTTTCTTCTAATTCGTTCCAAATATCTATCAAATATCCTTCTACTTCTACAGGTTTGTTGCCGTCGTACTTTTTCACAATCAGGAAACCATCCTATACAGAAATCAAAACACAGTAATACTTTTAAAATATCGCATTTAAGACAATTTAACTCAAACACAATACAGTCACATAACCTCACACTAAATGCAAAGTACATCAGTAAGATCTCTCTATAGTAAGCAGAATGTAGGGTAAAGATTGGTACCGTAATACTGTGATACTAATAATACGAGGCGCGTCCATAAAGTAGCTTTCCCACTCGTCCCACAGCTAGCAAACCATATGTTGCGCGAAGCGACTGCGTGTACGTGATAGAGTAATGTCCTGGCGCATGCGCTAGCGGAACTTCCCGAGTGCTCTCAGTAGCTTCGTTTCATTAGTTGAAGATGGACGCTCCTATTCCAGCTCCCGCCGCGTGTGAAGTGCGATCAGTGATAAAGTTTTTGAATGCACAGGGCATAGCGCCGATTGAAATTTATCGTCAGTTGTGCCAGGTCTATGGGCCTAACGTCATGAGCAAGCAGATGGTGCGTCGCTGCTGTAGATAATGTTCAGCAGGACGCCAAAATGTGCATGACGAAGAGCGCAGTGGGAGGCCAACCATCATCACAGACGACCTTGTGGAGCAACGCACCATCTGCTTGCTCATGGTGTTAGGCCCATAGACCTGGCACAGCTGACGATAAATTTCAATCGGCGCTATGCCCTGTGCATTCAAAAACTTTATCACTGATCGCACTTCACACGCGGCGGAAGCTGGAATAGGAGCGTCCATCTTCAACCAATGAAACGAAGCTATTGAGAGCACTCGGAAGTTCCGCTAGCGCATGCGCCATGCCAGGACATTACTCTATCACGTACACGCAGTCGCTTCGCGCAACATATGGTTTGCTAGCTGTGGGACGAGTGGGGAAGTTACTTTATGGACGCGCCTCGTATTATAATAGTTCTTTTTGAGAATTTTTTTACAATTTTACTGATCGAGAGGAAGACAGTTTTTTTTTTTGCGTCAACATATTAAGGGAATGTTCGTGGACGTGTTTCTGCACAAAACCGGTCCTTCTCTCCCTCAGTAAAATTGTAAAAGATTCTCAGAAAATACTATCATAATATTATTAGTATCACAATATTATCAACCTTTACCCTACTTAGGCTAAATTAACGATGCAGATAATAAAACGGCTATTCTCTGGAGATATTATTTTAAATCAATTTACAGGATATTAGCAATTCCTACAAAACTTGTCCACCGCTGTGGAATAACGGTTAGCATGCCTCACCGTGAAACGAGCGGGTCCGGGTTCAAATCCTTGTTGGGACAAGTTACCTGATTGAGGTTTTTCCTGGGTATTCCCTCAACACATTAAGAGCAAATGCTGGATAACTTTCGGAGCTGTACCATGGACTCATTTCGCTGGCATTATCACCTTCATCTCATTCAGATACTAGATAACCATAGCAGTTCATAGATCGTCTTAAAATAACCGATTAAAAATACATAGGCCTAACAAAATAAAAATTAAAAAACTTCGCTGAACATCACATTTCAGCAGGTTTGCTCACCTCTGGAATAAAAGCCACTTTGATTCCAGTGCCCTGAAGGTTGCCTCTACTCTGATAGAACGGTGCTCTACTCCATGTGGGGATGCGTAAGGTCCTCCACTCAGCTACACGGTGCATTTGAAGTGCTCCTTTCGGGTGGACATGATATACCTCGGTGAGGAATGCCTGAAAGTCTGGAATCTCACGGCCTTGCACCACCAAGACTTCGCAATTGATTGGGATGTACAATTCCTTGAAGTATTCCTCCAGCGACACTGCTTCGTCAAGGAACAAAAGCCATCTCACTGTTATCCAAGAATCTTCTTTAGCAAACTGAAAATATGAAAATATGAAAATATGCGCTTTTGTGAACTAAATATTTCCGAATATACTACCACATTCTTGGCATGCATTGTATTCTATCGTATTAAAATAAGTTTCAGCAATATAGTAGTAAGAAAAAGAACAGCAGTAGCAGCAGAAGAAATGACAACTGACTATAGGGCCATTCCATGTCAAATCAACACAAAAAAGTGGACTTTTCAACCCGACCACCTTAGATTTTCATTAAATTTGGTGGGATGGTAAAGAACCTTAAGTTAAATAATTATGTAAAATTTTAGCCCTCAATAATGCACGATATCCATACAGCAATTCTGTCAATACGAGAAAAAATGTAAAAATGTCGCATACTATGTCAACAAAAATAATTCATAACTTCTCTTCTAATTGAGGTAGAATCTTAAACTTGGGCTTATTATCATACGTTTCAATAAAAATAGGTTTGCATCAAAGTAATGAATTCTTTATTGAATAGTCACGTGAAACACATCTTAACATTGCATATCTATAAATGCGGGACATAAATTATTTCGCGAAAAATGTATGTTATAGAGATAAGAGTATTCTCCCCTTGGTGTAAGTTTCATTTTGGAAACGTTTCAGGAATATCAGTAAAAAAATATATCAATGTATTGGTTTGTAGCACTTAAACCCATCTTACACCAACACTGCATGCGCACGAGTTCGTACTTGTCTGATAAGCTGCGTCATCGATCTATCAGGCTGTCATGAGTGGCAGTTTATACAGTCTTCAATTTATACAAAACGTGCGATCTGTTTCAAGTGCAGTGTCGTTAGTTTTTGTAGTATGTGGTAGTTCTGTGCGATGTAATGGAGTCGCGTTTTAAGTTATAGGCCTATGTTTGCTGCAATCCCTTCGAGAAATCAGGGCATTGTAATTAGAGGAAAAATTTAAGAAGTGTTATATCGTGGATGCTTAATGTATTTCCTGATTTAAAACAGGAACAAAAAGTGTGCGCTATGTGTCGCAAAGAAATAAAAATATAATATAATGCTATTACGCAGAATCCTCATAATGACCGTAGTAATGAAGAATACGTCGACTCTACAGCAAATGTAAGTTCATTAAATACAAGTCTTTTGACCAAGGTATGTTCCTTATTAAACAAGAAAGTCTACAACAAGAGAAATATAAGAGACAGAAATTTGAAAATATTGTAAAAGATAAAGTCTTCGATATTAAAGACGCCGAGGAACCAGGACCTTTCTGATTCTGAAATTTTGTCTCAGTTGCAGGACAATTTTCAAAATTCAAGTAAAAGTGAGAAAATCACCATTTCAACACTACTACCTAAAAGCTGGAGCGTAAATAATATAAAAAAGAGTTTCTTTCAGCTTTCGAATACATAATTCGGAAAGCAAAAGTCCTGGCAAAGGGAAAGGGAATTTTGTGTTCACTAAATCCGAAACCTAGAAAACCCTTGCTCGCGGCTGTTGCCGGTAAAGTTAAAGAATTCTGTTGTTCTGACGAGATAAGCAGAATGATGCCTGGTAAGAAATATTTGTTGTGATTAAAGAATCAGGGAGTAAATCACATGAGCAGAAATTAATTATATGCAGTGTTTAAAAAATTCTAACCCTGACCAAGAAATTTTATTCTAGCTGGAGTTAGTGGAACTATACTGTCTGTGTTTGTGTCCTTATCAGAATGTAAAACTTATGCCGGAAACAATTTATTAAAGTTTCAGGTCTACGTGGATTTCAAGAAATTTTTTCTTTATACCTTCCAACTTAACATTTCTTGGCTACTATAGTGTGCAATCCTCCTCATATAAATTGCTTGTTCAGGAAATATACAGAATGTCCTGAACCACTCAAAATAAGAGAGAGTTTAGAGAAATGTTTCGAATAAAACTTCAGTGAATCAGTGACCTACAAGCAGTGGATGACGACTGACCGATCCACTCTTGAGACCATAATGAAACCCACAGACAAATTTTTCGACTGTCTCTCGGAGAAACTTGGTGATTTACTGAATCGCTCATTTATATCATCTGAACAAAGTAAGTTTCTACGTGATATGAAATCATTTCTACAGCCATGCCAGCTTGTTGTGTTATGCGACTTCGCTGAAAACTATTATTTCGTAATCCAAGACGAAATTCAGTCATATCACAGGACTAATGTGCAGACAACGATTCATACTTTCGTAATATATTATAACGAATCATCACCCGATACAGCCTCTATTAAAAATGTGGTAATAATTTCACACTGCCCGAAATATGACACTACAGCTGTACATCTGTTTAAAAAATATCTAATGGAGTCATTAAAACTAACATCTGTAATTCACCACAAAAATGATGTATTTCTCCGAAGGATTCTCTGCTCAGTATAAAAATAGGAAAAATTTCCTGAACCTCACATTACATGAAGAAGATTTTGGATTTCCAACAGAATTACATTATTTTTGCATATCGCATGGCAAAAGAGCATGCTACGTTGTAGGTGGGACACTTAAAAGGTTTGCGGTTTGTGCTAGTTTGCAGAGACCATCCGACAAACAAATAACTACACCTAGGGAATTGTATGACTGGACAACGGATCATCTCCCAAACATTAATTCCGTTTATGTGACTGAAAAAAGCTATACTGAAGAGGAAAAAATGCTTGCCCTTCGATTTGCAAAATCCACCGCAGTGTCTGGAACACAAGTTTCATACAGTCCTGCTGTTTAGGATGGGTATTATATTTGCTAAGCAGTTTTAAAATGCAGCTGAAACAAAGCAGCATCCTGTCTGGAAAGATGACCAGGCTATTTCATCTCAGCAATGAAAGGTAAGCATTTCTTACAGAACTTCAGGTTTAACAAAATCTATGTAACAATAATTTATTTCAAGTAATAATTTTAAAAATTCGAATTATGTTATACATGTTAAATTTACATAGCGACATTCAAGAATATGATCAAATATAATTAAATATAACGAATGTGTGGGACATAATTATCGCGACTTACACGGTTAGCTTACGCTTGTAGTGACATAATAATTTTTATCTTTGTAACCTATGATGATTCCAAGTTGAAACTTATCAGTTCATTATATCACTAATTGAGCCGTACTATATATATTTTTTTTCCTTAAAATAAAACCCCCGCATTTTTAAATATGAATATATGAAAATTGTTTCACCATGTTTTTTTTAGTGTAATTGAATACATGCAGAAAATAATATAAGCAATAAAAACTATCACATATTAAGAATGTATCACCCAATTTTTGTAAATTTATCTGGAGACGTTGTTGAGATATATAATTTTAATTGAAGCGGCGTGCTTACAAAAATATGATTTTTCTTCATGTTTGAAACGCCACTGACAGAAAACGAAAAGCACAGGACATATGAAACGCGGCAGTTTTAGTTAGCTCGGCAGGTAAAACAAACCCTCAAAATTTGAAAGAAATCTGAGTCGGTCGGGTTGAGCGCCTTGTTGATTTGATATGGAATGACCTTGTACTCTCTTCTTATACAGAAGGAAACTTTCCGCTGAAATTTCGAACGGTCTGACCATCTCCACTTTATTCATTCATTCAATTATCTATTTATTTATTTATTCATATATTCTTATATAATACAATTTCTCTTATGTCTACCACACAATAAGAATATATACATTTAAATTTATAATTTTTCATTAGTTATAAAATCCATACATAACTTTTTTAATTTACTGTTAGAACTATTAGACTTGGAGACAAGTCTCTTGTATATGACGTTACAAAGCTAAGTTTACAAAAACAAGTTCAATTAAAGGAATGTATGAACATAAAATACAGAACTACACTAAAAGAGTAAACTGAAAATATTAAACTATAGATTTTTCTATCTTATTTTTCTCAATGTTCTTAAAAATTTTACAACGGGTAACAATGTCGCAAGTGGCAAATGAACGAAAATATGACCTGGAGTCCCTCTCGGAGAGAGGGTGTTTAAGCATTCCGTAAATTTACTATATTAGATCCCTGTCTTAATTTCCTCCCTTCCCTCTCTTCCCATCTTTAGGATTTTATCACTTTTTAAATCCCATCACCCTCGGCTGGATATGAACCCGCTAACATCGGACCAATGGTAGCATTATGACCGCTGAACCATAGAGGATGAGCAGGATGACAATTGTAAAAATTATAACAAATCTGTTGCGCGACAGCCCATGGAGGGTTAAGTTCGACCAGCCGACTGCTGGTCTCACGTCCATAAGCTTCAGCAGAGGTGAATGGTCATTCAACTAGTTCGAGAATAACGTGTGGCCAGCACGATGCTCTCCCAAGTCATTACAGCTGGCTTCCGAAACTGCATTTCACTTCTCATGTAGTTTCCCTAATGCATTCACCACTATGATGGGTGGGCATCAGTACCCTACATTGGTCAAAATTTCTTTAGACCCTAAAACAAATTTCTTCTTTCAGGGAACTCAAATTAGTGCTCAATCCGTATCGCCTTACAACAAGCGGCTACGTAGCGGGACAGTGATGATGATGATGATGATGATGATGATAATGACACTTACATATGGCTTTTAGAGAACCCGGAGATTCACTGCCGCCCTCACATAAGCCCGCCATTGGTCCCTATCCTAAGCAAGATCAATCTATTCTCTATCATCATATCCCATCTCCCTCAAATCCATTTTAATATTATCCTTCCATCTACATCTCGGCCTCGGCCTCCCCAAAGGTATTTTTCCCTCCTTGCTCCCAACTAACACTCTATATGCATTTTTGGATTCTTCCATACGTGCTACATGCCCTGCTCATCTCAAACGTCTAGATTTAATATTCCTAATTATGTCAGGTGAAGAGTACAATGCATGCAGTTTTGCGTTGTGTAAATAATAATAGAGCAATTTATTGTTATTGTTTTTATAATAATAATAATAATAATAATAATAATAATAATACACTGTTCCGTCAATATAGGATGAAGCCAATGTTTGCCTACTTAGATATAACACGCGGTGCAAGGCCCCTGGAATCGGAAAGCATCTTAAATTTAGGTAGAGCTTGAACGTCAAGGAATATTATGGACAGTAAAAAATCCTTCATGTGGGAATGGATATTTAAGAGTTGTTAATTCACTATAAAAATTGAATCTGATACAACGTTAACACAAATTAATTTTATTTCCTGGACTATATTTATCAAAAATTAATAGATAAATAAATAAATAATTTCAAAAATAAATATGACCTTAAATTCTCCAGCAATATCCTTAATATTTTCGCCGTTTTCAAGGCGTTGAATAATATTTACTTTGTCATAAATACTCAGACGTGAACGTGTTTCATACATTGTATCATACTAGTGTGCAGGGGCTTGGATTCTAGTCAGAACAACAGACCACGTTGTACTGTTTTGCTGCTTTTCTTAAACTCAAACACATTATAGTAAATAGGCGAAACAGTATAGTAGTAATAATAATAATAATAATAATAATAATAATAATACCTTCTTAGTTAAATGATGTACGGACGACGAATACAATGAAATTACCATAAGATTTTGTTTGCATCTATTCGAGTCATATGTTAATGCAAACCTTCCAAAGTCAATAACTCCCATTGGAACGGATTCTTTCATCATAAACTTCATAATCACTTCAGTTTCATGAAGTTCTACATAAAGAACATTTGTATGACATTATTGGAAATTTCAACAGATAAACGTTGTATAATAATAATAATAATAATAATAATAATAATAATAATAATAATAATAATAATAATTACAAACTTACTTTCGTTCTCTGATTTTAATAGATACACACATTGTGATCGGTATTGCTGTTCTACGTGTAAAGATAACGCGGATATTGATTGAGCTGATAATCTACTGCATTCTATATCTTTGCACGTCAACAAGATCAATGTTACGGTATCAAATACCACGAGCAGTAAATTCATGACGATAAAGATGCTTTAATTAACAGTAGAATTCAACTTCTTCTACTAGGTTAAACGTGTAAAAATCTTAATCACTATTACAGAACAAAGAACCGAAATAGTTTTGTAACCTTTGATGTTCAAGTTCCGATATATAATTTACTCCACTGTGCAATATAACTCTACATGCTTGTTGATTTTCGGTTTTATGAAATGAAACAGTTTCCAGAAATTGTTACTAGTAAAGAGAATCGATGTTCATTAAGCCAAAACTATGTATGATATATTTTTGTTGAATTTTAGAAGAGCTATCAACTTAAGACATGAAATATAAGATAATGTAAGTTAACTATAGTTGAAACCAAGTGAATTAATTTGATGTTATATCAAGTTTAATAAAATAAAATATATTTCATATTAATCAGTACTCGTTGGCCCATATTATTTTTGTAGTTGAATTGTAGGTCTAATGTTTACAAAGTATACGTAACATACAGTACATCGATACTTAAATTATAAAATAAATGTACTTTGTTTTTAGTTAAATTAATATATTGTACACATGTGGTACTTTCTTACGAATAAACACAATGTTCCATATGCAGCCTTCTTCTAACCTAACAACATACTTACATTTGTCACAAGTGGAAACAATAACTTTTATTGTTACTGTATATTCACGCAAAGTAATGCATATGAAGAGCTTCTGTTTAGACTATTATGAACATATTGTACGAGTATGAGAACACATTTTCCTTTATTATGATGAATTCCACTGCAGTATATAATCCTAGTTGAATTCAATTATGTGCAAGATGGAAACATTATTCTGATGTGTAATGTTATTGCTACAATGAAATGTTCCGTGTTACTATTAGGTCTGAGGACAATAAATCACAAATTGTGTTGGAAACGAAATATTCTCCGATAAAACTGTATCTTTTTGATGCTCTTAGTTCTAGAGATGGCATTTACAGTTACAAATTGAGATAGGGAAATCAAAAACTCCCTAACTCCAATAAACCAAATTTTAGAGGACAGAGAAAAAAACTTATTATTTCTCTTGCTAACTTTAAATATTACACATTTATCTATTTACATTGTGTAAAATTACATTCTTTATCCATTAAACACTTAAACCTAAATTATCTTACGCTACAATTTGAAATAAACACTGCTGGAGTTAGTGGTTTTCTGACTTCCACAGTGTATGAATTAAGAAAAGTGAATAAATATGAGCCATGTGAAGAAAAAAAGATAAGTATATCATAAATCCCTTATGAAACGTTTGAATATACGATAAAATGGAAGTTTATTATTAAGATTAACATTGCTACATTTTCTTAAATTTCAAATATATTAGACGGAAAATCACAAATTACCATAAAGCACATCAAAACACACAACTAAACCACAAACAATATTAAAATGTTAACACAGTCTCATTCATGTTACAGATTCTGTTTTTTTCTCTCACTCTCATGTTCTTCCTGTGCATCTAGATTATTACTGTCCGAAAACAGAGTTTGGTAATACATCCTACTTTCCTGCAGTAAATTTTGCAAGTCCTTTTGCTTTCTTCTTTCAATGGCAATGCTGAATTGTACTTTAGTTGACTGGGGAATGATGCATCTTTATTGGGTTTGTGGAAATTAATCGACTCGATATTGTGCCTTTAATAGTCTTACTCACATGGATTTCATAGATTTTTGTGACATTCTGAATACCGTATCGTATCACTTTACTCAGCTGGTTGAGCGATAGTGCTGCCACCTACCGGGAAATTAAGCTTGGAATGCAAAAACTCTCTTATTCCATGGAGTAAATGGAGTTTTGACCTTCACGAGTTTTAAAACAGCCACCGAATGCAGATGAATGTCGAAATTTGTGTATTCTTGCCTTCCACGCATGCGGGACAAACTGAAAAGCATCATCCAGCCCATAACTCAATTTTCTAAAAAAATTGGAGTTAGTGGGTTTTTGATCTCCCTGTCTCAATTTGACGGATTCGCGTTGATTCTGAGTATGAAAGTAAAAACATATCTACATCCTTTCTATAAGATCTAATTCCAATTACTTCCCTGTGTTTGTGCTATGTTGTCACGAGCGGTACGATACCATTGCATCATGCTAGCCACATAATCAGAGAGTCCCTCTCATTATGCATCTCTATTGTTTGTTAAGAATCTGATAACCTGTACTGCAGCAAAGTACCTCATATTATGATTACGAAACTTAATTCCTTTAAAAGGGTTTTTATGTCACTAATAAGATTCCGAATCGTTTAGACTTCATAATAGATATACACATGGTGAGGCTCTCGTGATATATGGGATTAGTTCGATGCAAGTCTTCATCTACCACAACACAGTAACTGCATCGGCAGTTCTGTCGATAGAGCGTTGACTTAACCATGACCTCGGACCTGAGTTCAAAATTTAGTGAAGAGTTGAACTTCTGGTTTACAAAGCCAAGACTGTAATGATTTTCCTCAGGGTCCTACCGTGTTTCCTTCGTCATTCCATCAACGCTGTCCGCAATTCTCCTTTCGTTATCACCTGCGTCTTGAAAAAAATATATATATAGACTATATATAACCCTTAAATTGGCAACGTATTCTATAGGATACAACAGGTTAATAGGCTACTTTAATAGTACAATAAAAATGGTAGGAAAATTAAAATTTCACAATACTCTAATATTGCACAACATATAAAATATGAACATTGCGATAGTTGTTTTCTTTACAGTCCGACACGGTTTAATAAACTAGTGTGAGAAATGAAGTTTTGCCAATTTAAGGGATAACCACAGATGCATAGTTTTACCGTGCTGCATATCTTTACGCAGAACTATGGTCCGTCCCAGGATTCTGTAGAGTAGAAAGACGAAACAATACCTCTGCACAAGTGGTATGTGTGAGGGCTAGGGCCTATGATCGCTCTGGGGGGAGGTGTTGGTTGAACGAAGCTAGCAATCGCTTGCAGGGAATGGATCATTTCTATCTGAACTCTGCCTTCTACCACGAGCATCTTACCCCTTAGCGGGCGCGAGCTGATGCTGTCCGGAATACACTCGGGCACAGATAGACTCCGCCCCCATATGCGGGAATTACTCTACAAATTCCTGGCACGGACCATACGTGTTGGTGGATCATTTCTATCTGAACTCTGCCTTCTACCACGAGCATCTTACCCCTTAGCGGGCGCGAGCTGATGCTGCCCGCAATACACTCCGGCACAGATAGACTCCGCCCCCATATACGTGAATTACTCTACAAATTCCTGGAACGGGCCATACGTGTTGGTGTGATCACATAAGAGGAATACTAGGAGAACAAGACGAATACTAAGAGAAAATTAGGAATACAAGGCGAACAAGGAAAATACAAGGTGAACCAAGAACAGGGCTAAGGGAATACAAGGATAACAAGACTAATACAAGGAGAACGAGGGGAAGATAAGAAAAAGAGGATAATAGAAGAATAACAAAGGAAATGCAAGTAGAATATGGAGAATGCAATGAGAATGGAAACAGTACGAGGAAAACAAGACGGAGACAATGAGAACGAGAATAAGAGGAGGACAAGGGGAATGCGAGGAAAACAACAAGAATATAATGAAAACATGGGAAATACAGTGAGAAGAAGAGGAATACAAGACGAATAGAATTAGAGCAAGGAGAACAAGAGGATGACGAGGAAAATAAGGAAAAGATTAGTATAAGACAGGGAGAATAAGGTGAAGATAAGAAAAATAATGGGACGACAAGGAAAATAAGGAGAAGACGAGGAGAATAAGGAGAAGACAAGGAGAATAAGGAGAAGACAAAGAGAATAAGAGTAATACAAAGAGAAGACAATATAAATAAGGGGAAGACAAGGAGAATAAGGAGACAAGGAGAATAAGGAGACATGAAAATAAGGGGAAGACAAGGAGAATAAGCAGAAGACAAGGAAAATAAGGGGAACATTACTCAAACACAAGTTAGACCATAACTTTGGTCCAAATTGTCTGAATCAAGTAAGTTAGAGCTCAATCGATAAAGCGTAACGTTCCGAGCGAGTGTTTTAGCCCACGTACGTTATCGTAGCTCCATTAGATCACGAAATATTTCAGCTCAAGTTAAAAGTGAACAGATTTACCAATTATTTTAATATATAGATTATATTAAAATTTGGTATGGTGCACATGTTGATTGTGAAGTAAATTTATAGTTATTTATGCTATTCTTGTTAGCAGGCGGATTTGCGTACTTCTGTCATGTGATCGTGTGACGGTGTTTCTCGATGTGAATATGCGACGGGGTGCATAGACCTGTTCTTGCGCACGTATAATATAAATAACTGTAAAGAATTTGTGTTGGAAGAATTAGCTACTTTATTGACCAGTGATTAAAGTAAATTTGTATCCGTTCTTGCGTTGCTTTAGCAAAGAGATTTCTGTTATTAAACACCAACTTTATAGGTAAGTATAAAAAAATTAATTGTAGCGAAGCACCTATAATTCTGTAAAGTTGCCTATAGTGAGAGAGTTTGTGTTATTGTGTTATCTAAGTGACATTATTTTCTACTACTTATTCTTGCTGTGACGAGGTTTCAATTTTGCATTTAATCTTACAAATTAAACAAACTCGTGACGGGACTACCATGAAGTGAGATCAATACATCGTCTGTGCTTCACCTCGGACATCACAGGAAATCCCAGACAGAACAAAAACAATATCCGTTACAAACACGAGGATCCAACCCATGACGTAGTTTCCATGTGACGTCAACGCTCCGTCTTAATGATTGTGTAAACCAAGGCCGGATAATACAGGTTGAAGCTACTCTGAAACTTGTTTGATGACGGCAGACAGTTGATAAGCGGCATTTCTAACGCGTTATGAAGCCGGTTGTGTAGTAGGAGATAGGACTGTAGGAAAAAATTATATGTGGCATTAGTTGTTTGTTCAGTTTGTACATCTCCACTTAGATTATTGGTGCCTAGGAACAGAGATATTTTGTAAAGGTAAGTAGAATCGGCGAAGATTTTTTTAAATGACAAATTCAACATATATTTGTTAATAGAACTATATTTGAAGGGTTCAGAGCTATAGTGGGCCAAGCGCCATTTATTAAAAACGGAGAAAGCAAGAGTTAAAGTTAAGTGAATACCATAGTTTAATGAAGATATACATATCATTTAGTTTTAATGTGTATACTTTATACTACTTTCTATATATTTCCATTGAATTATGTTGATAACTTCATTTTAACCCATGTTTTCTACTGTTTTAGTAAATGGCGCTTGGCCCACTATGGTTCTGAATCCTTCATTTAAAATTACAAATTGAATAGTCACATCAGCATTGTAATTTGAAGTTTGAAAGTTTACAATCACACGTTTCTCTGGAAAGTTATTCTTATGGATTCAATGAGCCTTTTGTTGCTATTTACTTGTTTTTGAATCTGGAGTTAAGAGTTATATCAGATGAGAGTTCAGGTAAATTTTCTTTCTCCTGAAGAATGAGTCTATGAAAGTCCACGTCCTCAGTGAAATGATCAATTATCCAAACATTCCCTTGCCGAGGACCTTCTTCATGACCCTTAGGATAGTATCGTTGCTGAGATGTTGGATTATGATATTAAATATACCTTCTTCATTTATGTCAGCCACAGTTAGAAATTCTTGGAGACGGGAAAACATTTCCAAGTTATTTTCCTGCAAATGTCTCCAAAGAGCTAATTTCTTCATAAATGCATCTATTTTACTCCAGAGAGTAAATACGTTTGCCATACTTCTCTGAACGGATAAGTTTGTCATTAAGAAGAGAGAACATGTCAGTTAAATATGCAAGTTTAGCTTCCCATCCCCATAGTAAGTTCAGATAATATTGTAAAATGATATTAAAGATAAATAGAAACAGTGCTTTTTGTATAATTATTACGGAAGAAACTAATACTAAAATTCAAATCTATTAATTTTCGCCGCGGACCGCCATTTGAAAACCACTGCTGTACAGTATGTGACAAGATGACTGCTACACGAGTTTACAAAAGTAGCAGCCAGATGTTTATAATTTGATTCTAAGTAATTGCAGTAATAACATCTTTACTTTTACATGTAAATACTAAATGCACTCCAATACTGCTATTACATTACTTGACTAGTTTCACGAGAAACTAAATTTTACACTTCAGTGTACAGTAGTGGCAAAAGAAAACCGGACCGACCTTGTTCACTCCAGAGCACGATAGACTGGCAACTAAGACTTTCGTAGTTCGAATCCTGCCTGGGAAGAAAACTTTTCTTTTGTTCCTTATTCAGATTTATTCCCAATACTTTTCGATTGCTGGTAAAATTCATGTTCTGGGAATAATAAGTTAATTAAGTAGTAAAATATCGCTGCAATCGTAAAGTATTGGGAATAAATTTGAATAAGGAACAAAAAAAAGTTTCTTTCCCAGTCAGGATTCGAACCACGAAAGTCTTAGTTACCAGTCTATCGTGCTCTGGAGTGAACAAGGCTCTGAAATCAGCTACAAGGGTCGGTCCGGTTTTTTTTTTGCCACTACTGTACATTTCACTAGTAATAATACTTCACTTAGAGAAATTGTTATCTTTGACTCTACACTACGAACGCACCCTCACAGCAAACAAGACGCGCCAAGACCAACAACGACCAGTTCTGAAGATGACCCAAAATAGGTCGAAACATGTTAACAAGGTACGTTAAAATTTAACACAAGAAAGTTCTTATCATACATATTCCTAAGAGAGAAACTAGGCAATGGTTTGCATTTATCCTAAATCATTTTTTTAAGGTGTCACGCCACTGGACATCAATTTTTGTTGTGTCTCACCTGTGACAATAATGAAGCCGACGACCTCTTGGTGTATATGAAAAGATTGATTTGGAATATCTAAGGTTGTTCATTTTACACTTAAATTCTCTAATAGTCATAGTTAGTATGATTTAAAATTTAATTTGCTGTGAGAAAGATTGAGTTAAGCGTATTATTTGGACAAATGTTCGTGCATTCTTAAATGTCTGCCACAGATGAAGCTGCCAGCTGTATTCTTATCAGTCGCCTTCATGGCAACACTCCTCAGGACGCAGGTCACCTCGGAGTGCATAACCGACAACCCGTGCCTCTACTCCAAGTGTCCTTGGATCGAGAAGAGCGAGTGTGAAGGAGTTTATTATCCGAAAGTCGATCGCCTCAGATGCTGCACTCGCTGCGTGATATACAAAGGTACAGTGCTAACAATATAGTGTGGCTGATGCGCAGGTATACAGTCTAGTTTAACCTTGGGAGCAGGTAGAGGTAAGAGGAGAACCTGATAGTAGAGAACAGTGCGCAGTTATCAGGAATGACGTAAGCGATTAAAAGTGTATACTGTTTTCATTTATGATATTATACACTGTATAATACACTGTATAATATCATAAATTAAAACAATGTATTGATTTAAGGCATGGCAAATTTATATGTGTCACATTCTTACATGGGAACTTATAAGTCGTGGAATTTTTGTGGACTCTTAATATCAGGAAATATATAAATACATGGTGATCCGTTTGGGTATGGATAAAATAAAAACACCGTAAAGCATTTACTACTGAACTTTATTTGTTGAAACTTTGTGCACACAACACTGAAAGATGGGGGATTCCTCAGAGCTCAACATGATCCCCATTGCGCACTCTGCACAGCTCATAATGGCGATGCAATTCAGCCCATGTCCGTTGTAACATAAGAGGGGTGATTTGTTGAAAAGCTTGAGTAATTTTTACTCTCAGATCATCATTGTTCCTGGATTTCTGTGAATAGACAATGTCTTTAACAAAACCCCACACGAAGAAGTCAGGAGGGATGAGATCTGGAGAGTTTGGGGACTAAGCCAAGAAAGAGCTGCTTCTCGTACTGGGTTTCGCCTGCGATCTCCTGCATGTATTTTTTTTAACACAGAACCTGTTTCTACAAATGTTCGATACCACAACATTATGGAATCGTACTTAGGTACATTACGCACACCATACTCACGTCGAAATTCCCTTCGAACTCTTTTAACATTCAAATTTAGCATGCCAAAGAACACATTGTGCCCGCTGTTGATTTGTAGCAGCCATTTTAAAAATCTACGATTTTCATTTGTCCTTTCAGATCATGCATTGTTGATTGTCATATATGGAAACTCCCATATTTTAATCATAATATAACCAACAAGAAGTTTTTCCTACTATCATAATACCTTTATAATAATAAATTAATATTATCAATACCCAAACGGATCAGACTGTATATCTGAACCGGTATTTCAATTAAGATGTAAACTGAATAAGAGAGCTAATTATTCATGCAATTTCTACCACCTGTCCATTCAAATCTGTTTCTGGAAGACAACAAACTCAGAGAGTCAGAGGTGCTGTCGGTAGCAGATTTCAGTTCGGTATGTTGTTTCAAATAGGAAATATGTCATATGAAGATTTAAATTACGTAAGCCATTTTAGTTTACAGTGCTTTTGCAAAGGTTATGATTTATAATGAAACTGTAGCATACATGTATTAATTATTACAAAAATTCGTTTAATATTTTACGTGGCACCAATACAGTCCATATGGGGATCAATACTGGGAAATAGACCATGTTCTTCCCGACATGTTATACAATTTCTTCATATACAGCTCTTACGAAACGTTTAAGAATACCCCTTCAAAAGTGATGTTTTATTCCTGTTATATTTATTTGAAACCACCTGATGTTTATACAGGGACCAAATTCCTGTGAAAAGTGAAGTTTTTACTGCAAACGCAATCTGTCTATCTGTGGATTATGTAACAATTTTGTCTGCTGTGAAACTTGTTAAAAATTACACAATTTGTAGCAAAAAAAAATTAATTACTCTACAGTGGGTTGACTTTGATCAATGCATTTTGGAATGGAGTTTTATTTATTTATTTCTTTATTTACTTATTTATTTACTTACTTACTTATTTATTTACTTACTTACTTCTTTACTTACTTACTTACTTACTTACTTATTTATTTATTTATTCATTCGTTCATTATTTGCTAATAATTGTAACATAAAATATAATATACACAGAAAAAACTTTAGCTCTCCCCTGAAAGAGTAGAACTCGTGCTCAGGGGCGGATTCCTGAATTGAAATTAATAATTATACAATACAATTTGTCTTATGTCTACTGTGCAATTATAGTATAATAAATTAAAATTAACAATTTTTCAATTTTTATATAATCCATGCATAACTTTTTTAAATTTAATACTATAACTATTAGAATTGACAAGATTAGGATATTTAAATATAAATTTGTTATATATTCTTAGGTCATTCTTCCACATCCCAATAATCTGCGACTTCACGTCCACACTCACTGAAAGTCGACATATTTTAATTTTTTTCAATAAAGAAATCTAGCCTTCCCACACTTGTAGCAAACTCCACAGCTGATTACTAAAAATAGGGGGGGGGGGGAATAAGCTGATTTACCAGTGTTACCAACTCCCAGTGTTATGATGTAAATGGCAGTGGCAGAACAGGGTCTATTTACCGCAAATTTCAAGCTCAAGAGAATTTTATAAAATGGCAATTTTTTTTTCTAAAGGAAAAACAACACAGTCTGGAATACACTTCCTGCACGAACTGTCACAATTTTTTTAAACAAAAAGCAATATTTGCACAAAAAGTCTTTCAGATATGTTTAACTCTATCCCAAAATTCACAGATCTAAGTCAACCCATTCTCGAGCAATTACTTTTTTACCTACAAAATACATAATGTTTCAATAAGTTTCATAACTAGACAGCGGAAAAAAAGTCATCCGGATGTGAAGGTAACTACAACGCGACTAATTTGTCTCGTCAGAGGGTTGTTGTTTACGTAAGCACAGCAGTTACACTAAAGGCGCGTGCAGGTATAGGCCGGGGGAAATGTAAATTGACACACGGAATAATCACCGAATATTGGTTGTACGTTGATATAACTATAGTAATGGCATATTTTGTGTACTTTTCTATAAACCCTTTAAAGTGAGGATTGTTCAACGTTTTGAATGGAATATTGCAACTTATCATCATTCGACACAAATCCTGGCAAAAGTCATATTTCATATTTGAGGCGGAATTTGAACTTGAACCCTTATTTTCTTCTAACATACGGGCAACACTTTTCATGTGTTTCTGTGTATTACATTGATATTCTATCGATTGTTTTGTTATCTTTTTAATGCACACATACATAGCCGACACTTAATTGTTTCACCAGTATCACTACTAAAATTGTGGACACCATATTCTTGTATTAAAGAATACATCCTATGTTTTTTAACATCTGTCTTCGGCATTATGATCACTTCACTGAACACAAATGAAGAATATGTTCACGTATCTCAATATTCTCTGTTCAGGATGAGGACTGACTGAGAAGAATGACAATAGTTGTTTTCGGTGTTCGAGTGGTGTTCTCTGTGGACGGTACCGTGTTGTACTTACTTGGGAAGTGTGCACACCTCATGCCATAGTCTATGCGTACAGTACTTGTAAACCGTAAACATGGCTTTTATTTGACTTTTTTTTCGTTATCTATTCATAACATACAATTGTTATATAATTCACAGTTCGGAAGATAGACAGATTGGGTTTGCAATAATAACTAAACTTTGCACAGGCATTTGGTCCGTGTATAAACATCAGTTGGTTTCACATAAATATAAGAACAGGAGTGAAACATTACTTATGGAGGGGTGCCCTTAAACTGCCTTTCATTTTACACCTCTACCAAACTAATCAGAACCAACTGCCGACCCAGTATAGCGAGTTGAATTACATATAACGTATGCACTAGTTTAGACTAAACTTAATTCGGGGACTGATACGCAAGCGTATGAATGAAGACATTATTTGTCTGATACTGACACTTAACAAATATCGTTGTTTATTAATGGACTTTTTTTCTGTTCCAGATTTCAATGAGAGTTGTGCACCTTCTACTAATTTTGCAACTTATGTGGAGTGTAAGCAGCCATTCGTCTGCAAAAATGGGACATGCGTAGAGGACTGCTGAAAGAGTAATCGTGGCCAATATACAATTTTTCCAGTTACATACGAAATGTTAACCTTACAGAAGCTTATTACAACTTGTTAATTAACAATCTTCCATTCCTTTAAAACTGAAACTAATTAATAAATTGTGTTCATAAAATTTTCTAGCAGTTGGAAAGGAACTAAAAGAAAATTTCGGTAGAATTCTGGGGGAAATTTTGATTAGAGGATATTGTCCTAGAATCTAGATCATATATACCCAGATTGCTCGGCGTTATAGGCTTTGACTGTAACAACTTTTGTCAGGTTTACTATGCTGCCATCTAGTTGTTACATAAGGAGTCACGTCATTACTCCCATTTGAATTGCATTAGCGACTGTACTGCCATCTCGTGTTCGTTTATGGCAGATGGGTGGCGATCCTGGCGGTTGTTCTCTTCAAAGTGCAACCGATTTTAGCATAGGAATGAGCAATCTATTTATGTGATCTGGGATATTGTGTTCAATTTCCGATATACTGACTGAAGAAAACTTAACTTATGGAAACGGTTATGAATTATGTTACCCAAAACTAAAAACTATGTAACTGAATTTTTGTACGATCTTACAATTAAAAACAATGTAAAAACTTCGGTAGTTGTAGTCTTATTGATTTTAAGATAGCTTATTTTAGAATATTCTTCGCTACATTGAAGTGTTTGCTGTTGTATTTGCAGACTTCCATGCACTCTCCTCGTATGAAAAGAACTGGAGTAAGTTGCTAAACACTTCAGAGTGCTTCAAGTGTAAAGGAAAATGCACTCAACTGTTGTTTCAGAAATCTTTTTAAAATTCCAAGCTCATTTTCTGTAAATTGAATTCGCACTTCTTAACACATGTTATGGCAAGCATAAAAAATGATATTACGGGAACAATTTTATTTTCTAATAGAAAGCTCTCAAGAAAACAACGAAACAATCTCTGTCAAAAACAAAAGCACATCGTCTTTTTTTCTGCTTTCTGACCTAAATAGGTGCATCAATCTATCAAAAACAGATTGTAGATATGAGTGACGCATTTTTCCCAAGAACGTCATAACTTATTATGAAGGTTTAATCAAATTGAAGGGTGCAGAACCATAGTGGGCCAACCGTCATTCACTAAAACCATATAAAACAGAAGTTAAAATGAAGTTATCACCATAATTCAATGGAAACATATAGCAAGTATATAAAGTACACACATTCAAATTAAAAGATATGTCGATCTTCATTAAACTATGGTATTCACTTAACTTTAACCCTTGCTTTGTCCGTTTTTGATAAATGGCGCTTGGCCCAGTATGGCTCTGAACCTTCAATTCATTTTCACCATCGTTACTATTTATGTTTTAGTCACAAGTCGATCAACCGAATTAACTTCTTCCGAACTGGCTGCAAATGTTCAAAGAGTGGACTGTTTTGCGTTCTTATCAACACTTCATCAAGCAATCCGAGATAATTTCAAATTTTATAGCCGGATTAAAAAAAAATATGGTCCGATAAGCCCACCAGCAAACATTTCCTCCTAAAGAGTCACACAGAAGCTCTTAATTCTGTCTACATGGTCAAATGTGGATTCTCATAATCCCAATAGACACAGTTGTGCCTGTTTCTTCTTATTCTTCTTCTTCTTCTACTTCTTACGATTCAAGATTGTATATTTCAACTGTAGTACCTAAACACAAATGGCCCGCTGTGTACCCCTTGACCTAGAAATCAACCCAGAAGATCGTAATGCGACACCAGCCTTGCGATGCTACTGAGTTTCATTTGCTGAAATTCCTTGGGACACAAATGTTTCCCGAGATAACGATGCCTGATTTGGCTTAGACCTGGACTATCCAGCAAAATATGAGGTGATGACTCAACTTACATCACATTTCCTACAAGTCTGGTCATCACTATGACCCTATTTATGTAGGTGCATTGGATTGGATAGTTGTGTAAGTATTGACATCGTCTTCATGTTGTATTATGTACAGAAAGCGCAATGGTTATCTCTCGAATTAGCTATAAGATATCGCAATTTGTACCACCACGCTTATCTTATAGCGTTAGAATATCTTTTGTTTGTCAAAAATTTTATGAGACATTGAGACTGTAACATACCCTAAAGATTCACCTTCCAGTTTCACCCTCCCCCGAAATTTAATAATCTGAGAAACTGCTCATTGCTTGCTATTATTATTATTATTATTATTATTATTATTATTATTATTATTATTATTATTATTATTATTATTATTGTAAAATTAAGAAATGTATATAAAAAAAAAGTTTATACTCCTACATGTGATTTAAAAACTTCAGACTGTGCCACGTTCGGATGCAACAATTATGTGAAGAAAATCAAAGGCAAAGAAGTCATATACTTCGGGTTTACAAGAAATGATGACCTGGATGTAATATTTAAACGAAATGACAAACATACTGATATACAGCACATTGCAGCGACATTTGCAGCGACACGTGTAGCCACCCAGTGTCGCTACGTGTGGGTACCCAGCAGCAGCAAATGTCGCAGAAGAAATGGACCCAGACCCATTCGAGTTGCGACACGACCTTGGAATGCGCCAAACTAGCTACAGCTACATTGCTCCATGTGGCCGCTTGCATTTAACTCAACGCAGTCTATAATTCCAGCTACATTTGTCGCAGATTTTCTGCTCGTGTGGCCGTACCCACACATTTAATAGTATATCATAATAAATAATTACCCCTCCGAAGCCTTAAGCTAGAACGAGAGAGTTTCTCATTCCGTGTGTTCGGGTGAGTGATGTTAGTGGGGACAAGATCAGAAAACGACGGTTTCTCTCAGAGTTCTTACGATTCTCACCACATTACACACTTCATTCCACTAACATTATATTTCACTCTACTCTTAATTTCATGAAATAAAAAATATGTTTCAGAGTGAGATGTTCGAGCTTCGGTGATACCAAGTTAAGACGGATAATTAATTACTGTTTTTCTGTACCTACAATGTTTACTACTCTATCACCGCCTGATGGTCAGTACCTAATGGTAGATCAAGAGTCATTCCTGGTCTGAATAGGAGACGATCGCTTTCTTCCCCTACCCGAGAGGAAACTAGTCTTAATTACGAATTCAGTGGTGTTGTAATTCCGCAAGAACAATGTTGTAAATACCTAGGAGTGTATTTAAACTCCAAACTTTCTTGGGGAGAGCATGTTGATAATGTCACGGGTAAAGCATGGAGGGCACTTCACTTTATTATGAGAATCTTGAGAAAGGCTAGCCCCAAATCGAGGGAAATAGCATATCTAACGTTGTTGCGGCCGTTAATAGAATACGGAACTACATGTTGGGATCACTATAAAATATATCAGGTAAATTCCTTAGAAAGAATCCAGTATAGGGCAGCTAAATTTGTTAAAGGTAAAAGAGAAGATGGAAACGATACGATAAAAGAACTTAAATGGGAAACTTTGGAAAACAGACGTAGGAAAACTAGAATTACATCATTGTATAGAGCACATCTAGGTCAGAAAGCATGGGTAGGCATAACGGTTCGGTTAGAAAAGCCAACGTACTATGGTAGGAACGATCATGATTTTAAAATCAAATTTAGGAAACAGAAAACGGATGTAGGTAAATTCTCATTTTTAAATAGAAATATAAATGATTGGAATGACCTACCTGCAGCGGTCTTTGAGGGCTGTCCTTCCTTAAGGAGATTCAAAAATAACTTTAAAAGTTTCGTATAAAGTGCAAATTAAAATTAGCAAGTTTTGAATGTGTAAAAAATAAATGCGATAGGGTGAAAACTTGCACTAAAACCAGAAGTAAGTGTAAGTTAAACCAACATAAGTTGAATAATTATATGATAGAAAATTTGTTATTAAATTGTGTAAATAAAAAAAAATAATAAAAAATAAAAAATAAAATTAAGGTGACATTAACATTTAATTTTTTAACGTGACATGTATTTATTTAGCCTGACGAGTTACTCCCTTGGTTTTAATTGTAAATTATTTAAAAATGGCGTGTAAGAGGGCCTTAGACTAGAAATGTTTACCTTAAATGTAGTTCTGTTTATAAGTATGCATAAGGGTGTAATTATTTGTCTTATTTGAGCTGTTGTGTATTAGTGAAGCGAGGTGAGTCAGTGAAGTTACGATTTTACAGTGCAGTGAATAGTTCCGATCAGTGATAATTTATAGCGTCAATGAAATGTGTTCTATAGTGTCAGTGAAATGTGTTATAAAGAGTCAGTGAAATGTCTCCTAAAATGTCAGTAAAATGCGTCATAGTGCCACTACAGTGAGTGAGATGAGAGTAAAGTGAAAGATTATTATAAGTACCAATGAGAAACTTATGTAGGGACTATACATATGTAGGTTGTATTGTAAAATCAGTTATTTGATGTTTTATTATTAATTGTAATTATTGTGTTAAATTGTATTTTGTATTCTTATTGTACTGTGTATTGTATAATTGTATTTTGTGTTGTATAATTGTATTGTGTATTGTAATTTTATTGTGTATTGTTTATATTGTGTATACCACTGCCACCGGGTGCTTGCCCACTTGCAGTATAAATAAATACATACATACAAAGGACTGTTAATAGAATCTATCGGGGAGGAACGATTGCTGTCGTCCCTCACTAGTATCATGGCGTTGAGGATCGCTGGATAACGCCATGCTGAAGTTCTGGAAGCGGTTGTGTTATCTGGTGATCGTTAAGACATCTACTCGGTATATCCCAGACTGAAAAGCAATCATGCATTTCATCTCTCTTCTCTTTTGTCCGCAGAACCGGACGAATCCTAAACTAAGAAAAACAAAATCGTGTTTTAATACAAGAAAACGTAAGTGATGTGTGCAATAATGTCTTATGTCTCAAGAAAGCTGAAGCGATGAAACTGTATGAATAAGTATATTTGCTTAAATTTAGTGAAACACTAAATAAACAAATAGTTGTTAATTTCGGAAGAATGCTTCCTACTGTTAATGAAGCGGATTATCTCGAATTTAAGAGATTAACTTCCAACGTAAGCTACAGCAGAAGAACTCTCATTAACATAAATGTCTGTAATTTGTTTGCAACGGAGTAACCAATCACGTGAATTCCCTGCTCAAGGTCCGCTACACGTTTCGTTATAAGAGTGACAATAGCGGTCACGCTAACACTTCACCAAGGTAAAGCTTAAGTCCTGTACCGGCATTGAAGTCTCCTATAATAATTCGACGTACAGGAGTAGCAGAAAAGTTCAGAAAGCAATAGGGTAAGACATCCTTCATTTTCTAATCTTCGCTTTAATTTTACTTCTTCTTCTCCGTCTCTTTCTTATTTCTCACTAATCTTTACTTTCCATAATTCATATCATTCAGGTTTCTGTTATTTTTACTTTTCCTTTTCCTCTTTTCTTGTTTTACTAATTACTTCCCTTCTCTTCTTCATTCTTTTATTTCCCTTATTATTTACTTCGTCGTTCCCATCTTCTCGATATTTTACGTTTCTTTCACATTTATCATTTTTGTTATTGGTTAGTAACATCAAATTTCAAAGTTATTTACATTAATTTAATCTCGATATAACATCGATTTTCTATATATAAATATAATATAATTTTAGATTATTATTATTATTATTATTATTATTATTATTATTTATACATTAACTTAACCTACTTCTATACAGAGTGAATCATAAATAATCTCATTAATTTCAAGGGATTATTCTATGAGATATTTAAAAAAAGAGTTTTAATACAATTTTGCTCATTTTTGCTTACCTTTCGAGATAAAATTGTTTTATACGAAACATTTCATTCCGTGATTTGGGAAAGCAATTGATTTAATTACCAATGTGATCAGTCAATTTAAGAGAGCAGTATATTCTGATAACAAATCATTGACTAATTTAAGTTGTGTGCTTTAAATGTGCAGAAAATTGATCTGAACAAATGTAACATTGTAAAATTCCTCTGCACAGTAAAAAGTTACATTTGTTCGGATCAAATTTCCGAACATTTAAAGAACAAAAATAAAATTATTTCAATCACTTACTATCATAATATATTATTCTCTTAAATTAATTGATCATATTGAGAATTAAATCAATGGTTTTCCCAAAACACGCCATGAAATATTTCATGTGAAACAAATTTTATAATAATAATAATAATAATAATAATAATAATAATAATAATAATAATAATAATGGCTTTATTTAACCTAGCAGAGTTAAGGCCGTAAGGTCTTCTCTTACACTCAACCAGGATTAAAACTTGCTTACAGGGTTGAACATACAGCTGAATAGGATTTAAGTAATTACATACTGATACGATTTAGGTACATAATGAGATCAAAAGAGGTAGTTACATAAAAATGTACTTCATAAAATAAAAATAAACATAGTGGAATACATATTAATGTTGTTAGAATCAAATATGAATCGTACAAAAACAGAAGTCGATAATTCAATAAAAAATGTACACAATAAAAAATACAAAATAAACACATTGGAATACATATTAGTATTAATTACAAGTAAGTAGGATTCACATAATTAAACCGGAAACCGACAATTGAATAAAATATACACAATTAAAAAATGGACTAATAATAAAAAAAATTATCTCGAAAAGAAAGAAAAAACGAATAAAATTGCATCATACAGTTTTGTCTGAAATATCTCAAAGAATAACAAACTGATATTAATAACATTTCCTATATTCCACTTTGTATATATTTCCATACTAATTTTATTTTCCCAGGCCAATTAAAGTGGAAAATATATTTAAATCTTTGTTGTTCATGTAATTATCGTTACCTAGATAACCACAATTGTATCTCTAATAAATATACTTATATTGTAAAAATTAACATTCATATCTGTATTCTCATTATTTCCGTCGCCTGGACTGAACAAAAAATTATAAATATATCTCATTGAAGTTTTAGATTAATTAATAGCTAGATCCATATTTCGCAGATGGAACGCATTGCTTTGTTACTGCTCGTCAGTCTCCTCGGAGTCATGGTTACGGAGCAGGCGCCTGATTATAACTCATATCTCGGACTCTGTGCACGCGTGGGATGCGCAAATATCCCTCAGGAAGACTGCCCGGGGAAGTTCACTCCCGCACAGCCGGAAATAGACTTGTGCTGCAATGGCTGTGTTGTCACAAAGAGTGAGTAACGTTTCAACATTTTATCTCCCCTATTATGTATGTAAGCACATATCTTTCCGCGACTTTTCACTTCCATATCCAACACTGCAGAGTTTTAGTGTACCGTAATAAGACTTCAATAATGCCCAGTCATTCAGCATGTTATCGAATGTAGAATCTGTTGCTTTTGGACTTTTTGAAAAATCCTTTCATCTGAATGTTATACCAGAAATTTAAAATAGCGGTACAAATTCTTAAAGGGAATAGTTTAATGATCAATTGATATATCTATAGTAGTACATTATGCAACGAGCCTATAATGGTAGTAATTAAGACGCGAGTAGTTTATGAAACGAGCGAAAGAGAGTTTCATAATTTTCATACGAGCGTCTTAATTACCATTATAGTTTCATACGACTTTTTATGCTCGACCATATTTCTAACTTGAAATTATTCATATTATTCCTATCTGACTGAGGAGCGGAACTGACCTTGTGCAATACCTCGTAAATTGTGAGATATGCGCAGACGCGAAAGTATTGATTTTTTCCGAGAAACAAATGTCGACATTGACCTTGATATAATCTAGAGAGTAAAATAAACATTAATCTTGATATAACCTTGAAATTTAATTAGACATTGAAAAACGAGATGACAAATTGAATTTATTTGAATATTATTTACAATTAACGCTAATTATTATAGTAACAGAACTAGTTGTCTTTCGATTGCATATCCGAGAATAATCGATACTTGCGCTTTCATATTGCTACAATGGTATTTTCTGATTGGTGGAACACCTGAACTTTAATGAATAGGTGTACTTTAATGAGGTCCATTAAAGGGCTGCTACCAGGTGTATAATTACTACATTTCGGCATGGTCGAGTATAAAGTAATTAATATACGCCGTATAAGTTTAGTCACACATTTATATGAAATAAAAAAATATAAATGCAAAATGCTCAAAATATCATCTACAAATAATGTCCCTTTCTATCGAAGATTTCGAACAGATTTTTCATTATATCTCTGGCGGTCAGTGACCGTTAAATTTCTAGTGGCTAATCTTAAGCTATGGTTCCACTATGAGGATCATCACCCAGCGTACAACGTTGCCGAACATCGCCGAGCGAATAACGTAAGCTGAGCTGTTTTCATTACAGCGAACACCGTCGTCTTTCCTATGGAAAGTATTAGAGCCTATACCATTACAAAACTAGATAGCACTAACTAAGTTTGGAGGCAATAATTCTGCTGAATCATTTAGCTTTGGAGGCTGGAGACAAGTTTAAGGCTTATTTTTCTATTAAAGAAGAAAGAGCTAAATAGTGTGAGTGAGCTACAATGTTGTATAATTATATGCCTCTTTAAACAGAGACGTAACGTACAGCCCGATTATTTAGTCCTGACAGCTCAGCGACGCGAAAGAGGGGAAGTAATAGGAGTAGTGGGGAGAGTTCGGAGTAGAGATAAAGGCGAGCGGTCGCTAAAGGACTGCAGTACAGCTCAACTGTACTGGAAACACAACGCTATACCGCATACGAGACATCCGATCTCTCTGACTGCAGGCAACAGACTAACCTGAACATCCCTTGGCGTAACTTAATGGACTCGCCTGACCCAGGCGCAGATCGCCGGCGACTGTCAGGACTAAGTAATCGTACTGTATGTTTAAATTATTTCCCAAGCGAGCTATCAGTGTCAAAATTAATTACATCATTCATTCTCACTGAAGAATTCAGGTGCGTCCCAAAACTGTACATGCCTTGAGTAAATTATGTTGGATTCTTGCATTTTAACGGTTTTTACATTCTAAATGTATACACTAAAATTACTCTATCGTCTAGAACTGTAATTTTCAGAAAAGTATATAAATGGTATTTAAAATGAATAGGGTTCCCAAAAACTGATCAGGTGATGGTTTAATAAAAGTCATAAATATCGTGTTAAAATAATTCTGATTCATATGCTTTCATTGGCGTAGATATCCACAAACAAAATTTGAGTCACCTGAATTTTCCAAGTTCCATTTATAAAATAATGCTCATGCTCGATAATCACGCCCGAGCGTAACTCCGGATCATCTATACTTGCACAAGTTTAAAATGAAAAATATTATAGTAATCACTATTCTGTCTCTATGTCTGCAGTGCAGAGAAAATGAAAACTCAGAATTATTCTGAACGCACATAATTTAACCAATGATATGAAAGTTTTTCTTTTTTAATTTTCTTTTTCATTTTAAATAATATAATATAAACATTTCCTTTAATAGAGGAGCTTCTTGAATCCATAAAAGCTAATTAATAGGCTACGCTGTCTTCTTGTCTCAACAGGAAAGGGTGAATCCTGTGCCGGGCTTAAATTTCCCATCATCGTGGAGTGCGAGAAGCCATATACGTGCAAGAACGACATATGTTCCGAGTGAGATGGGACCATACAACTGTATGAAGAAATGTAGTTAATAAAGTGAAATTCTTTCTTTCTTCTCCTTTTTTTTTATCCCTTCCTATGATATCTACTTACAATCCAATACGGTGCAGGGGAGAATAAAATTATCTTCGGCCTACACTAAAGAGGTACATACTGCTGTCTTCCCTGGTCGTGTGGTCATCATGGACCTCCGTTGAGACACACGATAAGGGAATAAACACCTGGTCCTGTAGACGGAACATAAATCTCTTCTACTACCCATACCAGGGACAGAACCAGCAACCGCTTGGATGGGATGCATGTACACTAGCCACAGTGCCAAAGTGGTGGACAACAAAGAAAAAGAAATATAATAAACATGAATTCTCCTTTCGAAAAGATTCCATCCTGCATGTATTCAGCTGTTGGTACTAATTCTGATTAAAGCGATTAGATAACAAATTTGTTTAAATGTTGACTTCAGCATGCAATTCATCTTTCGATTTTTGACCGCTTTGTTGATAAAGCGTGATTCTTGAATTAAAAGATTCTCTTCTTGCGTCACCTGTAGCACAAGGACGCCCAACACCCAAGGGGTCTGTAATTATCTCACAGTCATAGTTATTCCCCCAGTTGTCTGGTCAAGGTTAGAAACGAGCATTCAGTTCTCCTCCTGTCATCATCTCAGTACCACAACACTACTCGTGCTACGTCAAGGCAAGCTAACGTTTCGATATCCACACCAAGATCTCTGCAACCATCATCGGAGTGACAATAGTAATTGAGTTCAAATAGCAGCAAGGTAAGCATTCTTATTAAACTTATTTTGTCTTTGATGTTTCTTTTTATTATAGAATAGTTTTTATTTATAGTCCTAGGTTTATTGCATCTACTATTTATAGATTTACGTTTATTTCATTTCATTTCATGTAATTGTAATTATTGTATATCATATATCACTGCCACCGGGTGTATACCCAATTGTAGTATTAATAAATACATATTTTCCCTCTTTTTCCCTCTTCCTTCTTATCGCTTTTTGATCCATTTCCTGCATGTTTCTCATTATTTTATTTCTCAATGTTTTGTTGTCGTCTCTCTAATCATTCTTTTCCTTATTTTTCTTCATTCATTCTTTCTCTTTTTCCTTATTCTTTAATTTCCTCCTCCTAATTCCACAAGTAGGTCTAGTTCTTGTTTTGTAGTATGAATTGTTTTATTGTTATTATTACCACTTTTTAATTTTTAATAAGCACTTATAAGACTTGGGACCTATTTGACAATTATTCAATAACAATGTAATAATATCAGTCGTCTTTCTCCTCAAACAACCTTTCTTATACAGATATTTCTTTATATCTCTGCCGGGCAGTGACCGTTATATTTCAAGTGGTTTGCCTATATTAATCGTGGATTTCGGCGTATTAAAAACCATTACAACATTTTATCTCTTTTTCCATCTCGCCACAAAATGTGACGTTGCACAGAGACAGAGATAAAATAAAAGATCTGCAGACAGGTACTTTCCAAACTTCGTAATCATCCTTCAGTTTAGCCAACTATTAATATTTAATTCTATATTATAATAATCTGTATGTAATCTCGCTCTGCAGCATCATGGGCTAAGTCCTAAGATATCATGCCCCCACTTACATTGGTAGGGAGATAGTGCTAGTTCCAGTCCTCATGGGGAAGGAATATCCTCATGAAATTTCGGCCAGCATTGTGACGAATTTGGGGCGCTAGGAGAGATAGCGAAATCCGGTTTCTAAAACTAGCTGTAATGTCTAGAGGGATTATTGTGCTGACCACACGTTACCCTCGTACTGAGGATGATCGTTCACTTCTGTCGGAACATGTGGACGTGAGTCCGGCCTTGCCTCTTCATGAGCTGTTGCACGACTGATATTATTATCATTATTATTATTATTATTATTATTATTATTATTATTATTATTGTTATTATTACGACCTAATACCTATTTCCATATGTAGGCTAATTATTTATTATTTACAAATATCATAACATTAGTTGCAATTTTTTGTAAAAAAAAAGTATGGGTTTCACTTCTGTCAATCTGAGTTGGAAGAAAGGTGTGGGTTTCACTTCCGTCAATCTGTGTTGAAAAAAAAATTGTGGGTTTCACTTCAGTCAATCTGTGTTGACAAAAAATTGTGGGTTTCACTTCTGTCAATCTGTGTTGAAAGAAAGGTGTGGGTTTCACTTCTGTCAATCTGTGCTGAAAGAAAGGTGTGGGTTTCACTTCTGTTAAACTGTGTTGAAAGAAAGGTGTGGGTTTCACTTCTGTCAATCTGTGTTGAAAGAAAAGTGTGGGTTTCACTTCTGTCAATCTGTGTTGACAGAAAGGTGTGGGTTTCACTTCTGTCAATCTGTGTTGACAGAAAGGTGTGGGTTTCACTTCTGTCAATCTGTGCTGAAAGAAAGGTGTGGGTTTCAGTTCTGTTAAACTGTGTTGAAAGAAAAGTGTGGGTTTCATTTCTGTTAAACTGTGTTGAAAGAAAGGTGTGGGTTTCACTTCTGTCAGTCTGTGCTGAGAGAAAGGTGTGGGTTTCACTTCTGTTAAACTGTGTTAAAGAAAGGTGTGGGTTTCAGTTCTGTTAAACTGTGTTGAAAGAAAGGTGTGGGTTTCACTTCTGTCAATCTGTGTTGAAGAAAGGTGTGGGTTTCACTTCTGTTAATCTGTGTTGAAAGAAAGCTGTGGGTTTCACTTCTGTCAATCTGTGTTGAAAGAAAGATGTGGGTTTCACTTCTGTCAATCTGTGTTGAAAAAAAATTGTGGGTTTCACTTTTGTCAATCTGTGTTGAAAGAAAGGTGTGGGTTTCAGTTCTGTTAAACTGTGTTGAAAGAAAGGTGTGGGTTTCACTTCTGTTAATCTGTGTTGAAAGAAAAGTGTGGGTTTCACTTCTGTCAATCTGTGTTGAAAAATAATTGTGGGTTTCACTTCTGGCAATCTGTGTTGAAAGAAAGGTGTGGGTTTCACTTTTGTCAATCTTTGTTGGAAAAAATTGTGGGTTTCACTTCTGGCAATCTGTGTTGAAAGAAAGGTGTGGGTTTCACTTCTGTCAATCTGTGTTGAAAAATAATTGTGGGTTTCACTTCTGGCAATCTGTGTTGAAAGAAAGGTGTGGGTTTCACTTTTGTCAATCTTTGTTGAAAAAAAATTGTGGGTTTCACTTCTGGCAATCTGTGTTGAAAGAAAGGTGTGGGTTTCACTTCTGTCAATCTGTGTTGAAAAATAATTGTGGGTTTCACTTCTGTCAATCTGTGTTGAAAGAAAAGTGTGGGTTTCACACCTGTCAATCTGTGTTGAAAGAAAGGTGTGGGTTTCACTTCTGTCAATCTGTATTGAAAAGAAAGGTGTGAGTTTCACTTCTGTCAATCTGTGTTGAAAGAAATGTGTGGGTTTCTCTTCTGTTAATCTGTGTTGAAAGAAAGGTGTGGGTTTCTCTTCTGTTAATCAGTGTTGAAAGAAAGGCGTGGGTTTCACTTCTGACAATCTGTATTGGACAATGTGGTGCATATTTACAGAAGACGCTTCTGTTCTACCAGCCCCTCTCCCTGCCTTCTTCTCGCTCTCCTTCCCCTCTCCCTCTCTACATCTCTCCCACCCTCCCCTACTCTCCCATTCTCTACCACTCCCCGTCCATCCATCTCCTCACCACTTCACACTCCCCAACCTCCTCCCCACTCCCCCTCTCCCTTCCTCTTCCACTCCCTCCCACGGCCTTCCTCATCTCGTCCTCCCCAACCTACTCCCCTTCTCCCACACCCCCTCTTCCCCTCTCTTTCTCCTCTTTCCCCTCCCTCCCTAGCCATCTCCGCCTATCCCCCTGTTCAACTCTCCCCTCTCCCCCCTATCTCTGTCTCTCTCTATCTCTCTCTCTCTCTCATAATTTTCTCATTTAACAGACTTGTCATTGAAAAAGAAATATGTTTTTGATATATTATTTAAGATGTTCGCATATGTGATATTATAGGTAATTGAGATTCATCATGTCGCAGATGGAACGCGTTGTCTTCCTGTTACTCGCCAGTACCCTCGTTGCCATGGTTACGGCTCAGCCGCCGGATCACTATCCGAACCTCGGACTCTGTGCGCACGTTTTCTGTGTAAACATCGCCCAGGAAAACTGTCCAGGAGCATTCACTCCAGCAAGGCCGCAGGATGACATATGTTGCAACAGATGTGTCGTCACAAAGAGTAAGTAGAATCACAATAAGCTTTCTCTATACTTTATGAAGAAGCATTATACCGCCCTCGATGGTCTCATGGTTTCTGTGATTGACATCAGATGTCAAATTATTGATTGGAATTTTAAGGAATTATATTAATCCTCAACAAAAATTTTTTCGGAATGAAAGTAAAGTGGAGGCAATAGGAAAAACTCATTAGCAGGCTGTACCTCGTCGATTTCAATTTTCTACGTTCCTATATACATCAGACTGATATCTTATGGAACCATCGAGAGCTGTAATGGAGGACCCTTAAAAAATATAAGTAGGCCTGTAGTAATTGGGCACTGTTTTTGCCCCTTTAGAACCTCTTGGTACCACCACTTGTTGTTATAACAGCAGCCACCCTGTCAGGCATGATCTCCACTAGTTTGTGTAGGATATCCACTGGAATGCGTCGCCATTCCTCTTGCAACATAGCACTCAGTTGGACAATGGAAGTTGGCCGCATCTTCCAAAGGTGCTCAATGGGATTGAGATCAGGACTCTGTGCAGGCCAGTCCAACCGGTGAACATTATTGTCTGCATACCACTGCATAGTAGCCTCCGAAACATGGGGCTAACTTCCATTGTCCAACTGAGTGCCATGTTGCAAGAGGAATGGCGACGCATTCCAGTGGATATCCTACACAAACTAGTGGAGAGCATGCCTGACAGGGTGGCTGCTGTTATAGCAACAAGAGGTGGTACCACGAGGTTCTAAAGGGGCAAAAACAGTGCCCAATTACTTTTTGGTAGATAGTGTATGTTCAGTTTTTATGGTATAAAGCTGATGACTAGAGTCCTGAGTTTAGTAAGTTGGAATACAAATTAGGTGTACATCGATCATATTACCTTCGTACGGAGAACAACTTGTGAGTCAACAATTCACGCTTCAGTGAGCCAAGCATCTTCCAGCATGCACCGATACTGTGTGTGCAAGTCGATGAACAACAGGAATTTCACTTGGATTTAATAACAATAGTAACGAATTATATACAGGGACATCATTTTATTTTTTCTTTTATTTCTTTTTTCGTTGTTGGTAACTCTACAGCATCTATTAGATGCTTTATGGTTGTGTTAACAGATGGAGTTACTTGTCAACAATGTGACGCTGAAACGTGTGTTCAGGTTACTGCCCAGCGACAGTCCTGACGTATTTTTTTTATATTGTGATGATTGGTTAATTTATATTAACCCGGCACACTAACATTCATACAAATTTCCAGACTCTAGACACTCAGGGAATTCCTCTTCTTCAATAAAAATTCACCGAGAGCCTAGCCCGGGAATCGAACCCGGGACCTCCTGATCTGGAAGCCAGCATGCTGACCAACAGACAAGCAGTCATTTTATTTTTACTTCAATTTTTATTGTACCTGAGTTTTGAATGAACTTCACTCCCACCCCTTCTACTAATGAAGTTAAACTGTCCTCCACACAGAACCAAGACCGCATATACAGTCATAGTAGCCTTACGGTCATAGTAAACACTACGTTCCAAAAATATGTTCGCGTTTTCCAGTGACGAGAGAGCTTTCAATAATGCATCATTTTCCATTTGCCTACGTCGCATCCCGGTTTCCCCCACCTGCTTCCATTCGCCTCTCTGTAAATGCTAGTGGCTGGGCTGTCTTAGCTCTTTTCTGAGAACATTAATTTCTGTTAGGAATTGGACGTCTACGTAATATTATACCCATATAATTGTTTAAAATATCTTAAATAAAAGGACCTCGTTAAGTAATTAACTGTCATGTGATTTCCTCCCTTTTAACGACGCTCCGACGTAACCACTGGACGGACAGTAGATAGCATGTCTGAGTACTTTTATGTTTTCGGATCGGGCAGAAGTGAAGATTGAATTTATAGAACGTAAGGTACTCTTTTATAGAGTAGATACAGAATTATTTCAACATGAGTTACTGATACGAAGTACGAACCTGGTAAATGGAATTGCGTACTATAGTCTATAGTGCGATAATATGCACATTAGAACTGAAGCCTGTATCGAAATGAACGGCCACCATTTTCAAAAATGTGTTTAAATATCCATATTATGATTATTTTTCAATGTAACTTCATTCTCTATATTGTACGCTAATGTGTCGTAGACAGTATAATATACACTGCATAATGAATACGTCCGCATGGAAAGCTCAGTTCGTGAGTAAAAACACTCATTGTTAATACTGTACTGTATTTTGATTAAACAAAAGCCTAATGAAAATTATCAAACTCAAAATCGCGATATTTCCTAGTTTACGTAAATGGATGAACTACTTTTCTTCCCTCCTATACCTAGTAAAGTGATTTGTTTGTATTTTACGCCAGTATCATCGAACTCCAGTCGTGGAAGGGGATAGCAAACGGTGTTTCCGGTTCTTAATCGTTGATCCAAAGGTATAGCCAGGTTAATATTAGAAATGTTAATAAAAATAAAATGATGTCCCTGTACATACAGGCAGCTTATGTGCAATAAAAGATTAGTTTCACTAAGAATAGACGAAACTAAAAAAAAAAAAAAAAATCCGGAGTCAGCCCCTTTATTTTCAGGAGCCACCACATTTTGTCCAAAACTGTAATGAGAAAACCATTTGAGCTAAGATAAAGATGCTTTTACTGAAATATATTAAATATCTATGCAATACCAACACACGCTTCTCAGAGACACTCTGGAACTATGAGACGTGTAACAAATGTAACGATATTAATTTAAAAAGCACATTCGAATTTATTCCTATAACCGTCGTAGTTACGTGAAAGAAATCGAAGTCTTAAGAAAATTTTGAACTCAATAAATAATTCAGACACCATATACAATTTTTTATCGCCATGACTACCTGGCGTCTGGAATTTGTCTACCACTGATTTTTACAATAAGTAAAACGAACCTAGCTCTTTTGGATCTAATTAAAGTTTGGAATTAACAAATGAAAAAATATAAATTTCAGCACAAAATTAAAATTAAACACTTTATGAGTGCGTGCTTTGCGAATCTCTACAAATTACAATCATAGGCTGTAAATATTTTAAGTGTTTCAAATGCACAATTTGTTGTTCTTTCTGTTAAAATATATTTCCTGCTTTCCTAATGAATTGCTCGCTACAAAATTCTTCTATTATAGCACTCATCTCCAACCGCCTAGTTTTGTTTCGTTTCCGTATCTTCACTGAACAGCAGACCTGACGCAAGCAGCATTGCATGCCGGCCCCTATGCAATACAGTATTCGGATCCCCGTTGAAAAACTAGCAATTACAAGTTACTAGTTATTCTAACCATAATAATTATTTGCAAAATAAATAAAAGATAATCCCATACACAGATACAAACTTAAAAAAATATTCACTTTTATTACATTGGAAACTTTTAGCAAAACTTCACATTAGCACAATATATTATATTCATAAAACATTATTCCTAAACACCTGTAATTTCTAACTTGCAGTCTAACATCAACAAACAACTCTCCTTGACTTCATTGATGCAAAATCATCAATTATATCATCAAAATTTAAAGACCTAGCAAGATCGCTCTCCAGACTAAGGAGGCCAAGGTTACTCAGTCGTTCTTGACACATTGTTTATCTGAATACATTTTTTATTTCCTTCATTTTGCTGAAGGATCTTTTAGCATCAGCAACTGTCACAGGAATTGTATAGAATATTCTAATGGCTATCCAAATATTTGGAAATAAACTGTCCAGTTTTAATTCCCTCAGGCTATTTAGGAAATTTCACAGGGGTTGGCCCTAAATTAGAGGCATGAATTGGTTTTAAATATTTCGGCTCATTACTGATCTTTTTTTTTAATGTCTTCATAATATTTTCCACCCAGTCTAGCATCCATATTAATATATTCCAATTTTTTCTGTCTCTCCTTGTGCTTCTTAGCTCCCGACTTATGCCTGTACTAGTCCATTGTGCAGTTAAACTATAACCAGTGACACTAATGAACAGAATTTACTAGACAAACGACAACGAAAAGACGAAAGTTTCGGCACGAAACATACAATATACTGAAAAAGAAACGTATCCTGAGACTTTGGTTTGAGAGAGTCCACTAGCATATTGTGGTGGGCCAGCGTACTGTTGTCACGCCAGGAGAAGGCGGCTGAAGTACTTAGACGGGGCGGAGGGGAAACAGTCGCGCATGCGCACCGCGCTGTTCACTGCAATATTCCTGTTTCACAAACATCTACTGCACGTGTCTATGAATCTTTGCGACTTTGTGAAAATAATAGTGGGGTTTATACTGTAGTGTTTTATTACTTTTACTAGCCGTATACCCGTGCGCTCCGCTGCACCCGTTAGAAATAAATATAAAGTAATTACATAATTAAAATAGGACATTTGATCCAGGGAACATTCGTGTTTGATAGAAGGATAAATCGTTTAATATGTTACTTAATTTAAATTATATTTAAAATATTAAAATGCGATCATTTTGATCCAGAGACCACTCATTTGGTGCAATTACAATTCCTTTAACATGTTTCTTAATTGTTATTACCAATTATTTTTGGAAAAGCGAAAATTAACAGAAAAATTTTGGCTACAGATTTATTATTATGGTTATATTATATTATATTATATTATATTATATTATATTATATTATATTATATTATATTATATTATATTATATTATATTATGAAAAAAAGTGTGTTGATAACGGATGTACTCGAATTAGAAAGTTTTTAATTTGTTGTGGGAGCTCTTGAATCTCAGGAGGAACAACTTTTACAACAGGGCAACTTAATCTGCTTGGCTCATTACCCAATTTTTTTGCATTGCATTTATTGCATATGTATTTTATGTATTTTAACACGATTCAATTGAGCATAGTTAAAATTTGAATTATAAAATAATGGATTGCTAAGCTAACGTACTATTACTGCATACTAAATCAATACACTCTCGTTGTTCGTTAATTCTCTGAGATAAAAATGAATATGTTCATAAACATTATTTTAAGAAATACAGGAAATGAATATACAGAATAACCTATCAAGTTTTCTGTGCATAAGAAGCTATTTTAATCTTACCTGTCCTCAGTTCACTCACAAGTTACTGTAATAACATTAGAGCAATATGTCCATCCAGAGAAACTACACTTTCCAATGATGAAATAATAATTAATTATACAAATCGGTTAATTTAGCTTCCGATATTACCATACAAACACAGAAACATTTTCTGTAGGCTATGTTTCATAGCTTTCGATTGTTGTGTCCAAGGCCCCTTATAGACGAAGTCATTTGTTTTTTATTTCAATACACCGCCTTAGATGGCAGTTATTTTAATTTTAAAACTCATTTATCTCATTAAATATCAGTCCTATCAAAATTTTTGAGAGAATAAAACTTATCATAAATCATTTTTAAAGAAACGTTTGTTATGCAACATATTTCACAAAAATCAATAATAAGCGAGATATTTCGATTTATTTAATTCAGGCCCCCTTATAACCCCCCTTTTAAATAACGTATTTTGAATGCCATATAGCCTATAATCTAAGTTACAACGAACTTAATTTATATTCCAATTTTCATCGAAATCGGTTCAGCCATTATTGCGTGAAAAGGTAACAAACATACAGACAGACAGACAGACATACATACAAACAAAAATTTCAAAAAAGCGATTTTCGGTTTCAGGGTGGTTAATTATATATGTTAGGACCAATTATTTTTGGAAAATCGAAAATTACCAGAAAAATTTCGGCTACAGATTTATTATTAGTATAGATTAGTTTTTATTAGTTTCAACAAGACAATTGTTTTCAGTATACCGCAAATCTTGTATTGCTTTAGTTATACTTTGCTTTTCGTGTTAATAGTGTTGATAATAATATAGTTAATATAATTTATGTTATTGTATACTGTTATTTAGGTTTATAGCAGTTTTTTGTTTATTGTAAATATGTCAACAAAGAGGAAACAAGGATTGACAATCTATAGCGAAGAAAGGAATATTATTAGAAGTGCAAAATAATTCTGTGATGAAGAAAAAGAACAACAGTGCCTTTGCATTCCTCTTACGAAACCTACAGCAAAGGTAGAAAAGTACTCTAATCTATCCACAAGAACAATACAGCGTATAAGGAATGAAATGAAAGACTGTACAGAAGAAAGTGCGTTGTCGACACCTGAGGGGGAAAAAAAATGTAAACGTCCAGACTACCGAAACGCAAATATAGATGACTTCGACGGGAGATTGACAAAAAAGATATAATTGAGAATTTTTATTTGAAAAAGAAGGCTACCGGCGTAGCTAGGAGGTAGCGCGTTTGCCTGCTGATCTGCAGTTGTGCTCGGGAGTGAGTTCGATTCCAGTTTGCGCTGACTACCTGGTTGGGTTTTTTCCGAGGTTTTCCCAAGCGGAAAGCGAATGTCAGGTAATCTATGGCGAATCCTTGGTTTCATTTCGCCAAATACCATCTCGCCATCATCAATTCAATCGACACTGAAGAAGCTAGTAGTTATTACAGTGTCGTTAAATAACAAGAAAAAAATAGTACCAAGCTGCAACAAACGTCTACCCTTTTACAAGAGAAAATTGATTTGAAATGAAAGACAACATTAAGACGAATACTGAAGAAAAAGGATTTCAGGTGGAAGAAGTGTGCAGCAAAAAAAAATTGAGGAAAACACTGTAAATTAGAATACGTGAAGATATCTACAGCAAAAAAGAAAGCTTAGGAAAGTGTAAAAACCGATTTTGTATCTGGACGAAATGCGGATAGATAGGCCTACCAATTTAACGTTTCCCAAGTTCTGGCACGATAAAAATGTTACGGGAGTTTTGACTGCCGTAAATGTGCCCAGAAGACTCATTGTTGTTCATCAGTATGGGGGCGGTGGGACTAATGGCTTTGTTGAGAGATTCGAATTAATATACACGGCTGGAACATAAACAGACGATTATCATGGACAGATCATACTCCAGAAATTTTGAAAAAAATGTGATAATGATAATCATAGCGACAGCACCGAAGATGCAGAATCTTTTATGTCTGACTCCGTTCCCGTGTAGCCAAGTAAGTGGACTGAAGTTTTCAGGTCAGAGCGTAGCGTAAAGTTCCCCCGTCCCGCCTATCTACTCCCCGCGCCAACTCGTAGCGCGAAGACAGTAAGTTTGGTAGTTAAGAAGGACAAGTCAATAAATAATTGAACGTGTTCAGTATAAGCGACGGGAACATAGTTCAGCCAAATGCCGGGGCCCTCAATTGTCGTGTCGGTGAACGTTAATGCGGAAAACCGATATTCTATTATATAAAAGTCAAATATTTACATACACATGAAGTGGTAATTTGTATTAATAATTAGTAGAATTAGTAGAATTATTCTACTATTGTTGAGTTAATAGGCCTATGTCAAATTTATGTAACAAATATTCTTACAAAATGTTATAGTACCCTATGTATCTGTGAATAATTATTCGTGATGCAAATCAAGCTTTCAGGTATAACTCCCTGTAATACACGTCACTGTTCGTTATCAGAAAGCCACAATTTAAGTCACACAGAGTTAGTGTGCACTCAATGTTGGTTGCTTGACGGTTGTCAGCCCACTCTGAGTTCTGTGGATATAAATGGGAAAAATTGGATCGGTGTCTGGTAGAGTTCCCGGGTAGCTCAGTTGGTAGAGCGTTGGTACTTTAAACCAAAGGTCCCGGGTTCGAACAATTTTTCCCTCGTAATTATTCAATTATTCGTGATAATAAAAAGTAATCAGACTCACTTAATCTCACGGGCCTTATTGCTCACGGGCCCATATGCACTCGCCCTCTTTGCTCCCCCCCCTTCTCGGCGGCTCTGCTCCTTACATACCTACACTGTTGCGGGTTGTTTGGAGGCTTTAGGTAATCAAACTCAGGACTCTACTTATGACATACTGTACATTTATAATGTTGTTCTTCTGACTGAAGAAGATTCAATAGTGCACTACGTGAAAATGTTCATCAATTTCTTTTGGTCTTCATAACAACATTTATTTTAAAATACAATATTAACACAGTCTAGTATATACAGTCACGAAGCTTGAGTTATGAGGATGCTAGAAACAATAGACTGTTCCGGTACTATTTCACATTGTCTGTAATGAGGCGATATTAGCGATCCTAGTTGTTAGCAACTATCTAAGGATGCATATTTCCTACGTATTGAGCTTCGTGACTGTATATACTAGACTGTGCTATTAATTCACACGTAGAGAAGCCGACCGTAGTCATGGTAACTGACATCACATGCGTTTTTCTTTTGTTTTCACAGAGAAGAACGAATCCTGTGTTATGAACACCAGCTATCCCATCATCATTCAATGCGAGAAACCATACACATGCAATAACGGCGTATGTTCTTAATAAACTGTATCGATGGAGACTTACTGTACGAAGAAATGTTACAAAAATGAAGTGAGGAAATAATTAGTTTATTGTACATTACAACGTCTTTTGTGTATACATTTAGACATTAAATAAAATATAGGAATGTTTGTTTATATCTTCATTTGTAAATAAATAATGATTTCCATTCCAGATAAACTGCTTCACAGGAAAGTACCACATCTGTGTGTGCTTAGAGTAATCTGTCTGAACTGAAAACTTATGTGATATTACTGGAAAAATGGTAAGTTATGAACCAAACGTTAATATGCGCCATAGACTGTGATAACAACATCTCCTCTGTAGAGGATGTCGAAAGGGAGTAAATGCCTTCACCTGTGTGTGTGTTTGGTTCAAGTGTAATCTTCCCAGTTATCCTCTATCATTTAAAAATTAGTGAATACAGAATATGTTCACACTGTTATTATAAGTTGCTACAAACATGGATAACAGACAAACAATATACCTACTATTGAGTCTTGAATGTTAGGCATCATTTTCTCCTCTGTGGTAATCTCAAAATATTCTTATAGCATTTAGACCTATCAATTTGACTCAATGTGCTCCTTAATTACAAAAGGTTGGATAAAAAGTAATGGCAACAGTTCGATCATTCTGACATGGCTTTATTCACAGGGGTACAACATTTACGTACCTTCAATATAGTCGCCCCCCTTATTTATCACCTTTTGCCAAATGTTTGGAAGGCGTTGTACACCATCAGCGCGTCCATCTTTGTTGATGTTCCGTATTGACTGCTCTATAGCACAGATAAGTTCATCTCTGGTATTGCACCGGGTCCCTCACAGTGGTTTTTTCACTTTGGCGAAGAGATCGTAATCGCATGGGCTCATATCGGGTGAGTACGGTGGATGCTCCAGAATATCCCATTGCCAGCGGCGCAAGAGGTCCTTGACAGCAGCAGCGGTGTGACTATTTGCATTGTCACGAAGAATGGTGGGGTTCTGTACCACCAAGTGTTGTCGTTTTCTCCTGAGCGCTGGACGAAGGTGGTGGTGCTTCACGCAGTCCCTAAAAAAACATTCTTGTGCACTACGACCTCGTGCCACTTCAATTTTGATCCCGGAACGTTCCTCTAGTTTTGTAAACATGGTCTTAGGGCACTCGCATTATCCCTATGAAAGTCAACGTTCTACACACTGCAATAGATTGACAGAGTACTGTCGCCGCTGGCTGCACTAACTCATCTAACAGTCCTTGTTCATGTCCACACAGCTGGCAGCTCTCGAACGCACCATCGTCATGTGACAGCAGTGTTGCCATAACTTTCTATCCAACCCTTGTATATTGATCAAACAAGCAGACTAGAGGCAGCCATGGATTCACTGAATTAAATGACCAAATTTTAGACAGCAGAACTGAAAGTACTTACATCCAACTGGAAGTCAGAAATTACAGCAAGATATGTGAGGAAGTTTCTTCGTCTATTCCACAATGCCTGCATATCGGATAACCAATAATACTCATGATATGTAAGTATTAAAAAGAGTATGTAATTTTTGTGCAAGATTCATGTAATTGCTACATCACATTAAGAATATTATCGAAATTTGTAATAGTGTTCACAAATGAATGCTCGTGTTTCTACGAATATATCTTCAACAAGAATGACCAAAATTCTCGTGAGAACAATTTTTTAAAGAACTATCAGCATTTTTAGTAAATTATTCATGGCATTCCTAGTACATCCTACGTAAATATGGCTGGTACTAAAAGCGTTAATAATACATAAATGTAGTCTGTCTCAGTTAATGTCTTATTCCCTGCCCTTCGAAATTCTTTAACGTTAGCTTTTCAAACCGTCTTCATAATTAGATCTTATTTTATGCTCGACCATGCCGAAATGTAGTAATTATACACCTGGTAGCAGCCCTTTAATGGACCTCATTAAAGTACACCTATTCATTAAAGTTCAGGTGTTCCACCAATCAGAAAACACCATTGTAGCAATATGAAAGCGCAAGTATCGATTATTCTCGGATATGCAATCGAAAGACAACTAGCGAAACGTCAAGGAGGCTGGAAATCCACACAGAAGGTTATGTTCTGTTACTATAATAATTAGCATTAATTGTAAATAATATTCAAATAAATTCAATTTGTCATATCGTTTTTCAATGTCTAAGAAAGGCACTTCTCTTAAATGAAAGTTTTAAGAAAATTATTGATGTTGAAAATTCAAACCGTAATAATGTTACCTACGCACGCCTTTACATTTTGGATACTCCTGACCTCTATGATCACAATATTGAACTACAACTTGGTGATCATATGCATAACAGATCAGAGAACACAATAAAACGTTGTACTCAAAAAGGGCATATCCTCTAAAATGCCCTTCTTGCACCTAGCCCCTTAATTTCAAGGTTATATCAAGATTAATGTTTATTTTACTCTCTAGATTAGGCCTATATCAAGATCAATGACATTTGTTTCTCGGAAAAAAATCAATCCTTTCGCGTCTGCTCACATCTCACAGTTTACGAGATATTGCACAAGGTCAGTTCCGCTCCCCAGTCAGATAAGAATAACATGAATACTTATGAATAATTTCAATTTAGAAATATGGTCGAGCATAAAAAGTCGTATGAAACTTGCCTATAATGGTAATTAATACGCTCGTATGAAAATTATGAAACTCGCTTGCGCTCGTTTCATAAACATACTCGCGTCTTAATTACTACCATTATAGGTTCGTTGCATAATTTACTATTATTTCTTTCTAACGCATTTTATTACAAATTGTCTTACAACGGATTTTTGTACACTCCTGAATTGTTTGTAACTAATCAGATATATTTTTAACCAATCAACTGGATAGTTATCCTGGCGTAGACAAATTAATTGCAACAATTTAAAAGAAACTTCATCGAAGCTCCACTACGACAGCAGAAATTTAAGGGAATTGCTTCTACTGTATCTTTGCATACCTCTACTGTAACAACTACAAAGGATAATCTATTAGTCCCCCTTCAGGGAAGGGCACGGACTGGAAGTGTCCTCGCACGCAGGCAGCTCGAGTGGTTTATTGTACTACCCGGGATGGAATGATGTGCATGCCCTATGGCTCCCCGTGTTACAGATCCCCCTACTCAAATTCATTCAATGTTGAAACAAAATTGATTTATGAAAGGCAAGCTGTGGTTTATTTTTAAGCATTGGTTTTCTTGGTGGTATAATTACTACGAGTATTCCTTACTTCGATAGGAAGTATAGGGATATCATTTTATTTTTACTAACATTTCTAATATTAACTTGCCTATACCTCTGGATCAACGCCGTTTACTACCCCCTTCCACGACTGGAGTTCGATGACACTGGCGTAATATACGAACAAATCACTTTACTAGGTATAGGAGGGAAGAAAAGTAGTTCATCCATTTACGTAAACTAGGAAATATTGCGCTTTTGAGTTTGATCATTTTCATTAGGTTTTTGTTTAATAAAATTACAGTACAGTATTAACAATGAGTGTTTTTACTCACGAACTGAGTTGTCCATGTGTACGTATTCATTATGCAGTGTATATTATACTGTCTACAGCACATTAGTGTACACTATAGAGAATGAAGTTGAATTGAAAAATAATCATAATATGGATATTTAAACACATTTTTTAAAAAAGTGGCCGTTCATTTCGATACAGGCTTCAGTTCTAATGTGCATATTATCGCACTATAGACTATTGTACCTAATTCAAATTACCAGTTTCGTTCTTCGTACTAGTAACTCATGTTGAAATAATTCTGTACCTACTCTATAAAAGAGTACCTTACGTACTGTAAATTCAATCTTCACTTCTGCCCGATCCGAAAATATAAAATTACTCAGACATGCTATCTACTGCCCGTCCAAGTGGTTATGTCGTAGGGTCGTAGAAAGGGAGGAATTCAAGTGACAGTTAATTACTTAATGAGGCCCTTTTACTTAAGTTATTTTAAACAGTTGTATAATATTACGTAGACGTCCAATTCCTAACAGAAATTAATGCTCTCAGAAAACAGCTAAGACAGCCCAGCCACTAGCTGGCGAATAAAATCTGGTGGGGGAAGCCGGAATACGACGTAGGCAAATGGACGACAGTACCTGTGCGAAAATGATTCAATATTGAAAGCTCTTTCGTCACTGGAAAACGCGAACATATTTTTGGAACGTACTGTTTACTACGACCGTAAGCTACTATGACTGTATATTCGGTCTTGGATCTGTGTGGAGGACGGTTGAACTTCATTAGTATAAGGGGTGGGAGTGAAGTACATTCCAAAACTCAGGTACAATAAAAATTGAAGTAAAAATAAAATGATGTCCCTGTATAAGGTAAATTGATAAAAACAAACTCCAACTCTTTGCGGAAAAATCTTTCATATCGAATTTATATTGCACACGCTGGAAAAGTGATTAAATAGTATTGTTGACGATATATTGAATTGGAAATGTAACTGAGAGTTGTGGTTACTATTCATAGCGATAATATACTGTACTCCAACCACGAGAATGTCTCCAGGGAATGAGAGGGAGCGGGGTGATGCTGTGAATGAATGTTGATGTCATAAGGTCACACACGTGGGTACTCGTATCTCTATTGGCTAAGTCTCACAGCACAAACAATAACACTGATATACACATTTTTATACTACCCTAGTTACAAAATTAGATCACGGTTAATCTCCTGGTCTTTTAATTCCTCCATATAGGAAATAACATATGCAGGAGAGCGCATGTTTTTTAAACTGACGTTATAACGGTAATATTATCTAGCTACTTCGCTCCAATGGATTACGCAATAGTAAGCACATTCCTTTCATGGTTTATCTCCTGCTTGGAGAACAGTAATAAGCACACATTCAATTTGATTTTCAACAATGCATTCTTGTTTATCCATGTATTGTGGGTCCCTATCACCACGGCATGGCGCGGCCTAAGGTTGCGGATAGAGGAGACGGCCTCCAGATATGGAGGGTAGCTGCGAATATATTGAATTAGCAGTCGTGGACAGCCGATAAGGGGTGGTCCTCCAGCTTGGGGATTGGGCGAAGGGCTAACAACCCATCACCGTAAAAAAACAGTTTGTTACGAATCCCCACAATAAGCCTCGGAATAGGTAAAAATTGGAGATTTATCCTTCGAAGGGGTGGAAAAAATTCAAATATCTTGGAGCAACAGTAACAAATATTGACACTCGGGAGGAAATTAAACGCAGAATAAATATGGGAAATGCCTGTTATTATTCGGTTGAGAAGCTTTTATCATCCAGTCTGCTGTCAAAAAATCTGAAAATTAGAATTTATAAAACAGTTATATTACCGGTTGTTCTTTATGGTTGTGAAACTTGGACTCTCACTCTGAGAGAGGAATATAGGTTAAGGATGTTTGAGAATAAGGTGCTTAGGAAAATATTTGGGGCTAAGAGGGATGAAGTTACAGGAGAATGGAGAAAGTTAGGCAACACAGAACTGCACGCATTGTATTTTTCACCTGACATAATTAGGAACATTAAATCCAGACGTTTGAGATGGGTAGGGCATGTAGCACGTATGGGCGAATCCAGAAATGCATATAGAGTGTTAGTTGGGAGACCGGAAGGAAAAAGACCTTTGGGGAGGCCGAGACGTAGATGGGAGGATAATATTAAAATGGATTTGAGGGAGGTGGGATATGATGATAGAGACTGGATTAATCTTGCTCAGGATAGGGACCGCTGGCGGGCTTATGTGAGGGCGGCAATGAACCTTCGGGTTCCTTAAAAGCCATTTGTAAGTAAGTAAGTATTCTTGTTTGTACAAGCAGTTAAATTTAAGCAGTTTCATAATATAATAAAGTGATACCGGCATTACAATGTATTATCGCCGCGCTCTCATGGTGAACATGCCGGCATCCTACAATAACGTGCGGTGTGCTTTTAAAACATAATTTTGCCGACCGATTGTTGCTCTGTAGGTTCCACTCTAAGCGTCACGTTGTCACGTCTACTTCCTCGATAAGAATAAGCACTAGTTTGTTATATTGTTAAATGGCTATTATTATTATTATTATTATTATTATTATTATTATTATTATTATTTCATACACGAGTACGTTGACATTCTTAATTCTTAATTCTTAACTGTTTAATTACGGTATAATTTTTAACCACATACCTTAATGTTCGTCCTCAGCACAAGACATTGCAACCTCGGTTTTAGTCCACGTGGATTAGACAAGTAGATGTCATTTAATAATGGAAGCAGCTTATTGGTTGCAACATTGAAATTGAGGCGAGTGATTGGAGCGGCGACATAAGAAATTGAAAACAATAATGCAATTCTGAACTGCGACAGAACACGAGCGTTGCTCATTCGGTCTCAAATTTTGTTAATACTACCGTATCTCCTTTTTCATATTGTTTGTATTATTTTATTTCCATTTCTCTTGTTTGTTTGTAATTATATTCTTTATTCTGTATATTTAAATTTAAATAAATAAATAAATATTGCAACCCTCTATATATATATATATATATATATATATATATGCCGAATGTTATGCACGAGGGCGCTCAAAGACCTGCCGAACGTTAACCATGAGAGCACGGTGATAATAACTATGCAGCTGCACACTTTCCTTTTACTCTCGCCACGATCACGACAATACGATAACAAAACAATATCCGACTTCCACAAGGTGTTCAAGAACAAATTTCAGAAATGATTTACCAAGAAGTGTTTTAAAAACAAATTTCACTGTAAAATGAAAATGGAAAAAAAAAAAAAAAAAAGGAAGAGAAAGAGAAAGAGAGAGAGAAAATGCCGCACTCCTGGAAATTTCCGCCCTAGGCAAGTGCACTGTCTGTAGTGCAACGAGGATTATAGATAGTAATAATTGCTTTGTGACTTCTCGCCCGTGGTTCTCTTCAGAAGATCTTTTTTATTTTAGTTGGTTATTTAACGACGCTGTATCAACTACTAGGTTATTTAGCGTCGATGAGATTGGTGATAGCGAGATGTTATTTAGCGAGATGAGGCCGAGGATTCGCCATAGATTTCCTTGCATTCACATTACAATTGGGGAAAACCTCGGAAAAAACCCAACCAGATAATCAGCCCAAGCGGGGATCGAACTCGCGCCCGAACGCAACTTCAGACCGGCAGGCAAGCGCCTTAACCGACTGAGCCACGCCGGTGGCTTCTTCTGAAAAGATATCGTGGGTAGAGCATTGTTTTTTTATTTTATTTTAGTAGGTTATTTTACGACGCTTTATCAACAGCTTAGGTTATTTAGCGTCTGAATGAGATGAAGGTGATAATGCCGGTGAAATGAGTCCGGGGTCCAGCACCGAAAGTTACCCAGCATTTGCTCATCTTGGATTGAGGGAAAACCCCGGAAAAAACCTCAACCAGGTAACTTGTCCCGACCGGGAATCGAACCCGGGCCACCTGGTTTCGCGGCCAGACGCGCTGACCGTTACTCCACAGGTGTGGACTAGAGCATTCTATCATGGTGTTTTGCTCATGACCTTGCCATTTCTAATGCCTGAAGATAAAAAATAATGACATCCGCAAAACTCGAAGAATATAATCAAATTATTCATAAACACTTGCGTCATCAGCTAAGTTTCGACTATAGAACCTAACGCATTTGTAAATATACCCGGAACTGGAATTCCCCAAGGTGTTGAAGATCCCGACAGGCTATTTTGCAACGATGTTTTTTTTTATTTCAGTAGGTTATTTTACGACGCTTTATCAACATCTTCGGCTATTTAGCGTCTGAATGAGATGAAGCTGATAATGCCGGTGAAATGAGTCCGGGGTCCAGCACCGAAAGTTACCCAGCATTTGCACATATTGGGTTGAGGGAAAACCCCGGAAAAAACCTCAACCAGGTAACTTGCCCCGATTGGGAATCGAACCCGGGCCACCTGGTTTCGCGGCCAGACGCGCTGACCGTTACTCCACAGGTGTGGACTTCAATGTTGTTACGCCTACGATTTTCTATTTGGTAAACCCAAAGAAATACATACTTACATGTAAAATCGAAAGTACGTATACTTATGTAGATACACATTATATTACATTTAAATTCAGAATGCTTATACTAACTGAAGTGTGACCTTGAACTACTGTGTTTCCCCATTCTTTATAAGCGCTGCTGAATCACACGAATGAGCTCGTGTTCGTGTTAAAGCACTTATCGTGTCCTCGACATGTGGCGAGTAGCGTTGTCATATTCCGGAGTTGTGTCAGAGATAGGTTAATGAGTACAGGCCTGGCAGTTGGATCGTTGGCTTCCTGCGATACGGTTGGAACTGCAAGGTAAGTCTTCTGCCTGTTTTTCTTTCTTTTTTTGCACCAGGTGAGTAAAATCAAATACCTTCCTGCATTCCCACCTATTTTGTTTTATATTTCCATAGCAACATTCAGATCTTGTGACGATGAATTTCACGTCCATGTTAAAGTAGGAAATGATTCTCAATTTCTTTTCTTGGATAATCTTTAGTGTTTAGACGCGGACCCAGAGGTCAGGAATAATTATTTAGTACGTACCGTAAACCAGGGTTAGTTTGACCCACTGAAAAACATTTTTAAATGTTCTTTTGCTGGTTTCTTGTAAAAAAATATCGGAGATAAAGCTTCAAATTTTATATGCGAGTGCGGGAACATTTCCTAAAAGCATTTCAACAGTCATAATAGTCACTGATTATAGTACATGTGATAAAACTTAGTTCACAACTGTGGGCCAAAGTTACCTGACACATGGGGTTACTTTGACCCACCTATGTTTTCTCATACATAGCCATAGTAAAATTAAACTGGGACAATGTAATACAGCACCTGGGAAATTGAACTTCAAACTGGCAATATTCTTAAAAATAAGTTTGTCTGAAACATGAAAGATATTTATTTTGAGATAAATATTTAAACCTTTCCAATGTTTTATGCTACAAATCCTTCTTTACAAATAATGTTTACACCAAAAGGTACGAGGTACACAAAGATACATTATATTGATAAGACTGCAAAACAAAATAAACAACAAAACAAAACTACAGATATTTTATATTCAGTTGATGCCTTGAGAATTGTTTTCGAGGGTTTATTTCTTTTCCACAGGGTAAAATAAAATGTTCTTCTGTTGGGGTCGTACCCAATACCGACCAATAGGACTTGCATGCATATAGTCAGCATAAATTCCATTTTCGTGATAACAGCTGCATATAACTGGCTTTCCCAAGTTACACAAAGTTTCCAATAGCCAATGATTGGGTATTTTAATTTCAATGGTCTGACATGACCTGCAAACAGTTACAACGAAAGAAAATTTAGCGCTAGGAATTACTTTGACCTGGGCCAATGTATAGGTTAGTATTCGAGGAGAAAAATTCGCTCCGGCGCCGGGGATCGAACCCGGGTCCTTGGTTCTACGTACCAAGCGCTCTGACCACTGAGCTACGCCGAATTCAATCCACAGTACCGGATCGAACCTTTCTCCTTCAGTGTTTCCCTTTGTGGTCTGACTCCAAGTTAGGCGTCTATGTTGACGTATATGTCTAGTGTCAACTGCCATTGTACTAGGAGCGCGCTCAGTTGAGTGACTTGTTTGGCCGGGATTCCGCAGTTGTGATGCACTGCTAGCTGTGAGAATATTATGGATTTATTAATTTGTTCTACAGAATAATCTCTGTAATGTTGAAAATATTTGAGGAGAAAAATTCGCTCCGGCGCCGGGGATCGAACCCGGGTCCTTGCTTCTACGTACCAAGCGCTCTGACCACTGAGCTACAAATATTAATTGTCAACATTACAGAGATTATTCTGTAGGACAAATTAATAAAATCCACAATGTATAGGTGTTATTTATTTTTAGATAGAAAATACTGTCAAGGTGTTTTACAATAATCAAATATTGTTTACATATCTTGTATTTTGCCAATACTTTGAGCTTACAAATAATACTCTTACTTGAATTTTTCAATCACCGGTATCAGATGGGAAGGAGGAAGTTTACCGGTATCAGATGGGAAGGAGGAAGTTTACACAATATTTACTACTTCTACAACAACAAAAGCCATGAACATTACAGATGTCCAACAAAGGCCGTTATGGACAATCCTGATAGCGGGAGTTATTCTTAAAATATCTGACTATCGTATGACTCATAGGAATGAATGATGTGATGAAACACGCAGTGCGAAATTTTTTTTTAACTTTTTATCGTGTGTGGGTCAAAGTAACATAGGCTGGGCCAATCAAATCCTGGTTTACGGTACTCAAGTACTTGAGAAAGAAACTGTTCCTATTTTTTTCTATTACAGTGTTGAAATTTTTGTGATGCCTAATGTTTACCACCAGTATATTTTAATTTGTTTTACTTTATTAGCAAAAATTTTTATCTTCATTGTTCTAAATACACTTTTAACACTTATATAATCACTGACTAACTTTATAACTTCTTTACTGTGTTAACATTAGGAAATTACCTGCCTAACCAGTTTCGAAGTGGTATTCTTCATTGTCCAAAGCCTAGTCAGAATAATAATAATAATAATAATAATAATAATAATAATAATAATAATAATAATAAAAGTTACATCAGCTTCTTGTCTATGCGAATGACGTGAATATGTTAGGAGAAAATCGGCAAACGATTAGGGAAAACGCGGAAATTGTACTTGAAGCAAGTAAAGCGATAGGGTTGGAAGTAAATCCCGAAAAGACTAAGTATATGATTATGTCTCTTGACCAGAATATTATACGAAATGGAACTATAAAAATTGGAGATTTATCTTTCGAAGAGTTGGAAAAATTCAAATATCTTGGAGCAACAGTAACAAATATAAATGACACTCGGGAGGAAATTAAACGCAGAATAAATATGGGAAATGCCTGTTATTATTCGGTTGAGAAGCTTTTGTCATCTAGTCTGCTGTCAAAAAATCTGAGACTTAGAATTTATAAAACAGTTATATTACCGGTTGTTTTGTATGGCTGTGAAACTTGAACTCTCACTTTCAGAGAGGAACAGAGATTAAGGGTGTTTGAGAATAAGGTTCTTAGGAAAATATTTGGGGCTAAGAGGGATGAGGTTACAGGAGAATGGAGAAAGTTACACAACGCAGAACTGCACGCATTGGATTCTTCACCTGACACAATTAGGAACATTAAATCCAGACGTTTGAGATGGGCAGGCATGTAGCACGTATGGAAGAATTCAGAAATGCGTATAGAGTGTTAGTTGGGAGGCCGGAGGGAAAAAGACCTTTGGGGAGGTCGAGACGTAGATGGGGAGATAATATTAAAATGGATTTGAGGGAGGTGGGATATGATGGTAGAGACTGGATTAATCTTGCTCAGGATAGGGACCAATAGCGGGCTTATGTGAGGGCGGCAATGAACCTCCGGGTTCCTTAAAAGCCAGTAAGTAAGTAATAATATGGAGAAAGTTACACAACGCAGAACTGCAAGCATTATATTCTTCACCTAACATAATCAGGAACATTAAATCCAGACGTTTTAGATGGGCAGGACATGCAGCACATATGGGTGAATCCAGAAATGCATATAGAGTGTTAGTTGGGAGGCGGGAGGAAAAATAGCTTTGGGGAGGCCGAGACGTAGATGGGAAGATAATATTAAAATGGATTTGAGGGAGGTGGGATATGATAGTAGAGACTGGATTAATCTTGCTCAGGATAGGAACCGATGGCGGCTTATGTGAGGGCGGCAATGAACCTCTGGGTTCTTTAAGTAAGTAAGTAAAGCACTTGAGAGACATAGCTATCTTCTGCTAATATACTATTTCTGATTCTGCTAACATTCTGTTCATGGCTAATACTGTAATTGCCTTGAAATTGCCACAGTTAGCACTAAAGCGTCTGGACTTGACTTCCATCATGTTCTGAAATACTGGAAGTACTCAAAGCAGCTGGTATACAGGTTTTTGTATGGGACGTTAACTGAAGAGATTTCCAATTGCGGTTGTTTCAGATGGGATACTGCCGTTTAATTCTGCTCTGTGCATGCGTGCTGGCTATTGCACGTAGTGATGATGACATCTGCTCAAGAGTAAGGTGCGCTGGTGTGAACAAGGAGCAATGCAGCGGAGAGTACACGCCATCAGATCCACAAAATGGCTTGTGCTGCCCCAGGTGTGTCGTTACCAAAGGTGAATCCAGTTTACACTACCACTCCAAGCCGTCATTTTTAGTCGGTTATTTGACGATGCAGTATCAACTAAATTATTTACCATTGATGGAATTGGTGATAGAGAAATGATATTTAACGACAAGACACCGAGGATTCACCATGTCATTACCTTACGATGTCGCCTTACAGTTTGGGAAAATCTGGAGAGAAAAAAACAGCTAAATAGCCGAAGCAGGTTTCGAACCCAAGGCCGAGCGCAGCCACGGATCAGCAAACAGACTCACCTATTGCCTGAGCTACATACCGGTTGCTTCCAACCATCATATTCTGAACCGATCCTAACAACACTAATTAGGCCTATTAGGATTCATTGATACGGAAGGGAGCGAAAATTCTAGAATTACTCTTCCATTACCTAAGTGGAAATTTAAAAGAGTAAACAACTATAGCTTACGTAATACTACAAATATATATGGTGTTTAAAAAGTATCCGATATTTTGGGAGGTGATAGTATCCATCAAAACAAGGAAAAAATCTATAAACATGGATCCTACAACGCATACTTTCTGAGATCTGAACACTTGTTCATAGGATGTGCTCAATGTGACGTCCATTTATGGCAATGCATTTTTCTGCTCTACAATACAGCAGCCTACTAGATAATCGTACCATAGCTGACACCTCTGGCATGGAATAATGATACGTCGCAAGGAATACTGAAAACAAAAGTTTGGTTGCGGATATGAGCGGGGTTCAGCAAAGTTGGTGTTGTGAATTTTCGTAATCACTATTTTTGGGCTGATGAAAATTCCCATGCAGTTGAAGAAACAAGGCATCAGCACCGATTCTCAACCAACGTATGGACAGGTGTTCTTGGCGATAGATTAAGGGTCATACGTGCTACCACAGAGATTAACTGGGGCTCGTTATCACGACTTTCTTATTAACGTATTGCCTACCTTGCTGGAGTATATGCCATGTCAGCAAAGACTACAGATGTGGTTCATGCATGATGGCACACCAGCACATTTTTTCCGCGATAAGCGTGAACACCTGACGCTGATATTTCAGGACCGCTGGATTGATTGGGGAGGCCCCACACCTTGGGCTGCTTGTTCCTCAAATCTAAATCCCCTAGACGTTTGGTTATCAAGAACAACCAGGTCAATTTCAAAGAGAGCGTGATTCCTTACGCCGAACGGCAGAGGAATGCATTGTCATAAATGGACGTCACATTGAGCACCTCCTATGAACAAGTGTTCAGATCTCAGAAAGTATGTGTTGTAGGACTCACATTGATTCGACATTTTTTCATGTTTTAATGTATACTATCACCTCCCAAAATATTGGATACTTTTTTTTAACATCCTGTAGGCCTATTAGGTCGCATGAGCTACTCAAAAACAGGTTTTTGGAATGATCTATCAGGTGAAATAATTCAGAAAATATTCACATGAAAGTGACTGCGGACAAAAACAATGGATATGCAAAAACACAGTATGAATTTTTTTTTCAACATACAGGAGTAATACTGATTACTCCTATGCTCATACCTCTGGTAGGTCTATTTTCTATACAATATCAAGAATTCTAGCATTACCTAAATATGCGATAAATTGGAATCTTTGCTGCAGCCACTGCCATAACTTCAACGTAAATGCTGTGTGTTCACCATTCCTTTCTTATAGTCTTTCAATAAGCGTCACAGTTTTAAAATAAAATAAATTGTATAAACGAAAGAGGTTTATTTATTTAATTACCGGTACTATTACTTTGAAGCACACTTAATGCCATTACCTATGGAAGAGAACATCAGTTAAATGGCCACCGCTGCTTCGTTGGGTTGCGAGTATACGGGTCTTCCAATTTTCAATAACAGATAAACATATACCAAGCTCAATTTAACGAATAACGCACGTGATATTGTTCCTCAGGTCATTAACTGTTTCTGACTTGTTGGGATAAACCCGTGATTTAACATAACCCCATAAGAAGTAATCCAGCGGCGTTAAATCACATGATCTCGGAGGCCGGTTAAATTACCACCACGCGAAATAATGAATCCTTTGAACTTCAAATGGTCGAATGTTTCATGAGCAGTATGACATGTGGCGGCATCTTTCTGAAATCAGACGTTTCTGAGATTCATACCTTCCAATTGAGACCAAAAATAATCCCATATCATAGCCCGATATCTTACTTCAGAGTGCTGCATTGGAGTTAAATCGCTGGCTTGAACTCGGTCGAGTGTTGAACCCTCGAGTGACATACGATCGGTCGTGATACGCTCGTAATAAATAGAAGCACAGTACAAGGTCATCTCACCGACATGTCTTATCTTGTATGGAAGGCGACAGATAAGATACACATATGTTTTGCTCACACGGTAAAAAATAAGGCTTTATTTTCTGCGTTTATGACAAACGTTTAATGGAACAGTCAATGGAACGTACCAAAACAGGAACATGAAGTTATAAATAAAATAGTATGAAAAACTTCGAGACACAGTTATTATTGCTAATAAATAATTATTCACTATTTGATTTACCACATATATAATATGATAGGTCCATACATAGTGTTCCGCCTAAATACTGCGATAATGTAGAAACGTTTTACAAAATATTATTGATATAGCAGTAGATTAATAACAATATTAGTACAGAGATAACGTCACAGAAAATATAATAAAACGAATAATCATGCTGCACAACTGTTACAGACGCAAAGATTGATACCCTAATTATTATTATTATTATTATTATTATTATTATTATTACTACCAGAAAACTTGATACAGTTCTTGCATTGTCGTGATTGTGTTCTCCGTTTATAATAATTACATTTACATCCAATAACATCTATCAGATGTGGCAAAAACAAAATCACTCCTGTGTGGGGGGGGGAAACATTTACCTACAACATTTATATTACATTTTAAAGCACGTTTTGTAGTTGTACTATGGAGAGGTTAGTTAAACACTGCTAAGTTTTGAAATGATAAACATCTATGATGTTACTACACAGTTCATCACTGTAACATGAACGAATGTCTAACGCTCGGCTTATACAGTTCGAGTATTTATCGCTCGTGACAATTTTACCCATCATGCATGTGCGCCAACTATCGGATTATGCTATGAACTACTTGGCGCTCGAGCGAAAACGTCCAATGCAGACCTCTGTCTTACACACACCATACACTTCACATAATGCGCGGAATGCTTGGCGAACGGATGACTTTTTTTAATAATACTGTACATTATACTGATTTCTACGCATTGTGGAATGGTGTAACGTTCCATGCTCATTTGCCAATAACAACTGTAACCATGGGAAAAATATGACTGCTATAGCTTCATAAACACGGTAGCTGTTATATATGTTAAAAGTAGGACACCCTTATTGGAAGAACCTATACAAGCAGCAACCTCTCTTCAAAGGCGTACTCAAGAGCTCTGAGCTCATGTTATGAAGTATGTTACATGCTATATGATGGATTCATCTAACATTAATATTGTTGTATGTCTATTCAGAAACACGCTTTCCTTCAGATAACCCCGAATCAATACTAGACAGGGTTAATATCTGACAATCTTGCAGGCCAATTTAAAAGAAGTTACTCGTACTGTCGGTGACTCAGGAGAAGACGAGAGCGGACTGAGGAGGAAGGGATGTGAACAGATAACGTACGACAACACGTCCAATATTTGTACTGCAGTAAGCGGAAACATTAGGTCTCCTTCTGTTCAACTTAGCTTTAATTTCCATACGCATTGTTACTCATGTTTCCTGCACGAGTAATAACCTGGCTACTGGGATGCTTATCTGAGCGATGTTTATAATAATCAGCAGCGATAGTAAAGAAGGTCACATTCTTTCCGCTCGTTTTCTCCTGAGTAACGGACAGTACGTCCTGCATGAATTTGACATTTCAGTGTTTTGATCTCGTAAAGCTGATAACGCATATCACGAAACATAATTATATAACTTTGTCCATTAACTGTATAACACATTTTGTTCTTAATTGGTTTATTTTTTTACGCTTTATCAACTACTAGATCCTCTAGCGTCGATGGGATTGGTGATAGCGATATGGTATTTTGCGAGATGAGACCGAGGATTCGCCATAGATTACCTAACATTTGCCTTACGGTTGGGGAAAACCTCGGAAAAACACAACCAGGTAATAAGCCCAAGCGAGAATTGGACCCACATTCGAGCGCAAATCCGGGTCGGTATATTACGATGTTCACCGCGTAAACCCAGATAAGCCTAATCATTTTTGCAACCGCATTTTGAAACAAGATATTTTTACATCATGTCATTTCTTCCAAAAAAAAAAAAGTTTCGTGTTATAAATTATCAAGCAAGTGTAATTTCTTTGAAATCTGGACAAAAGGTCATCCGGTCACCTGGACAAAGCTAATAAAAAGTAACTTGTCCGGGTTAAATCTGGACGTCTGGTCACCCTTTTGGTAACATGCATTTATATATCATTTTTGCTTTAAAAATCATACCTTGCAATAACAACACGAGTCCACAAAATAAAAAATGCAGAAAAATAGCCATAAAAAGTATCATCCTGAATTTTATATTTAAAGTAGCCCAATATGAAAGGTTAATATTGCAGATATCCAAGCATTCACAGTTTAAGAGAAAAGTTGTTTTATGTATCTCCTGTAAAATTTTCTTTTGTGGACTCATGTTTATGCAACTATCGATTCAGGTTCACTCGCTCTACAATCTTAACATAATATTTAAAATCAGAAGAAATAATTTCGTAATATTGATATAATGAAAGTACTGTAATTGAGGAATAGGCCCAGTGAGATGATAATAATCGTATGGAGAACAGTATTATATGGGGAACCTTACTAATAGCAGTTTTCCTCAACTCAAATCTTATAAAACCTGAAATAAATTCAACGCTATGGTTACACAGTGACCACGTATTTTAAGCAATGAATGGAAAAGTTAATTATCTCTATTTTCATGTTCTCATTTTTCGTGGCCTATATTTTCAGGGCAAGGAGAGTCCTGCATATCAAACCATCCTGGCATCCAATTTGTCTGCCAGAGCAACTTAAACTGTGTTGATAATATCTGCAAGTAATGGACTAAATGTGAGTGTAACAATAATAACTCATATCTTTAATTTGTAATAAGAAAAGCAATAAAGACAGAGAGACAGATCTAGTTTAATTTTAATCTACCTTTGTTCCTGATTGACCTTATTATATCACCTGAAAGTCCGTTTCCCTGATGTATTTCTTTATAAAATGCATCGCAGGCCTATGTATCATTTCAAATATAAGTTGTCACTGGGGCCGAGGAACATTCACAATCTTTCTGAGCAACACTCAACCTGGCTGAAAGTTATTGGATAAAGAAGCGATTGTAACCAACAGCTAGGTCTACATCAAACATAAATTCATATATACAGGATGGAAGGGAACATGTTACATTAATTTACAGAGGTAATAGATCAAGTCAATGCCAACAATTTTTGTCAAATATGCCCAATAGTTTTGAGAATATGAAATGTAACGTGTTGCAACATTGCAGTGCTCCTTGAGTAAGTGTAACTCCAATTATCAATCCGCAACACTTGCGAGAGGAGAATGTAAGCAAAAAAAGTCTCGTCAAACACGTTTTAATCAAATTACTGTCGATAAATACGTAAAATGTTCAATGAATTAATTACACAAATTGTTTGGTTTTTGGCTTTCTTTATTACATTGTAGGATTTTATTACGTTGTAAAAATTCATAAACGATTATGGAAAACACGGGAATTTTACTGGAAGCAAGTAAAGAGATAGGTCTGGAAGTAAATCCCGAAAAGACAAAGTATATGATTATGTCTCGTGACGAGAATATTATACGAAATGGAAATATAAAAATTGGAAAGTTATTCTTTTGAAGAGTTGGAGAAGTTCAAATATCTTGGAGCAACAGTAACAAATATAAATGATACTCGGGAGGAAATTAAACACAGAATAAATATGGGAAATGCCTGTTATTATTCGGTTCAAAAGCTTTTATCATCCAGTCTGCTGTCAAAAAATGTGACAGTTAGAATTTATAAAACAGTTATATTACCGGTTGTTATTAATGGTTGTGAAACTTGGACTCTCACTTTGAGAGAGGAACATAGGTTAAGGGTGTTTGATAATAAGTTTCTTAGGAAAATATTTGGGGTTAAGAGGGATGAAGTTACAGGAGAATGGAGAAAGTTACACAACACACAACTGCACGCATTGTATTCTTCACCTGACATAATTAGGAACATTAAATCCAGACGTTTGAGATGGGTAGGGCATGTAGCACGTATGGGCGAATCCAGAAATGCATATAGAGTGTTATTTGGGAGGCCGGAAGGAAAAAGACCTTTAGGGAGGCAGAGACGTGGATGGGAAGATAATATTAAAATGGATTTGAAGGAGGTAGAATATGATAATAGAGAATGGATTAATCTTGCTCAGGATAGGGACCAATGGCGGGCTTATGTGAGGGCGGCAATGAACCTCCGGGTTCCTTAAAAGCCAGTAAGTATGTAAGTAGGTAAGTTTATTACGTTGTAACCTTTTTATATCTAAATTTAATATCATGAAGTTTATTTAAAATTCACATTATCTCTTGATTTCTTCCATTTTTATGTAATTACAAAATAGTAAAGAATGTAAATTCTTATAAAACAAAACTATTTCCATTAAAGATTACTTTACATTATTTGATGTAAACTCAAAATAACATTATTACAAATACACATTCAGCAATTCAATCTCCATTCAAGTTATCTTTGAAGAAATTTAAAAAAAAAAATAATTTAGAAAATAAATAATTAAGTTCACAATAATGTTAAGTAATCTGAAGAGTACATGGGAAAAACATGATAAGTCCAAAATTATCGGTTTTCTGTTTTAGATTGCACGTAATAGCTCAGGTATTGTACGAGAATCATTGTCGATGACACAACATATTTCGTTTTACTCTGTCGTATATTCCACAGAGTCATTATTTTTCGTAGTGGCCTGTCTACAGTTCACCACTGCGTGAACGTCCATTGATGCCCCTACGTTTTGTAGTTTCCTCCTCTATTGTGGGTAATATTAAAATTATATTTCGCGCATCGTTGGTTTTGTCGGCCTCTGGTGTAAACAAAATTTATAGTCTCCAGTATTACTTACAATCACATTTTTCATTACAAAACGTTAACGGTTCTTAAAATATGCGTTGTAGTATCTCTACTAAATTATTTTGCTGTGAACATAAATGTATGGAAATGAAACAAATAATATATTATCTAGGCATTTTCAGCTTTTATTTAAGTTTCTGCGATATGGAGTAAATAACTCATCATCGCATGACCATGAGCCTTATTTATGGCCCATTATTACTCCCTAAAATAAAATTACCGGTATGTGAATAAACAAACTTCATACCACTAATAAAATTAACTGTTTTCTTTGTTAGGCCTACTATAAAACCAACTCAAGGAATGTTGAATTTTGTTATTTATATGTATTGCACATGTTCCTATTCATACTTCTGCTGCGGTTTTACTCATAGCGTTTTTGCATTTTCCTTCAGATCTAACAGCATTAAATGGACATTTGGCGGGATTCTCTTGACGTAGGGCCAGTACGGTGCCAGACTTCCGAAAACCTCTTTGTTCTAAACCAGGCCTGCACAAACGGCGCGGGAGAGCCGTCCAAACAGCTCGCCGGAAAGTTACGTCGGAATGACGTATGCCTGCTATAGGTAGAGGATAGTCCACGCAGCTATCTGGTGTAGTGTGTATTATCAGTAGCTATTTCACTTTGCCTATCTACGGCTACATAATGGAGGAATCTAAAAGACGGAAAAGTAATCACCCGGCAAATTCTTTCAATATTGCATGGGAAAATGCTTATTTTTTCACACCAGCTGGAGTCAATACTTATCTGCCACAAAGGTTTGAAAGAAAGAGGAATATAATGCTTCATACTAGTCCACACATAGAGATACGATGGTTTAGTTGGTGAAGATTGCAGTAGAAAAGTTCAGGAATTGAAAGTTGCATTATTACATGAGGTAGGGTACGTTAGAATTTATTAATCTCCAACAATTTAAATACCTCTCTTCAGAGAAAAGGCCAGCTCATTGTTTATATGTTGAATAAATTACGGGATTTCAGTCGTAAACTTACACTTTTCGTAAGTCAGTTTCGGGAAGGTAATATGGCTCGCTTTCGAACCATAGAAACTGCTCGTGATGAAGCCATGTTAAACGATTATGTGCAAATATTAATTGAAATTCAAAATTAATTTAATTCTAGGTTCCAAGATCTTGTCTTAATTTGAAAGAAGTTTAAGGTTATAATAAATTCCTTCAACATCAGTTTAAACAATGTCATACAATTTACAGTGTCATACATAACATTTAAGTGTTCTTAAATGCGATAGGCTCAAAATTCCGTCACACGGGCGATGCTGATATAACCTCGGCAGTTGCGAGCGTCGTTAAATAAAACATAACATTTAACGATTTACAGCTTGAACTTATTGATCTTCAATGTGACCTGAGGGCTAAAGACCGTTTGAATAATACTACTAGCCTGGTTGAGTTTTACAAGACTAAACATTAGCAATAATATCCACGACTACACAGGCTGGCTGTGAAATTGACTGCTATGTTTGGCTCAACATTTATATTTGTGAGCATTTCTATCATCAAATTTAATAAAGACAGGCATCGAAAATCTGTAACTGATATTTCATTACGATCAGCTGCCAACAGCATAAAACCCCGTTTTTATGTACTGATAAATAAAAATATGACAAAATGATATTGTACATTTAAGTAGCTATAGAATTTGTATTATTTCTGCAAAATAAATATTTATTTATTAATCAATAATAGTTTTGTAATCACTGAACGCGAATTCATTTTATGAACAACATTTGTGTACATTTTGTACGAGATCACCCCTTCTTCCAGTCCACCCTGTTACAGAGCGCAGCCAATATCTGCATTCCGCTCATGAGCTGTGAGCCGGCTCGGAGAGCGCAAATCTTGTGGAGGTCTGTTCTAAACGAAAGTCGAAGCCATATGAGTGTCTAGCTTTCAAGCAACGTTAAAAGCTACATACCTTAGCAATTGCGTACATCAATTATTCTCAACCGGGGGGCAGCAATCTTCTGGGGTCCGCACAGCAGTTAATGTGCACCCACGAACAAAATAAAAATTAAAGCGCGGATTTCTAAGCAAAATGCATATTCTTTTACACAGTTTTAAAGAAAGGTTAGACTTCGTAAGACACACTTAGATAAGCAATTTTAACTGTGTCTGTTAGTTTGCTTATAAATGCTTATTTCGCAGGAAAACGTTTTTGCTTACTTAATTTACTATTTTTAATTAAAACAGCATATTTTACCCAAACTGTAATTTTAAAAGTGCATATCCCACTCCTAGCCGTAAATTATCACCGATTCCCTTTTTTCATTGGCTAAAAGAAAATTAACTTCAGTCGAATACGTAAGAAAGCAATGCTAGGGTATGACCCAGGATGTTGTGAAATAATACTGCGTAGTTCTAATTAGGAGAGAACCTTGGGATTTCCCACCAACTTCTGCGACTAGGCAGAATAAAGATGTGGATCTTATTGTTTTCAGCGTGAAGAAAGTGTTTATAAAGTCACCGATTAGAATTAAAAAAATTTGTGAACTCCTTTCAAATTTGTCTTTACCTCCTCAGCCAGTTTTAACTCGATGAGAAACCTACGTGGATATAGGCTGTGTCATATCTACGCGGAACATTTCAGTGACGTGAAAAATGTTTTGAATTCCCTAAATGCAGAAGATGCAATTAGCATTGCCACAGCCCACGAATGTTTTACTAAAAACGTCATCCAAGAAAAGATTCAGTACATCTATAACCGTTCCTCCAAAATTCCCGAAATTTTAAAGCAGTTAGAAGCTCGAAATAATTTTATTCCTTGGAACATTCACTTTCTCTGATAGACGAAATTTCGGTAACAGAAATTTCAGAAACACGTGGGGTTTCAAAAATTGCATTCGACAAACTCAGTCAGGTATTACAGAAAAATTCCGGCTACAAAATACTGTGTCAAATTCCTAAAAAGCGTTCTGGTAAGAAACAGATATTGAAGAGGAATTCACCGAAGAACTATGTCGCTTTTCACATGCACCCGTGACGTCATGCTACGTCGAAAGAACATTTTCACTGTACAAATAATTCATCACTGACAGACGCAGGAGCTTCACACAGGAAAATCTCAGGATGAACATCCTTGTATATAGCAACAGTCTTCAATAAGGTAAAGTTCTACCCTGGATCATATATGTAACAGATAACTCATCGCTATGTTAAAATCGGCAGCACTTTGAAGAGAATAACCGTCAGGAACGCCACCCGTCCGCCGTAAACGAACACGAGATGGCAGTACAGTCGCTAATGCAATTCAAATGGGAATTATGACGTGACTCCTTATGTAACAACTAGATGGCAGCGTAGTAAACCTGACAAAAGCTGTTAACGTCAAAGCCTATAAGGCCGACCTATCTGTTACATATATGATCTAGGGTTCTACGAAACAAATAATTTATCATATTTCCGTGTATTCGTTTTTACTTATTTTGGTGCTTATTTTCACCATTTTTCGTGCTTATTTGCTTGTTTATTTTACTGTTTGATTGTGCTTAGAAATCCGGGCTTTAATAATAATATAGGCCTACTGTATTATTATTATTATTATTATTATCATTATTATTATTATTATTATTATTATTATTTTGTATATTTGGAACTAAGAGGGATGAAGTTACAGGATAATGGAGAAAGTTACGCAACGCAGAACTGCACGCATTGGATTCTTCATCTGACATAATTAGGAACATTAAATCCAGAAGTTTGAGATGGACAGGACATGTAGCACGTATGAGCGAATCCAGAAATGCATATAGAGTGTTAGTTGGAAGGCCGGAGGGAAAAAGACCTTTGGGGAGGCCGATACGTCGATGGGAGGATAATATTAAAATGGATTTGAGGGAGGTGGGATATGATGGTAGGGACTGGATTAATCTTGCACAGGATGGGGACCGATGGCGGACTTATGTGAGGGCGGCAATGGACCTCCGGGTTCCTTAAAAGCGATTTGTAAGTAAGTATTATTTTGTAACTTGACTCAAACTTTAGAAATCACTCTTTATCTTATTACTCGCTGCGCGCTGTTAGTTCTTAGGCGGATCAATAGGAATTTCAAGATTCACCTCTTACGTCACTCACAGCAAATGAAACTTTTTTTTTTTTGCGACTGGTCTGTAATTTGTTCACAACCAAGTAACCAATCACACAGTTCCCTGCTCAAGGTGTCATCAGATCTTATTCTTTTAAAGTGTTTGTCAGTGACAAATATTGTTACTTAACGGTATCTATTATTGAAATAGGATTGCATACTGTTTTAAGTAATCGTTAGTGAAAGAAAAGTTTTAATCAATAACACTGTAGGAAGTAAATTAATTTTGCACCGCTGATTAGCGATTTACCGTAAAGTAGTATTGGCAATGTTTGGTTTGGGTTTGAATTTTTAACTTTACTGCTTCAGTTCGCGGCGACCGGCGTCATTACGTATTATATTGGCGTTCTATTTCTCTTGTCCTGTTAACACACTTCGTCCACAATTCCGAATTTATAAGTTCAACACATTCTCGTATAGTTCTGCATACTCTGTCACTACGCGATGGAGTCACATTTCGTTTTCGAACTTCATGTTTTAAGCGCGCCCAAATAGGCCTAAGTTCAATAGCATTTAAATTACAGTGGTATGGGGGGCAACCGCAAACCCTCATGGCCGAAATCTCTTGCAATTTTGTCAATGACAAACTTTCTACTGACATTAGCTTCTTTTATAACTTCAAGCAATACATATATAGTGGGGAATGGATTACGTACTTCTAGTGTATCATGAAGCTAATAATATCATCCTTTCTTGTGGATCTATTTGGCAGCCTAAACTGTAGTTTGGAATGATAAGCAGCGTTATCCGTTACAATTATACATGGAGGGCTTGTTGGAAGATTTTTCATTAATTTGGTTGTAAACCAGTGCTCGAAAATTTCAGAATTCATTTCATCATGTGAATCTGCTTTGGAATCACCTGTATTTCTAGCTGAAAGGAACAAACAATTTGGAACCCAGCCGTCACTACTACCTGCGTGCAAAACCATAATTCGTTTCCCGCGAGATACAGGGGCACTGAAGACACATGAGCAACTCCCATCATCCCAACCTCTTTTGGGGACATCATGGGTGTCATACCATATCTCTTCCAAAAATATAATTTTATGGCCTGCCGATCTTTTAGAACGAAGTGTGTTCAAATATTTGTACCTCCACGTTACTATTCTCGATGACTCCATTATCACGCGTCTTTTGTTAAGAATTCGGAACCTGAATCATAACGTTTTCAATATTTCTCTCAGTCTTGTTCTTTATAGGGGAATTCACACGTGTGTTGAAGTTCTATGAATATTTCACTAACTGTTGCCGACTGTCCATTTTTTTTTAAATCATACACCGTTCGACGAATCAGATCGCAGGTGAAGTTATCAGCTTTTTCAAATTTCTGTTTTTTATTTTTACATTTTTTGGATGTTTTAGAACCTCTTTCTACAACTCTGCTTACGGCTTGCCTACTTAATCCAACAGCTTTTGCGGTCTCTGTAATCGGTCCCTTGCCCAATTTATTACTTTTGACGTAGGCATACACATTACAAATTATTTTCTGAGACTGTTTATACATTTGCTACCTGTAATTGTCTTACTTGTACTAGTTGAAGGAGCATACGCATTTACATTACTTTCAACTTCATCATCGCCTTCCCACGGCCTCCACGTCTTAAATATTAACACCAACTTACAACTTCCACTTGAAATGCTTTACTAAACTGAACGAAACATTTGTTATTAAAAATGGCAACCTTGGTTCTTACTCCACGTGGACTTGATATGTACACGTCAAAATTCAATCCTGGATTGCCATTGGCGGCAACAGTTTTTTGTAGAATATGATTGGAGCTGTGGGACTGAAAGAACCACAATCAGAAGCGACAATGACTTATAAATATCAAAGCCTCGCCGGTCGTTACTCAGGCTAGCGCGGCGGTGGTGTAGTGGTGTTTGTAATATAGGCCTAATAATGGATACATTTGTCATACGAGGAGTAAAGAGAAATTTGAGTGTCACAAAAATGATTGTGTTAGTTATGATCGGACTAGGCCCAGTGAATCCAGCCTACAAGAAATTTAAAGGTTTGCATAAGCTTCAAAGATTCGCGTTACTGACTGCACGAAACAATTTATTGCATATATCATGTACGTGTATGTTGTAAGGGGGGGGGGGATCCCTTTTTTAAATCGAGATAGCTCAGGAGAAAATATTGGGATGGCATACCGCCTCTGATTTTTTCTCACTTCCCTCACTGATCTTAATGTCGTCTATCACCTGATTTCTTCTGCCCCGAACTCTTCTCTCGTTCACCATTCCTTCCAGTGGATTCTAAAGAAGGCAGTTTGTTCTCAACCTGTGACACAGTTAATTCCTTTTCCACTTTCTCATCAGTTTCAGCATCATTCTCTCTTCATCCACTCTTTCCAACACAGCTTCGTTTCTTATTCTCTCTGTCCACTTCACACGCTCTATCCTTCTCCATATCCACATTTCAAATGCTTCTAGTCGCTTCTCTTCGCTTTGTTTACGTCCAGAATCTTTTACGTGAAAAGGTTCGTCATGCCATGTTTGCAGTTTTAAATGGGAAAGGTAAATGCAGTAGTTTCCCGCTACTTTCCGCACACCACTCTCTCTTTCGCATCTTAAAATATACCAGGGGGGCCCCAGCGTGGAGATGAGGAGAGTGGATTTGACTAAATAGGTCCTTCGGACTTCACCGAAATTCACCGCAAGGCTTAAATATCAGTTCTATCAGGGTTTTTGACCCGACCAGAGAGGACAGATACAATGGATATGCAAAAACACAGGGATTATGTATAAGTTTTTTTTAAAGTAGGGGTAATATTGATTGCTCATACGATCATACCTCTGTTAGACCTGTTTTCTTTACAATATCTAGCTTTACCTTAATATGTAATACATTGGAATCTTTGCAGCATCCACTGTCATAACTTCAACGTAAATCCTGTGTGTTCGCCATTCCTTTCTTATACAAGTAGCAACCTCTCTTCAAAGATGCAATCAGGAGCTCTGAGCTCATATTACGAAATATATGTTACATGTTATGTGATGGATTCATCTGACTGATTAATATTGTCGCATGTCTTTTCAGAAACACGCTTCCCTTCAGATAGCCCCAAACCAGGATTATTATCTGGCGATCTTGCAGGCCAATTTAAAAGAAATTACCTACCAACACGATCACAGAAAGTGTTACATAAAAATTCTTTTTCCAGGTTAAAGATGCAGGGAGGCACACCGTCCTGCATGAATTGGACATTTCAGTGTTTTGATCTCGTAAAACTAATAACGCACATCACGAAACATATTCACATAACGTTGTCCATTAACTGTAACAGTTTTTATTCTTGATTAGTTTATTTTACGACGCTTTATCAACTACTAGGTCCTTCAGCGTCGATGGGATTGGTGATAGCGATATGATATTTTGCGAGATGAGGCCGAGGATTCGCCATAGATTACCTGACATTTGCCTTGCGGTTGGGGAAAACCTCGGAAAAAACCAACCAGGTAATCAGTCCAAGCGGGAATCGAACCCATATCAGAGTGCAACTCCGGTTCTACATATTACGATGTTCACCGCGTAAACGCAGAGAGGCCTAATCATTTTTGCAAACCACAATTTGAGTAAAGGGATTTTTACATCATGATATTTCTTAAAAAAAACACCGTTTCGAGTTATAAATTATCAAGCAATTAATTTCTCATTAAAGTGCAATTTCTTTGAAATCTGGACAAAAGGGCGTCCGGACACTTGGATAAAGCTAATAAAAGTAACTTGTCCTGGTTAAATCCGGACGCTTGTTCACTCTATTGATAACATGCATTTATATCATTTTTTGCTTTACAAATCCTATTTTGCAATAACAAGAGTCCACAAAATTAAAAAACTTGCAGAAAAATAGCAATAAAAGTATAATTCTGAATTTTATATTTAAAGCAGTCCAATATGGAAGGTTAATATTGCACGAATTGCAGACACCCACGCATTCACAGTTTAGGAGAAAAATTGTATTATATCTCTCCTGTAAAATTTACTTTTTCGGGCTGATGTTTATACAACTATCAATTCAAACAGGTTCATTCGCTCCGCAATCTTAACATCATATTTCAAATCACAAGTAATTATTCCGTAATGCTGAAATAAAAAAAGGGATGGGGAACCTTATCAATACTTGGGGAACCTTACCAATAGCAGCTTCCTCAATTCAAATCTTATAAAATCTGAAATAAATTCAACACTATGGTTAAATAGTGACCAAGTAATTCTATATTTAAAGCAATGGATGGAAAAGTTAATTATCTTTTCATGTTCTAATCTTTTGTGATTTATTTTTCCAGGGCAAAGAGAGTCCTGCATATCAGACCATCCTGGCATCCAATTTGTCTGCCAGAGCAACCTAAACTGTGTTGATAATATCTGCAAGTAATGGACTAAATGTGAGTGTAACAATAATAACGCATATCTTTAATTTGTAATAAGAAAAGCAATAAAGGCAGAGAGAGAGAGAGAGAGAGAGATCTAGTTTAATTTTAATCTACCTTTGCCCCTAATTGACCTGAAAAGTCCGTATTCCTGATATATTTCTTTACAAAATGCATGGTAGGCCTATGTATAATTTCAAATATAAATTGTTACTGGGGTCGAGAAACATTCACAATCTTTCTGAGCAACACTCAACCTGACTGAAAGTTATTGGATAACCTCTTCTGTCCTTCGGTATCATATGAAGAGTCCACTGCAAGAATGATGGATGTCACTTTCTTGTCGAAAATGAACCAAGACTGTCTGTGCATAGCTTAAGACATATAGAATGTACATAGAATGTTATATGGCATTAACACTGATAGCCATTGTCCAGTAATGATCGGAAAATCACAGTTAAGCTTTGAGCGCTAAGCATTTCAAACTTTCAATTGCTTCTCCTGCAAAATGTATTCCAAATGACATCCATCATTCTTGAAGTGGACTCTTCATATATGATAGCTTAGAACTTTATTCACGTCATTCATTATGCGCTTATAGGATATAGGTCCGTGGCCTGAGGTACCTTATACTCTACTATCTGCACTTTTTGGTTATCATTCGAGTTTCTTATACAGGGACATCATTTTATTTTTATTTCAATTTTTATTGTACCTGAGTTTTTGAATGTACTTCACTCCCACCCCTTCTACTAGTAAACTTCCAACCGTTCACGACACAGAGCCGAGGGCGCATAAGCAGTACTGAGTTAGCGAGTACAGCACGTTCCAGAAATATGTTCGCGTTTTCCAGTGACGAAAGAGCTTTCAATATTGAATGACATTTTTGCACAGGTACTGTCGTCCGTTTATCTACGTCGTATCCCGGTTTCCCCCACCTGCTTCTGTTCGCCCCTCTGTAAAGTCTAGTAGCTGGGCTGTCTTAGATCTTTTCTGAAAAATTTCTGTTAGGAATTGGACGTCTACGTAATATTATACAACTGTTTAAAATAACTTAAATAAAAGGGCCTCGTTAAGTAATTAAATGTCACGTGACCCCCCCTTTCTACGACCCTGCAACAAAACCACTTGAACGGACAGTAGATAGCATTTCTGAGTAATTTTATCTTTCGGATCGGGCAGAAGTGAAGAATGGATTTACAGTACATAAGGTACTCTTTTATAGAGTAGGTACTGAATTATTTCAACATGAGTTACTAGAACGAAGGAGGAAACTGGTAATTGGAATTAGGTACAATAGTCTATAGTGTGATAATATGCACAAAAGAACTGAAGCCTGTATCGAAATGAATGGCCACTATTTTCAAAAATGTGTTTAAATATCCATATTATGATTATTTTTCAATTTAACTTCATTCTCTATATTGTGCGCTAATGTGCTGTAACAGTACAATATACATTGCATAAATAATACGTCCGAATGGATAGCTCAATTCGTGAGTAAAAACACTAAGTGTTAATGCATTACTGTATTTTGATTAAACAAAAACCTAATGAAAATTATCAAACTCAAAATTGCGATATTTCCTAGTTTACATAAATGGATGAACTACTTTTCTTCCCTCCTGTACCTAGTAAAGTGATTTGTATTTTACGCCAGTATCATCGAACTCCAGTCGTGGAAGGGGGAGCAAACGGTGTTTCCTGTTTCAATCGTTAATAGAAAAGTATAGCCAGGTTAATATTAAAAATGTTAGTAAAAATAAAATGATGTCCCTGTATTTTATTGTCACTAGATGCTTCCACTTGATTGAATTTATCATTCCGTTTAGTCAGCAGCAAGAGAAAAGCAAATATAATTGCCGATTTTTTATATGTGAAATGAAATAATATTAACTGTTGATACATCCTTACACATTACCTATTCACGTAATAATAACAGAAACATTGCTTGGGTTCTCATACAGGAGTACAACACTACTTTTTAAGAGGTATCATTGGCGATACCTTTGGTCACTAGCATGACTTTTCATAAATCACATTACTATAGTTTTATATAATAAGTAGAACAAAATGCTGTATAAACCTGATAGCTGTTATTTCATGCTCGCATCATTTTCATATAATAAAAATATTATTTACAATATAATAAGCTTCACTAAAAAGTGACACTGATATGAAGAAACAAAGTAGGGGTAGTTACGAGCAAGTGATAAGTGTCATACCTGCGCGGAATATTTCAGTGAAGTAGAAAACGTTTTGAATTCCCTAAATGCAGAAGATGCAGTCAGCATTGCCACAGCCCACGAATGTTTTGCTAAAAACGGCGTCCAAGAAAAGATTCAGTACATCCATAACCGTTTCTCCAAAATACCCGAAATTTTAAAGCAGTTCGAAGCTCGAAATAATTCCTTAGAACATTCACTTTCTCTGATAGACGAAATTACGGTAAGATTTTCAACAGTAATCTCACTAGACGTTTTGATTTATCTAGAGAAAATCAAAACTCGAGTGGGATTTAATTGACTATTACACGATTAGAAGAAAATATATAAAGATTAGAAGTAACGAAGTACTCCAATACAATAAAATATTAATTGACTTACGAAAATACAACTGTCTTCAAATGTATTATTGTACCATCTCAACATTACAAATATTACGCTAGATGCATGCTAGATGACAGTAGTGTCATTATACAGACACTGTAATGATTACTATTCAATAAATCTTAATATTAAACAATCTCTTATACGTGACTATCCATAATATCATATAGCAGAAGTTCTTTTTATCCTCTCAGAGCAGAAGCTATAACATAACCTAACTAATATACACAAGTGTTAGAAAAGTTTTAATTAACGACGATGACGTAAAAAATAAACATGAATAATTTTAAAAGGAATAATTATTTAATGTACAATTTCCAAATTTGAATGTGGTTGGTGGTTCAATTGATGTTATATTGGACGTGTGCATAATAGAAGTGGAACTCGTTGATTTAGGCCTACATGGTGTATTCAACTTATTCAGGATTTCCGAATGGTGCTCTTCATTTATTTGTAAATCGGATTTCAGAAGATGTATAGGTATGGTCAGTGATTTTTATTAATTCTTGTTCTTGAATGCCAATGAGAGTCATATTTGAAACTGTTGTGCATCGACTGGAGTGGTTTGTAATTTTATATATATATATATATATATATATATATATATATATATATATATATATATATTTGACGTCCAGACCAGCGCAGTTTCAAATGTTGGCAAACAAAGAAACAAATGTTAGGGACGCGATAAAATTAAACAAATGCTAGGGACGCGATAAAATTGTGCGATAAGCAGCCATGATTGGTTGAAATACGTCCTTTCGTACCGTTTTATTGGTCAAAAGTAGTATAACGTAGTAAGAGTGTAATAGTCTTCAGAAACACATGGGGTTGCAAAAATTGTGTCCGACAAACTCAGTCAGGTAGGGGAGTTAGGCCTAAAATGACATACTTGGGTAAAATGACGTACTATGTTTTTGTGAAAACACTGTAAGCTGAGTTTGAATTTACAGCTCTATAGTGCACAGAAGCTGGAAACAGTGGTTACATCCAAGTTTTAGCAAGCGAAGGCGCTTTTTGGTGAAGCAGGTGCAACTAAAGGAAAAAAGTGCAAGACGATATAATATTGTTAGGTATGTTATGTATTCTTTTGTCCTTTTAAGCTTCAGATATTAGTGAAATAATGTTCATGACTGAAAACATGAATATTTCCCTCTACAAAAAGCATTACAATATCCAAATTCATAAAGAGGTTAGGTCACATTAACACTACTTCTTATTCTTCTTCATTCCGGGTAAAATGACATACCATCTACTTGGCTAAAATGACATACTATGTCATTTTACCCAAGTGCATGTTTATGACTTGAAATGAGAAGCCATATATTATGGGCGATAGCGATTTGCAAAATTGGGGTCAAATTTGTTTCCAATGGCTGATTAGTGATTACTTCTGTGAAATTATGTAATATATAGTGGCATCTCTCTCATTGCTCGACTGAATTTTTCGTAAAGCTAACTGATTTTAAAATAGGTGACATGGGGATTTCTTTAAAATATATAAAACCATAAAGTTTCTAAAATAAATATATTTTCAATATGTATATGCACTGAATTTTGTTACTCTGATTTATCCTCTTATGAATGAGCTAGGCTTGGCGAGTCTGAAGTTTACTTGCACCTACTTCACCAAAAAGCGCTTCTGTGGAAAATATTGTGAGATGAGTTTAGATTTACAGCTCTGTAGTGCACAGAAGTCGGCAACAGTGATTACATGTCATGTTAGCCTTCCCTCGTCACTGCACCCACCGACTCCAGCCACTTGATGTCTCTTTCTTCGGGCCTTTGAAAACATATGATCAGGCCGTTACAAAGTGGCTGAGGAACCATCCTGGAGGGGTGATTACACAGTTTCAAATTGAGGACTTATTTTCTGAAGTCTATGGAAAAGCTGAAACCATCACCAATGCATTGGGTGGATTTTCTTCAACAGGAATTTGTCCACTCAATTCGGACATATTTCCTGATCACTTATTTAGGCCTGCAGTGCCCACAGACAGACCTCTAACGAATGCAGTCCCTACAGACGGGCCAAAGGGTGCAACACAGAAGAGTAGTTCAACAACAAGAAATGCAAAAGAACATATGATAGAGCCATCACCAACAACTGCTCCAGCAGCGGAAACGTCACAAACGAGGTCTTCAGCTCATGTGACACAGCAAGAGATCTCCCCGATTCCCTCTGGCATGAGATCTGTGGCGAGAAGAAAGAGAACACATGAAGGGTCCCAAATCGAGCATCTCTTTTATTAACAATTAAAATTAAAGGAAGCTGAAAGAAAAGCTGTAGAAAAAATGTGTTCAGCAAACAGATGAAAAACACAGCTTCAGTTTAATCTAAGCAATGGGGACCAAGATGAAGAGAGTGACTTCGATGGTGATGTTGAGAACAATGCACCTTGTCTGTACTGCAATGAATTTTACAGCCAATATAAACCAGAAGAAACATGGCTACAGTGCAAGAAATGTTTCTCATGGGCACACAATGAATGTGCAAGTGTATCTAAGAGAACAATTTTTTTTTTAACTATGTAAAAATTTACTTAAGTGTGTCACTTTACCCTAGTAACTTGGGTAAAATGACATAGTTTGTCTATTTTCAAACATACCTTTCAGTTAAATATTGTCAGTATTTTCCACTTTCTGTTGATCTTCATATATGTGTTAATGTTGTAGTATCAGTTATATGTAATTGACCACAACAAATTTGGTAAGAATACATTTTTTTTCAAGATTTCCTTAAGGTATGTCATTTTAGGCCTAGGTCCCCTATTACAGAAAAATTCCGGTTACAAAACACTGTGTCAAATTTCTAAAAACCTTTCTGACAAGAAACAGATATTGAAGAGGAATTCACCCGAGAACTGTGGCGCTTTTCACAAACACCTGTGACGTCATGCGAAGTCGAAAGAACATTTTCACTGTACAAATCATTCTTCAATGACGGACGTAGGAGCTTCACACAGGAAAATCTCGGGATGACCTTCCTTGTATACTGCAACAGTCTTCAATAAAGTAAAAGTTCTACGAAACAAATAATTTATCATCATATTTCCGTGTATTCGTTTTTACTTATTTTGGTGCTTATTTTGACCATTTTTCGTGTTTATTTGCTTGCTTATTTTACTGTTTGATTGTGCTTAGAAATCCGGGCTTTAATAATAATATAGGCCTACTGTATTATTATTATTATTGTTATTATTATTATTATTATTATTATTATTATTATTATTATTATTTTGTATATTTGGGGCTAAGAGGGATGAAGTTACAGGAGAATGGAGAAAGTTACGCAACGCAGAACTGCACGCATTGGATTCTTCACCTGACATAATTAGGAACATTAAATCCAGACGTTTGAGATGGACAGGACATGTAGCATGTATGGGCGAATCCAGAAATGCATATAGAGTGTTAGTTGGGAGGCCGGAGGGAAAAAGACCTTTGGGGAGGCCGAGACATAGATGGGAGGATAATATTAAAATGGATTTGAGGGAGGTGGGATATGATGGTAGGGACTGGATTAATCTTGCACAGGATGGGGACCGATGACGGGCTTATGTGAGGGCAGCAATGAACCTCCGGGTTCTTTAAAAGCCATTTGTAAGTTAGTATTATTTTGTAACTTGACTCAAACTATAGAAATTACTCTATATCTTATTACTCGCTACGCGGTGTTAGTTCTTAGGCGGATCAATGGGAATTTCAAGATTCACCTCTTACGTCACACACAGCAAATGAAACTTTTTTTTTTTTTTTGCGACTGGTCTGTAATTTGGTCACAACCAAGTAACCAATCACACAGTTCCCTGCTCAAGGTCCGGCACGGAGTCGTCATTATGTGTGACAAAAAAACTCCCATGCTAACACTTCATCAAGGTAAATCTTTAAGCTTAAGTAGTAATACTGGCAGTCAGGTTTCCTGCAGTCATCAGAGATACAAGAAAAGCGGAGAAGTTCAAACGACTAAGAAGTAAGTCACATTTGTTTATTTCATACTCTTCTTTCATATAATTTGTTTTCTCTTCTTCCTGCTCCATCATTCTGCTTACTTTTCTTTACTTATATCTTCGTCTCTTCTTCATAATTCTTTCCGTTTCTTCTTAACCTGTTTTACTTCATATTCCTTATGTTCGTTCTCTTTTACACTACTTTTTACTGTTCGCTTTTCTGCTTTACACGTTTTGCTTTTAGCCTGTTCTTCGTTTTATCATTATTTGGTTTATTTCGCATTAAGAAACTGAATTATTATTATTATTATTATTATTATTGTTGTTGTTGTTGTTATTATTATTATTATTATTATTATTATTATTATTATTATTATTATTAAAACGGTGAAAGGTAAAGGTATTCCCGTAACATGCCATGAAGGCACTTGGGGGGGCCATGGGGTTAGAGCCCCATGCTTTCCATGACCTGGGCACTAGAATGAGGTGATGTGGTCGGCACCACGCTCTGGCCACCTTTTACCCCCGGGAGGCCCCGGTACTCAATTTTATAGGAGGCTGAGTGAACCTCGGGGAAAGTTTGGCAACGAGAAAAAATCCTGTCACCACCTGGGATCGAACCCCGGCCCTTCCGGTCCGTAGCCAGCTGCTCTACCAACTGAGCTACCGGGCCGCCCCATTATTATTATTATTATTATTATTATTATTATTATTATTATTATTATTATTATTATTTCTAGCGTCATCATAACCAGAGATAAAAAGTTAGTACCAAAACTGTTAAGTTGTGTGAGCTTGGACTATATTTCTACCGAATGAAAAGTAATAGAGCGTCTCTCAATGTCAGCGAACCAGAACGACAAACATGTAGTACAGTCGGGTGGTAACCAAACATGTGCTCCAATCGTCCATAGCCTTAGAACCAGAAAATAATAAACGAATAATATAAAAAACAATAATTTGTAATTATAAATTCAGTAACACCCCAATTCAAATAATTTACCCATACATAAAACAATGTCATACAAAGTATATAATTATGATTCTAGCCTCATTATAACAAATGAGGCGTTCAGAAGTCAACATGATTAACTCAACTTTTGGTTATTTCAGAGTTTCTAAGTTGCCGGTGTATTAAATTGACCATATTTTCGGTGGTCAATGTGATTACCTCCATAGTTCAATAAAAAGCCAACAGAATGCAGTATTCTTCTCGACTACATCACAGAATTAATTATGTGTGTTTAACTTTAACCTTGAATATCTCAAATCTTTGGAAAAGTAGTTAATCATGTTGACTCCTGAATGCCTCAAATAACAATGAACATTTTCATTTTATCAAAAGAGATACTCCTTTTATGTTCAGAAAAAAAAACAATATTTGTACTCTGAAAATATTCGTTCTACGTCACAAGATGTTACTGGAGAAAAACTGAAATATGATCAGGTGAACAACTACTTTGTATCTACTACTTTGTATCTTTGTATCTACTACTGTATCTCGTATGTGACCTATAATATTAAACCCATAATTGTTTTCAAGAAAATGTTTAATTTCTGTTGTAATGGTAGCTAGGAAGTTCGTATCGTAATTCCGATGTTGAACTTGGGCTGTAACGCAACCGAATGCATAGCAGCACGTGACGTCAACATTTAACGAAGAATAATCCGGGGAAAAATAAACGTGTTACACACTCCTTTTTGCATAATTATTGAATAACAGACGAGTTTACCTTTTGGAATCATGCATAACATTAATATTATCTACGTAAATAATACAATAATAACAGAATAGTTCACTTTGTTCAGAATCTAAAATATTAATATAAATGAACAATATTTTTCAAACTATTCAGGACTCTACTCAGCTCCACAGAATGCTACTATGTCTTGTTTATGTGAACATATTATATATCGTCTATAGCGGCCTGTAGCACGACGCTGCGCAGGTGTCATCTACTGTATACTCCTTGCTATAGGATTACTCAACTGAAATCTATTGTTTTGGTACGAACTTCCTACCTATGAAAAAGACTATCATTATGCATTAATATACCTCTCAAGCAATTTACCTGCTATTATTTCACAGCAAAAACACGTCAGTTTTCTTTATTTAAATAAATACAGTACTTACAATAGAACTTAGGTTCATTATAAAATTACTTCTATCATTTTATTCAAATTGTCAAATTTTTTAATTACCTTTCACGCAATGCTCTTCCTTCTATATTTCAATTCCTATTTATTCTCCTATTTCAAAATGCATAAAATAAAAATTCTGTGAACTCTTGAAGCTGATTCTGATTTAATACAAGTTATATAAATTTCCACATGCGTAACGTATGTTACATGTAACGAATTTAATTCCTAAATTCTGAATATTTTCTTCTACATTGAATTTTGAAATTAACTTTTTAACTTAGCATCGTACCTACTTTGATAATTTCCTTTATTCAATATTCTCAAGGCATAACACCATAATTTTTAACATATTATATGACTCTGGCAATTAGACAATTTCAATTCAAACAAACCTTAGTAAATTTATATTCTAGTTTAATACCTCCTAACCTCATAATTTTTATTAATATTCTTCCCAGATTGAAGACCAAGATCAACTACGTTTGTAACGTTCAACTCCATTTTATCAACCTAACATTAGAAGATCACTTTTCATAACAGGAAACATTTCATTCGATGCGACATCGTTACTATCAACATTAATGGTTTCAACAAAAGCTTCAACGCGTATACAACTTAACATTTGAATCGGTTATTGTTGAAAGGAACTAAGTCCACTTTTTAAAGTTAAACATATTTTTAAACATATTAAACATATTTTTATGTGTACAATATATGTTGGTTTAATCTTCGATAGATTATCCACAAAACAGTATTTTTCGATTATCTCAAAACTTTAAAAAGTAGACTTAGTTCCTTTCAACAATAACCGATTCATTTGTATTTTTAACATAGACACATCAATAGATCATCAATCTGAATGATATTTTATCATATCTATAGTAAAAGGTATAAGATAAGACAGTCAAATCTGTGTGTAAGGAAGTTGTGTGAGAGAAAAAACAGCCAAATTTGTAAGCAAGTCTTCACACATACAGTAACACATTATATATTTCCCAAATTTTACAATGTTAATATTCTTAAATTATGAAAACTTGTACTTTTATATTAATTATGGTCATTAGGTTAAGGTTTTAATTATTTACAAAAGGGGCACATGGTATATAAAATAAGAGATTATTATATTGCATTCCAATCATGTATATGATGATGTCGTTTGGTAGGACGAAAATGTTAATACTTAAAATAAATATGTAATATAAAGGTTCACACCTATATACAGGATGTTAATAATTAATAATAATAATTTATTTATTTATTTAATCTGACAGGATTAAGGCCATAAGGCTTTCTCTTCCATCCTACCAGAAAGCACATATAAATACAAAAAAGAAATACAAACACTGATGAAAATAATACAAATTAAGTTAAAGCCCTATAGAGGGTCAACAGGGTGAAAAGAACACTACAGAGCTCTCATCGAGCTAATACAAGAAAAAAGAAAGAAAACGGAGATAGCAATGATGATAGTGATAACTGATAATAATAATAATAATAATAATAATAATAATAAATACATTACATATTAATTGTCAATTTTACAACAGCATAGTTACAATATTTACTATATGTCATGGGTTAAGGCGAAGTTGCGCAACCTGACAGGTGTTCAACAAGCAATTCCATGAACTAGAATGTGATTTTTTAATTTAAATGACATGGTTAGGGAGAGAATTCCAGAGGCGTGAAATAGATATGCTGAAAGATGATGAGTAGAAGGATGTTCTGTGCAGAGGAATAGAGAGAAGATACATGTTCCGGGTTGGAGGTAGTGAAAGGTAAACAAAACGAGATGCTAGGTAAGAGGGTGTGGAGGTGTGGATGATTTTAAATAGTAATAAGAGAGAGCTGAAGAATCTTCTTTCTTTAAGTGGACTTCAAGACAACAATTCTAGTGACGGTGTTACATGATCGAATTTTCTAATGTTACAAACGAAACAAACGCAGATATTGTGAACACGCTGTAGTCTATGGGCAAGATCAGTATTTAGATTCGTGAAAGAGAATCGCAATAATCGAAGTGGGGCATCATTAAAGTTTGTATCAGGTTCTTTTTAAGGCTGAGAGGTAAAACGTTGGTTAAGTGTCTGAGGGAATGAATTATGGAAAAAGTTTTCTTACATATGTAGGTCACTTGACTTTAAAAATTTAAATTTGAATCTAAATATATCCCTAAATTTTTTACTGTCTTACTATATGTAATTGTAGTATTATTTATTTTTGTATTTGATACAATGGCTAGATCTATTTTGTTTAATGCTCGTTGGTGGAACATTATTATAACTTGTGTGTTAAGTCATTGACTGAAAATATCAAATCGTTTATTGTATATCAAAGACTTATCTGATAAAATTTCTTCAAAATGAATTGCAAAATGATTCTTCTTACTAAAATAATCTAAAATTTATTTAAAACTGTGTTCCTGTCAAACACCTGTACCAATGACAAATTATTTTATTTATATTCTAAATATTTGCATCTCTCAAACTTAGTACAGACGTTTCCCACTATATTGTTTACTATACTAGGTTTTTATTTCACAGATGGAACGCATTTTTGTCATATTGCTAGCAAGTTGCCTCATTGTCAAGGTTACGGCTCAGCAGCCAGAAAACACTCCGGACCTCAGATTCTGTTCGGGTGTGAGGTGCATAAATATCTCCGAAAAAGATTGCCCTGCGACATTCACTCCTGCGCAACCGGAAAAAGACATATGCTGCAACAGCTGTGTCGTCATGAGGAGTAAGTGGCATGCAAATAACCTATCCTTGCATGTACCTTTATACAGAGAGAGTAATGCGATCCTCAACAGTTCATTCGCTGAAAGTTAACTATAAGAAAATGCATTTAGTAGAATTCTACAAACATCTTGATTCACCTCGCTTTTCAGAGATCCGTAATTTGCGGCCAGTACCACATCTATATATATCATTCGAACTGGTAATGGAAATTACTGCAAAACGGCTAAACGGATTTTAGTAAATGACCTCTCATTTTGAAGCTTGGAACCCAACATTTTTCAGAAAAATAGTAGTTTTCAGTGAAATGTCAATTCTCCTACATCATTTTCCCATTTTCCAAAATTCATCTCTCGTCAGTTTTGAGAAATAATAGCTTTTCAGAATAAAACAAAACACACACTACAGTAAACAATATTACGCGAAGGCCATGATCTACAAGATTGCTGATTTATTTAGAGCTCAAATTTAATTGGTTATTAAAAACTTCACGACTTATTAAAATTATTTACAGGTCAGATTCTGTGGTGTGTAATTTTCTGAGTACAGCAGTATATTTGATATTAAAAACTAAAAAACTTGAGGTGGTTTGATGAAATTATTATTACCATTAGAAATGAAATATTATTATACAGGGACATCATTTTATTTTTACTTCAATTTTTATTGTACCTGAGTTTTTGAATGTACTTCACTCCCACCCCTTCTACTAATGAAGTTCAACCGTCTTCCACACTGATCCAAGTCATAGTAGCCTTACCGTCACAGTACGTTCCAAAAATATGTTCTCGTTTTCCAATGACGAAAGAGCTTTCAATATTGCATCATTTTCGCAAAGGCAATGTCGTCCATTTGCCTACGTCGCATTCCGGTTTTGCCCATCAGCTTCTATTCGCCTCTCGGTAAAGGCTAGTGGCTGGGCTGTCTTAGCTCTTTTCTGAGAACATTAATTTCTGTTAGGAATTGGACATATACGTAATATTATACCCATACAACTGTTTAAAATAACTTAAATAAAAGGGCCTCGTTAAGTAATTAACTCTCACGTGATTTCCCTCCTTTCTACGATCCTGCGACGTAATCACTTGGACGGACAGTAGATAGCATGAGTAATTTTATCTTTTCGGATCGAGCAGAAGTGAAGATTGAATTTACAGTATGTAAGGTACTCTTTTACAGAGTAGGTACAGAATTATTTCAACATGAGTTACTAGTACGAAGGACGAAACTGGTAATTGGAATTACATACATTAATTGAAATGAACTGCCACCATTTTGAAAAATGTGTTTAAATATCCATATTATGATTATTTTTCAATTTAACTTCATTCTCTATAGTGTACGCTAATGTGCTGTAGACAGTATAATATACACTGCATAATGAATACGTCCGTATGGACAGCTCAGTTCGTGAGTAAAGACACTCATTGTTAATACTGTGCTGTATTCTGATTAAACAAAAACCTAATGAAAATTATCAAACTCAAAAGCTTGATATTTCATAGTTTACGTAAATGGATGAATTACTTTTCTTCCCTCCTATACCTAGTAAAGTCATTTGTTTGCATATTACTCCAACGAACTCCAGTCATGGAAGGGGTTAGCAACCGTTGATTCAAAGGTATAGGCAGGTTAATATCAGAAATGTTAGTAAAAATAAAATGATGTCCCTGTAGTTAATCCCATGATGTGACTATTTTTCATTAATTATACATAGACTATTAACGCTATATTGGTGATACGAAAGTGAAACGTTTTGGGGTTATATAAGTAGATGTAGAGAATATCTTACATTAAATCTTAATTTCTATAATTTACTGAGTGGCGGCTATATAGTTTACACAGTATATGTTACTGAAAACTATAAAATTTACCTAAGATAATAATATTGTTATTAAAAATAAATTGTTATAGTTATTAATCAAGTGGGATTGGTTCATTTTCATATATTTAATGGCGGTGTGGTGTAGATATTTTATATGCGTGATTCTCTTCAGTATTGGCTCGAGAGAAAGCAAAAATTAGAGTTTATAAGGAAATACCAAAAGGCATTACTTACTGATCAAATAAAATGCCTACAAGATTTTGTGGTTTTCCGATCATTTCAGCAAGATCTCTTAGTAGGATAAAATGATTTTACCCTCTACATTTCAAGGTAGTTCATGAAACATGCAGCAGCTATACCAAGATGCTACTGTATATTGTCTGTTGTTCGAAAGCATAGCAAACCTGACTTTTTTTTTTAACTTTCACCTACAATCCACTATGACCTGAAATAGCTATTGCTTTACTCCCACATGAAAAACCCACTGATCGTCCTGACATTGTTACTTGCATTTTCGCGTTGAAACTCAAAAACTGAGGGTGGATAGGTTCAAGAAAAAGCATTTGGCATTAAAAAAAACATTCAGAGGGAGTATTTTTCATTATTATGGAAGCAAATAACTTTCAAAATGTCTGGAATTCTTCATTGAAAATAAATATGAAAAAAAAAATTTGAACGTCTAATGAACTTAGTTTGCAGCATTTGCTGCACAAGCCACTAGTTATCTATATTCGGAAGCACATACGCTTACGAACAGTTTTCCCTATTATGAAACAAAGTAAGTGAAAACTAAAAGCCAGTACAACCGACAGTTGAAAACAAGCAGTGAAGTTCCTGTTGCAGCCCATTAATTGATTACCTGATCGAGATATTAAAATAAGATCATCTGCATATAAGAGTGCAGGTATGGAGATCCCGTCTAAATTTGGAGTTTCAGATTCGATTTTATCAACCATCTCTGATGTCATCTTCGAATATACATATTAAAAAGTCGACGCAACTCAACTGATAAGTGATAACATTCAAGGCCCAACAAAACGGGAAGTCATATGCAAGTAAAACAGGATAAAAATACCAACTTTTGTTAGTTTAGAGCATCGTTTCTCAAACTATGGTCCGCGGACCACCTGTGGTCCTCGAGGTCTGCCCTTGTGGTCCTTCAAAAAATACAGAAGAAAAATAAAATTCAAACGAATTGTGCATCATACTATAGCTGAAAATCTCATAGTCTGGAAATGACACATGGCAATCAATCACCTTTCACTTGTTCTCTCAGTACTGACATTTAATGAAATTTATTACTCTACCTGTCTACTGACTTACCACTCTACTCTCAACAACAAAAGAGGGATTTAAAGCACTATGAACGTTATGTTTCTCGCCATCTTTTCCCTACACATCTGGCGCCTGTAACCCAGCCAGGGACCACCCGAATTCATAACAGAGGACCAAAGTACCGAACCTTTTCATGTATTTATGACCTTCTTAATAGTTTTGCCGACACCCAGTCTGCACATTGAAATGGTCACGTACTGTACGTTGTACACCAATAATACAACTCTGAGGTCACAATTTGAAACTTATTTTCCAAGTAAACATGACGAATTTTTATGGGTTCGTGATCCCTTTCATTTCAATATTGAAAATAACAAACTTTCACTGAATGAAAGAGACAGTGGCGTAGCGTCAATGTAAGCTAAAAAGCTTAGCTTCCCCAGTTAATAATAATTTCTTAATAAACCTGCAGTTTATGGAGAAAATTATTTATTAATTTTAATAGAATTTATATTTACGCGTTAAATATTGTGATGCGGCAGCTCAGGATGATTTGTGATGCGGCAGTAAACAAGAAGCCTGCACACACCAGCTTCCAAACAGACAGGTTTCTTCTGTGTAATCCACCCCGCAGATTTTCCATCCCTTTCTAACTAAACTACCCTAGTCGCAAGGATCGCAAGAAGCTAGCTTTAACATTTAAAATAAGTAGTTTCCGAGTTATCCCTTTTCGTCAGTTGTGTTCAGTTGAAGTGTTAGTGTGCATTGTGGCAGATATAATAAATAATGTTCGAAATAACAGTTCCTGACGCTAATTTACTTGAATTTTTTTAGGACAATTGTATTATCAAGACTGACTTACGAACAAAAGTGTGATTTAAAAAACAAATGACCGACACCCTTGCTGTCAATGAAGGACACAACCAAAAGACAGACGCATACTTACGTACTGTATCTATTGACCGTTAATATTGTGATTTCTCTAAGTATGACAGGGAGTGAGCTAATCTTATACGTATACGTGTCAATTTGTTAAGAGATATGTGTAAACCGTGAAATCATATTTTACTACATATCATTTGAGGTCATGCCTTATTGGTATAACTTACGATATTCCAACCAATCTTCGACTGCTGACTTGACATTGACTACTATTTATTTAAAGGCTGTATTTTTGTAATACGTTTTCTCATATTGCATGAAAGACAACTTGAGTTAGCTTCCCCTGCTCAAAATTTCATGCTACGCCACAGAAAAGAGAACAGATAATTGAACTTTCGAATGACACCGGACTTAAAATGAAATTCGACGCTGACGGTATGGTTAATTTCTGGACCTCACCCATAAGTGAAAAGAGAATATAGTGAACTGTACAATGGTGCTTTAGAGATTATAATTCAGTTTGATTCTACGTATCTGTGTGAGAAAGGGTTTTCATCACTAACTCTAACAAAAACAAAGTAGGCTACCGAAATCTACTTGATGTATGTGACGATCTCCGACTTAAGCTTGCCAGCATACATCCAAGTATAGAACAACTATGTAAGAATCTGCAGGCTCCTCCATCTCATTAATGTGAGTACCAACATTTATTTATTTTTTTAGTTAATTAGTTAAAGATTATCTAAACGCTAATATCTTGAATTATTAAAAAAACGAAAATGAATTTTCTTCTATTAACATTAACTTAATTAGTTAATACTAATACAGGGACATCATTTTATTTTTACTTCAATTTTTATTGTACCTGAGTTTTTTAATGTACTTCACTCCCACCCCTTCTACTAATGAACTTCCAACTGTCCTCCAGACAGAATCAAGGCCGCATATAGTAAACAGCACTGAGTTAGTGAGTATAGTACGTTCCAGAAATATGTTCGCGTTTTCCAGTGACGAAAGACATATCAATATTGAATCATATTTTCGCACAGGTACTGTCCGTTTGTCTACGTCGCATCCCGATTTCACCCACCTGCTTCTGCTCGCCTCTCTGTAAGAGCTGGGCTGTCTTAGCTCTTTCCTGAAAACATTAATTTCTGTTAGGAATTGGACGTTTGCGTAATATTATACAACTGTTTAAAATAACTTAAATACAAGGGCTCGTTAAGTAATTAACTGTCACGTGATTTCCTCACGTAAGATACTCTTTTATAGAGTAGGTACAGAATTATTTCAACTTGAGTTACTAGTTACGAAGGACGAAACTGGCAATTGGAATTAGATGCAATAGTCTATAGTGCGATAATATGCACAAAAGAACTGAAGCCTGTATCGAAATGAACGACCACCATTTTCAAAAATGTGTTTAAATATCCATATTATGATATTTTTCAATTTAACTTCATTCTCTAAATTATACGCTAATGTTCTGTAGACAGTATAATATATACTGCATAATGAATACGTTCGCATGGATAACTCAGTTCGTGAGTAAATACACGTAACTTATTCTTAATACAGTACTGTATTTTGATTAAACAAAACCCTAATGAAAATTATCGAACTCAAAATCGCGATATTTCATAGTTTACGTAAATGGACAAATTATTTTTCTTCCCTCCTATACCTAGTAAAGTGATTGTGTTTTATGCCAGTATCATCGAACTACAGTCGTGGAAGTTATAGTCAGGTTAATATTAAAAATGTTAGTAAAAATAAAATGATGTCCCTGTATAAAATTAATTGAATTAAATTAATTTTAATTAATTGATTCTATTTTATAATATAAGTATACTGGAATTAAAATATGCTACAAAAATGAAAAATTTACTTTCGAAGGGAACAAGAGTAAGGTGGTCCGCGGAACTGTTCTGACTTAAAAAAGTGGTCCCCACTTCAGAAAAGTTTGAGAAATGCTGGTTTAGAGAAAGCCCTAGTATCCGAGGCTACCCTATGTCCGGGGCTACCCACCGTTTAAATGAAGGGTCCAGAGCCATAGTGGGCCAAGCGCCATTTATTAGAAACGGAGAAAGCAAGGGTTAAAGTTAAGTGAATACCATAGTTTAATGAAGATTGACATATCATTTAGTTTTAATGTGTATACTTTATATTACTTGCTATATGTTTCCATTGAATTATGGTAATAACTTCATTTTAACCCTTGTTTTCTATGGTTTTAGTAAATGGCGCTTGGCCCACTATGGTTCTGAATCCTTCAAATATACAGACCTATACATACTTAGGCTATTACAGTGAAATGAACAAAGGGTTACATGTGGATTGAAGGTGTCTATATTCATGATAGTCTGTTCTTTTTGTATACGTACAGTAGTGTGGAGGAATTAAAACGGAGCATGATTTCTCTCTGTATTTATTAAGTTTACGTAATATAGCGATTACTTGGAGAGACAGTTTTATACCAGTCAGATAAAGCCATTTAAGAATTTCTTTTTGTATTAATTAATATGACATAGAACATTTTGCATAATAGAGGAGCTCCTAATACAGAAAACAGTTGACATGTAAGTTTTTCATTTCTTGTCTCAACAGGAAAAGGTGAATCCTGTGGCAATCTTAGATTTCTCTTCGACGTCGAGTGCGAGAAGCCATATACATGCAAGAACGAAGTATGTTCCCAGTGAGTTGGTATGATACAAATTGTACGAAGAAATGTAGTTAATAAAGAGAAATAATAAAATAAATACAAATTCTGTTTCAGAAGAATGTTTGCTTCTGTATGTATTTAGCAACTAATTCAGGCTAAGCTGACTAGGAAACATATCTGTTGTTGAAATCATGACTTCAGTATGTAATTCACTTTTCAGTTTTGACTGCTTTGTTAATGAAGTGTGATTCTTGGAATTAAGAGATTCACTCCTTACGTCACCTGCAGCAGCCTTAGTTATTCCCTCATTTCTCTAATCACAGTTCCGTACAGGCATTCATTCAGTTCTCCTCCAGTACCACAACTCTACCTTCTACCACCCAACCTCGTTCTGCATCAAGGTAAGTTAAGGGGTTAGATACAGCTTACAGCAGTAAAATTTTGGAAATATTCAACATTTTTTATCTCCATTACTGCTTCTTGTCCAATAATGGAAATTAGTATGTGTAAAACACTATCCTTCTGCTATATGAAAAAATATTTTTACGATTTATAAAAAATTATTGACTTTTTTTTTTTTTTTTTTCAAAATTCAGTTCACTGTGCAGTGATGAAGGGCTTCCCACATAACTCTATCAAACATTCTGTCATGAAATTTTTTGTGTGTATTTATGCGTGTCAAATATACAATATGATGCAAGATAATTTCTATATCTTTTATAGATTGTCTGATAAAAAATAAATTAATTTTTAAAAATGGTCAAATATCAGTATTTTCTTCTAACACAAAATAAAAAAATATATATTATTTATTATGGAATGTATTTCAAAGAGCATGATATTGTAAACATGAGTTTCAGAAATAAAATTAATGAAAAAGAACATGAAAAAGTTACCAAGTTTATGAGTTATGAGGGAAACGCTCCATCATTGCACATTTTGAATTTTGAAAAAAAAAAAAAAAAAACATATATATATATATATATATATATATATATATAATTTTTTTAAATTTTAAAAATATTTTTATCTTATAGCAGAAGGACAGTGTTTTACTCATACCAATTTTCATTATTGTAGGAGTGACTCGGCTAATTCCGCAATATTAAGACGTAATTCTATCATATTTTTATTAAAATGTTTATTGAAAAATATTATCAAGATATGTAGACATGGACGAAACCTTTCATTATCAAATGAAATAAAGAAAGCTATTAAAATGCAAATATATTTAGTTGTACATACATTACAATTGAAAAAGAACTCGGGTAATTCCGCAACAGTGCGGATAAATCCGCAATAGGACTTAGTTAATTCCGCAGTAGTAAATAATTATGAAATACATTATGAAAGTAATATAAAATGAACCATTTATATGTAACAATGCTCACTTTCTTCACAGCTGTGTAACAAAACACGAAAAACAGCCAACTTTCGATGTTTCACTGTATTGCCGACAGAGGTGTCGACCAATATCCTTGATTTTTTCTATAGCACTGCAGAGGACATGCCTCCTGTTGAAAGCCTCTCAAAACTTACGTTCACGCTATTGTAAAGCCGCAGTAAAATCATATATGCACTACTGCGGAATTATCCGTACTGCGGAATTACCCGAGTTTCCCGTATAGGATATAGAAATGGAGGAAAAAATGTTGAATATTTCCAAAACTTCTACTGCTGTAAGCTGTACCAAATCCCTTAAAGTTTCAATATCCACACCAAGGTCTCTGCAATCATCGTCACAGTGACAGGAGTACTAGAGTTCAAATAACAAGAAGATTGTTATAACACTTTATTGTTCTAGCCTATTCGTATTTCATGTTATTTTTCCTTCCTTTCTGTTTTATCTTTCTTGTTTCGATCTCTGTTCCTTCTAATCCTTTTGTAATTATCCTCAAATATAACCATAACAAAATCATAATACATTAATTTCCTGCCATTTCAAGACTGCAAAATGCAGCGTGGAGAATAGACTTGTGGCTGCCGTATATGTCCACGAACGCTCAGACCGGAGAAAACCTAAACATTTCCTTACTTACTTACAAATGGCTTTTAATGAACCCGGAAGTTAATTTCCGCCCTCACATAAGACCGCCATCGGTCCCTATCCTGTGCAAGATTAATCCAATCTATATCATCACCTCCCAACTTCAAGTCCATTTTAATATTGTCCTCCCATCTACATCTCGGTCTCCCCAAAGGTCTTCTTCCCTCCGGCCTCCCAACTAACACTTTATACGTATTCCTGGATTCGCCAATACGTGCTATATGCCCTGCCCATCTCAAACGTCTGGATTTAACGTTCCTAATTATGCCAGGTGAAGAATACAATGCGTGCAGTTATGCGTTGTGTAACTTTCTCCATTCTCCTGTAACTTCATCCCTCTTAGCCCCAAATATTTTCCTAAGAAACGTGTTCTTAAACACCATTAATCTCTGTTCTTTTCTCAAAGTGAGAGTCTAAGTTTCACAACCATTCAGAACAACCGGTAATATAACTGTTTTATAAATTCTAACTTTCAGAATTTTTGACAACAGACTAGATGACAAAAGCTTCTCAACCGAATAATAACAGGCATTTCCCATATCTATTCTGTGTTTAATTTCCTCCCGAATGTCATTTATATTTTTTACTGTTACTCCAAAATATTTAAATTTTTCCACCTTTTCGAAGGATAAATCTCCAATTTTTATATTTCCATTTCTCACAATATTCTGGTCACATTTCCTATCTTATTTAATAAAACTGCCTTTTGAAAAGAATGCAAACTTTCCCTCAGGATCAATGCTTTCATAGTCAGCGGTGTATCTTAACAGAAAGCGTATGACATGGGTGTCCAAACGTCTATAGAACTAGGAGACATTACACGTCAAGCTTGCTCTGCTAAAGTCAATAACTTTCCATATAAAGTAGGAAAAACGGCCTTAAAGAATATGTGCTGCGGATCGCTTGCGCCAGGGGTTACCTCGTATGAGTTACAATATTGGACATCTATGGTGTATAGTAACTCGAATGAGTTTCAAAATCATACTGAAGATTGTAATTAAAAGAAGTCTTGCCATTCCAGTCTGAAGAGAGTAGCTATTGTCGTTCAACTAACAACGATGTTGCTTTGTTGTCTCTTGCGTTCTACCGTTCTTCGTAAATCAGTAAAATAATTACATCCGTAAAACTCTCTATAATTAAATTATTCACAGATGCTTGCATCATTATACTTACTTACTTACTGGCTTTTAAGGAACCCGGAGGTTCATTACCGCTCTCACATAAGCCCGCCATTGGTCCCTACCCTGAGCAAGATTAATCCAGTCTCTACCATCATATCCTACCTCCCTCAAATGCTTGCATCATTATATTTCTTTGTTCCGACTACTGGCGTAATATCACCATTAAGATTCATGACATTTCCGGCACTTACAGCAAACTTACAGCCCTAGTGTTCAACACCTAGATACTAAACTCCGGATAGGGACGTAACTGTTATTTGTTTAATTTGTGTAATTTAATGTCAGAAAATGTAAATTAATAACCCGAATGAACAAAATAGCTCGTAGAATCTACGTAAAGATTATTATTTTTTTGTTCCCACAGAATACATCTGTTATGGTAACAATTAATATTAGAGGAGAAAAATTCGCTCCGGCGCCGGGGATCGAACCCGGTCCTTGGTTCTACGTACCAAGCGCTCTCACCATTGAGCTACGCCGAAGTCCAATCCACAGCACCGGATCGAACCCCTCTCCTCCAGTGTTTTTTCCCTTTGTGGCCTGACTCCCAGTTGGGCATGTATGTTGACATATTGTGACAGCTGCACCGGGGTTCGAACACGCGTCCGACGAAACGCTGGTATGGGGAGCGTCTGGATGCTGAGAGGGTAGAGGGGCGGTGTACTACTGCGACGCGCGAGGGAAGGCTGCGCGCGCAGCTGCTACTTACGGAGTGAAGGGGGGACGGACCCTCCCGAATCTTCCAGAGAAGTCCGTCCGAAGTGGAGATATCCAGATAATTCGAGAGGACACCCGTACATATTTCTCGTAACTATGATTTTGCTATAAAGGAAGAAACGCGAGCGAACTTGAGCAGTTTTCAGTTTATTCAGCCATTCAGTGAGTAAGCCAGAGCAAGCAAGCCAGTCTTGTGTACCGGAGTTCGACTCGAGTGTGCGTCCGCAACTGTGTCAACATCCGAAGGTCTGAGTTCGAGTGCAGTGGACCGCAGTTGGAGGGACCTGAGTTCGAGTGCAGTGGACCGCAGTTGGAGAGACCTGAGTTCGAGTACAGTGGACTGTCTCTGAAGGTCTGTGGTTCGAGATACTGTGAACTCGAGTGACTGAGCTAGAAGAACTGTGAACTGAGAACTGACAGTTCTGATTTGTAAATAGTACTTTGTAAATATTAGTTAAGATTAACAGTTCATTGTTGTTCGTACTAGTCCAAGTAAATTGTCATTGTCGTTTGTGGATTGCAATAACGAACGCTGTGTTGCTGTGCGGAGAGCAAATCCCATTGTTGACGGAAGTGAAGTTAAATTGTAGAGAGTGAAGAGTTTTATTGTTGTGACAATAAAATGACATTGTTGAGTTGAAATAAATTTACAATATTTTATATCAGTCAACTGCCCTTATACAAGGAGCTCACTCAGTTGAGTGACTTGGTGGCTGAAATTCCACAGTAATATGCACTGTAGCTCGAAGAAGCTACGTAAAAATTATTATTCCTACAGAATACAGCTGTTTCGGCAACAATTAATATTAGAGGAGAAAAATTCGCTCCAGCGCCGGGGATCGAACCCGGGTCCTTTGTTCTACGTACCATATGTACCAAGCGCTCTCACCATTGAGCTACGCCGAAGTCTAATCCACAGCACTGGATCGAACCCCTCTCCTCCAGTGTTTTTTTTTTCCCTTTGTGGCCTACCAGTTAGGCATGTATGTTGATATTTTATATCAAGTCAACTGCCATTATACAAGACGTGCACTCTGTTGAGTGACTTGGTGGCCGGGATTCCACAGTAATAATTCTTATAATATTAATAGTATACAATTCAATACAAAGTATGACGTAACAATTTTAATGTGAGGAAGAAATACGTACAGTAATAACAGTAAATTATATCCAAACTTGTGAAAACACTTAGGATTGAAGTTTCAGTTACAATTAATGAAAAAGGAAAACTAATGTAACTTTGTAAAAAAGATGTAATTAACATTATAGTTTGTTGTTTTACGAATCACTAATTCTAGGCGTTAATAATGAAATAAAGGATAAACTCTGTAAACCACGTTCCACTCACATCTTACAGGTACAGTTCAAAATGTCCACCATCAGCGTACGTGCAGTTTTCACATCTTCTAGTCCAATTATGACGAACTCTGGCCAATAGTCCTTCGCTGCTCCAAATTTCTTCCTCTGACTGGATCATGTCTAAGTACTCACGATTTGTGAACTCTGGCATCTCGTAGTTTTTAAATAAACTAAACCGTATCGCTGTACGTCCAACTGCACACTAAAGCAATCTAAACATCACAACAGCTGATCAGTTGCGAGTACTACGCAAACTGTCTGCCGTCCGGACAGCGATGCCAGATTTTTAGACCTTCTGTACGTGACTCGACAGTCAATGTTTCCAATGTTTCTTCAATCGATTAATTCGAAATCTGTGAATTTTCTAATTAAAATACTGCTGCAACGCGAACATAACAAACATTCTCTTCGTTGTTATATAAGAAATTAAACCGTATTTTAAATAGTATTCGTAAAATTCGCGATCGAAATGTCGGTATAAAAGTATTATTTCTTCAAAAACCCTCAAAAACGAGCAAATTGGTATTAGACTTTCTTTCTTTGCATTTTAAGGAATCACATCCTACAATTAATGTATACCACAGTCTACTATATACAGTCGCGAAACTCAATATGTAGTAAAATGCAAACATGGGTAGTTGCCCACCACTAGGATCGCTACTATCGCCTCATCACAGATCTCTCCTAGCAGACGACAAAATATGTTACACTTTCGTTGTCGGGTTCTTTTGGAAAAATTAACACCTTCCTTCCATTATTGAAATGTTAAATGGATAAAGTTAATTTATTATTTTAATGAAGTATATTAAATTCCGCCATAAACTCGAAGACACCTGCAAGAAATAGGTTAATATTATTTTTGTTTGTGCAAAACGAACTGAAATTTACATAATCGCTTCACTCATTCAAGATTATAGCGATAATGAACTATGAAACCAATAAATATTAATTTGCATTTCCCTTCACAACAATAATATAATAACAATAATAATGGAAATATGAATTAATGGAAGTAACTTACGTGTACCGGCACTTGTAGTGTAGGCTTACGTAGTTAACAAAGTGGGATGAGGTTAAGCAATAATAATCACACCAGAATTGGAAATAAAACGTGATCAATAAATTTTATTGTAACAGACTTACTTTTTCTACGTCTCTAGTAAAGTAACAAATAAAAATAGCAACAAAATTAACAGCTATAATTAAAAACATATCCTATGAAAAAAAAGTAGGCCTAAGTTGTCTGAAAATGTACAATTATTCAAGGAATCAGCTGATACAGACGTAGAATTAATGCAAAGCTTTTGTCTCTCAGCTGCAGGTAATAACAGAACAGGTTTATTTGAAACATCAAATAAAGTTGGAACTGCATTCCAGATTAATTTATTTTTGTTTTCATTCATAAATTGTGTGTTTTCGAAATGAAGAGAGCAAAACTTTATATTATTATAAAGATATGCTTCATTCTCTGTCATTAGATCTTCCCTCCTGCTGTTTATTAACCACTTTTTGCATCTAGAAGTAAAATAAGAAATAGATGTTAGGATTTTTCTTCACGAGCATCAATGCAAAATACGCAACGACCTAGCACTCGATAGAAATACGACACAGTCGACTCTAAATCCAAAGTCGACAGTGGACAGTCTATTGTTTCTAGTTGCTAACCGCTTGGAGCGCTTTATAGCGAGATTTGAAAAAAATCACCTCAAGCTTCGCGACTGTATATAGTAGACTGTGGTACTACCTTACCTTCCACACACATGGTGACAAACTGAAGAAAGGGGGAAAATGGGAAATGTCATAACGTTATGAAAATTAAATAGCAACATTAACACATATTTTCCAAACACTTTCCAAAATGTTTCTCACATACAGTACATGTTCTAACTTTTGCTGTCTTTTATTTTCTTGTTCGATATGCTACAAGTATTTTTTTTCTGTACAAATAAACGCAGTTCCCATGCATTATATCCAGCCAATGTTTCAATTAATTATTGAAAATGTTCGAATACCAGTGATGCCATTTTATGTATTTTCTTTTATCCAGTCACGAAAATAAAACACGTTCGTGTAGAGACCGGGATATCCGCTCTTGCCACAACCAAATCCATAGGACACAATTCCTGTTGAAAATATCAAAATTCTTGTTAAAAATACAGTGAAAGTTCCTAAGTAAATAATCGCACTACTTCAGAGCGATATTCCTTATCTTTCAATTATCAAGATCTCTCTTTAATATCTATGGGCTTCATTATTCGTACTTTACTATTAAGGTCAAAAGTATAATTTAAAACGTTAAATTATCTAAATTGGTGGATTTCAACGGCATTAATATTAAGAAGAAAATGAAATTTTAAATGTGTCATTTGGTCGTGAAAGTTTATTTTTATTTTATTAACAAAAAGATACATTCTAAATTTTAATGACACTTTCTTAAAATTCTCATTTGTTACACTGTTTCATTTCTTCATTTTAGCTATTGAGAATCAAAGCGACATGTTATTTATTATTAAATATCTGCTTGTGTTCTGGTACTAGGTTAAACTTCATTCTGTATCACATGAAGTCACTTGTATTTGACTTTATCTGAAATATCTAGTATTCTGCGAAAACATCTAAAACCTCTCACTTCTCCAAAAATGCCTCTACTTTTTTGTAACGAACACTATGTCTTCCTTAGAATTTATTCCCACAATTCAGAGAACGTTTATCATACGAGTGTCTATATAATGTATTTCTCATATAAAATTCTTATAAATGATTATGCGCATAATTTATTTAATTCCAAATAAATCGTTCAGGAAGTCATCAATTGTTTCAACGACTAAAATGTGTTACGAGGATGACATAGTTTCTCACTTCATTCCATAATTTTCGCATCAATTCAATTCCTTTACCGTATTGCGGAAAATATTAAAGCTTATAGTTTACCTTCTTGAACTACAATCCAAACAAATGTAAATTGAATCATTTACTATGCACCAAATAAGAACATAAATTTTCTTTTTCAAAATTGTATACTAAAGTCATTTTTTACAACCCCAAATAAGGTACGTGAATTCGTTTAAAATGGCATTGTCGCTCCAGCGTATCTAAACAGTATTTGTCTTGATAACTGGATAAGTAAGGGAGGACGAATTGCTTGACCTCCAAGCTCACCTGATTTAAATGCCCTGAATTTTTTACTTCGTATTTATTTGAAAACTATGGTTTATTTTGTCTGGGGAGAAAAATTTTAAAAATATTCATGGTAGCTTTTTAAATAATACGCAACGTACAGGGGGCATGAGGACGTTTTCGAGACTCAATTAGGAAAAACACACCTTCACAACTATATAAAAAATTAATGTGTGTCTGGATCCATGATAACGTAACAATTTATTCCTGCTTTCCGTATATGAAACACATCCCTGAAGTTTGCCTTCCATTTCTGGTACATCCTGTGTAATAATTAATTTCTTTTAAAAACTACAATATTTGTTAGATGCGAACTGTGCAGTTTCATTTGTCAGTTTATTCTATGTAATACAAAAAATCACGATGAAAATCATGTGATGTATTGTATCTTGAAATGAACTGTCACTGTGTTTTCGACTACAAGTTGTGATCCATTAATTCTTTACTAAAATGATTATATATTATTATTTCATTAAAATATGAAGTGAATTGTTTTATATTACTTGTAGGTCTATATTATGTCTGAACCATGTGAATAATTCCCGTATAAATTAACCTATGAATAATTAACATGAACAAAATTCGACGACCATTTACGGGAAATCATTGTACACATACAGAAAAAAATATGACGAAAACCACATTTTCAGCATGGGGATCCTGAAAACGTGTATTTACGCGAAAAACATGGAATCTGTTTTCTCGGCACCACAATACCGTAGACGTACTTCTTTTTACTTCGTATAACAAGAAAGTGTAACAATATTGTATTCGTATCCTGTGCTGTGTTGAGGATAGTATATGAGGCATGAATGCAAACGTCCACATATTCATATCCCGAAAAAAAGATAACTGCAAGGGGATATAAACACACCCATTCTAGATTCTAATCCACAGTCCTCCAGTTTGTATCAATCACTTTACCGATTCAATTACAGATACTTTTCCATTCTTTCCAACTAAACATGAAAATGGATAAAATCTATACCATGAATAATCAGTATGCATAATAAAATGTAATTTGGATGTCACAAAACTCTTCAGGAAACTCACCCGCCAAAACGAAGGCGCCGTCGTCCATGAGCTGCAGGGGTCCACCGCTGTCACCCTGTAAGAGAGACAGAAGCTCAGCTGGCTTATTTCCAATTTAAGTGAAATACATTACGACCTGCTTTAAACTCTACGGACTGTTATTAATGTCATAATTAGCACTATTATTGTTAATATTATTATTTTTGTTATCTGTCTGTCTATCTGTCAGTCAATGGGAGATTTTAAAAAAGATTTATAACTAGACAGTGGATGCGGGGTGACTTAAGGAAAAGTGAAGTTGTTTCGTATCAGAGTATATGGCACGTGCCGCGCCGTCCGTCTTTTGTGTACCTGGCGAGTACAGCAGCGTACAAAACGAATGAACCCCGATCGTTCATAGTAACATTGCAACGCAATGTGTGCAGTTGTGTTATCCTGCTCAAGTATTTAGTACGCGTTGAATATGTTGTGCTGATCCATTCATAATGGCAAAACGTTAAATTCGCTCAGAGATACGAAATGCAATTAAAAAGTATGAGAGTGACATTTTATGCATTAACGAAGACAATATCGTGTGTAATGTATGTAAAATTGAAATAAAAACCACAACTCAGGCTATAGAGAAACATTGCAACAGTACAATGCGTTGAAATGAAATCTGAGGAACCATCATCATCATCATCATCATCATCATCATCTAGTTGTGCGGTTCTAACGACACGTGCAACATGATGCTCAGTACAAATATTCCTCTAAAGAAATTGAGTGATCCCCATTTTAGAGGTTTTCTTCAGAAATTCTCTCGATAAAAAAAACTGTTTAAGCGTTAGGCGAAGACGATTCAGCTTTGACAACTTACGAGAATACATCGTCGTATACTGCAACGCTGGTTATTGCATCAATGATGACGAGGACTGAACCTTGCAAGGTATGTACTACAGTACGTTATTTTTCTTTTCCTTCTGACTGTACGGAGATACAGTAGCATGTTGACGTCGTCTACGTTTAAAACCTGTTGAGCCAATGGTCTTAATGAAAAAAATGTAACATATAGTAAATGTGCACTTACATTCAACGATAAGTCATCCCGCATCCACTGTCTATTTATAACCAACTTAGATTCATTACTGAAAAGACTTTACAATCCACATACGGAATTGATCTCTGGTGACATGAACATAGATTATCTATGAGAAAGATAGAAAAGTAAACTAAACTCACTTCTTAAAACTTAGCCTATAATCTTAATTACACAGTAAGTTTCCCAACCAGAAAACAAGCTGGAATTAAAATATATATTACAAAAAGGAATCATTAATGAGTAGGAACATCTATCAAGATAAGCATATTATTTCTCTAAAGTTGCACTGCCATTAATAATAAATTTATAAACGGAAGTAGATTGCATTCCTAATCAACAAAACCTTTAATAAATCATGATGCACATATTCCAAGTATCTTCGATGTCAGTAAAAAAAATTCGAAATGTTAATTTAAAACCAAAAAAGGGATCATGTTAATAGTAAATTTAATACATTTTTCACTACATTTACGAATTATTTAAATTAATGTAAAGGTAGTAAAAAATTCATAGGAAAAACATGTGGATAACTCAGGGAATTAAAATATCATGTACCTATTACAAAAAGGAATCTTTAATAAGCAGGCAGCGGATTTCTGTTCTCAAACGTACAGCGGATCGAGTAGTTTCTTCTGGTACATCTATTATGTCACGTGAATGCATAAGCAGGGTAGAATTGCGAGCAGGTATGCATAGATTATGAATCATAATACAGTTAGGTCCGCAAGTCTTGTCACCCCCCTTGTTTGTATGTTGATGTGAATCCATTTTCAACATGTCATAGCAGATGTAACAATGGTTGATACTTTATGTTTCAGCTTGTTTAGTGATCCATAACATCAGTATGGGCACCATCATTGTCGCGGCACAAAATGACCAGAAACTGAAAGATAACATTGAGTTTGAAATTATAGTAATTTCAGTGGAAGAACTGTGGATAGTGAACGAAAACGTATTTATATTTTGGTGGGACAAGATGGCCGATATTTTCGGCATCTGTTACAAGGTAAATATGTTGTAGTTTCATTGCACTGTACGGCACTAATTCTGGCGACCGCAACAGCAATCCTGCCAAGGACCGCGTATCGGTACTCTTGGTTTCACAAGTAAAGAACCTTCGTTGCAGGGTTGGGTTCAGGAAGCCATAAATCTGACTGACACGCTCCCCCAATTAGTGAAACTGTGGACAAAGATACCGCCAGGAGACCGCCGAGAATGCTGTGTTGTGAATTTTCCATTTTTAGAAGAATCCAACCAGTTGCAAAAGAAAATACATTTAATGAATCAAGCCAAGCGCAAACGTGGCAACAGCTGAAAGTTTTAGCACGTCTACTTCCCCTAACTGGCCTGTCAATCACTGCCATCTGTGCAGAAGTGGTGTGGGGCCAGGGTTCTTTACTTGTGGAGCCGAGAGTACTTCGGTGAACCATACTGACGATAACTTATTCTGTAGTTGGGAAACCTCAGAAAGAAATCAAACAGATAATCAGCATAAGCAGGCTTCAAACCCACGCCTCAGTGCAGCATCGTATCAGGAAATTAGCTGCTTGCTCCTAACCTACCACGGTAGTTGTTAGTTCATAGTCCGGGTTAGGCCCTCGAAACGCCAGCCAGCGAGTCAGTCCCTTTCACATGAGACAACTGCACTCGTCAAACTGGTCAACAGTCATATGCAGTCCACTGTCTAAAATAATTGTTGAGATTGCAGCCGCGCCTACTCGAGGTGAAGCATTGTTTTAAATTGTGTAGTTCACACTATACTCCGTTCACTCTTAGACTGGGTCCCAAAGTAAACAAAACAAATCTTATCCATCCGCCAAACACCAGACCAAAAAATAAGTCATGGATGATGTATTGTTTAACATATTACAGGTTCACTGCTAAACTTCTCTACGAGTACAATGTCTTGAGGTCACCGACACGTGGTTAATGTTTACATTCGGACCAAAACAAAGAGCGGACAGATCCCCTGCTCCGGCTGAGTATTCAGACATCTAACATGTCACGCAGGCGGGCTGGGTTCGAGTTCCGGTCAGGCCTGGGATTTTTCATTGAAAAATTCGTAGTGATGCTTGTGGCGGATAAGGTCGCAGTTGGGGTTTTCTCGGGGTTCTCCCGTTCCTCCATCACCTACATCATTCTGTCAATATTTTTTCATTTCGTCATCATTCCATAGCATTCCCCGAACGCCGGCTGGCAACGCACGGAGGGGGCTGCCCCCCCCTCCCGTAAATTCCATTCCATCCCAATTCCAAGAGCGGACAGAGTACTCGTATAGAAGACTGGTTGCTACTGCTACTATTGCTATAACTGCTACTGTTACTACAGCAGTATAGCTATAGTCAGTTAAGTGTCTTCAATAAAATTATGTACAGTATTAATATTACTAAGGGGATGGTCTTCAGAAACTAATATATGAATTACAAATCACAGCCTCAAGCTATAATTTAACAATATCTCCGACAAAAACAAAAATTTTAGCTTTCCAAGGGAAAACACAGGTACGATGTAAAATTTTAATTAACGACAATATAGTAGAGCAAGTAAGAGATTTTAAATACCTGGGCTGTGAAATTGGAAACACAAGAGAATTAGGTCAACAAAGAAAATTATAAAATTTTAATCAAGTATGTGGAACGATTAAAAGAACCCTATTAAACAAAACAAGGAAAGAAACCATTTTGAAGTTTTATGAAGTCTTGGCAACCCCATCTCTCTTGAATGGCTCAGAATGCTGGACCCTAACAGAAAACCAAAAACACAAAATAGAAGTATCAGAAATGAAATTTGTTATATCGGTAGTTGGATGCAGAAGAACAGACAGACAATAAAATGAAACGATAAGAGACGAACTGAACATATTCAGCTTTAACAATAAAATAAAAGAATACCAAGAAAAATATTATGAACATATACAAAGAATGCCAGAATACCGTATTCCTAAAAAGATTCTACAGTACAAGCCCAAAGGCAAGAGAGACAGAGGAAGGCCTACGAAAAGATGGAGAGATCAATTTCTTTGAAAGGACGGAACAGGTCGAAAGGCCTAATCCCTGTGGATGATGATGATGATGATGATGATGATGATGATGATGTTACTAATAGCTTCCTTGTACAACACCTTTCTAGGGATTTGTTGGTGAAACGAGCGTTGAGCGCCTTCCGCCGATTTTGGAATGGACACCGATGCACTTGAACTGCCAACATAGAACACAAAAAATCACACTCAATCGCTTTCACCTTCATCTTGACGGGATAATAAAAGCCTAAACTAACCTAACCTAAGTGCGTCAGTGTCTATTCCAAAATCGGCGGAAGTCGCTCAACGCTCGTTTAACCGATTTCTTTAATAAAAAAAAATCTCTCTCTCCCTCTCCCCCCTTCCCCTTCCCCCTCCCCCTCCCTCTCCCTCTCTTTTTGTACGGAGGAGGGATTCGTAGGCTTACACTGCAGCCTGAGGCTTATTGTGCTTACCAATCCTATTCTGTGGATGATTTGATAGCCGAACGACCGCGCTCTTATACAAGTACAGCACGCTATGGACTTAACCCGGGCTATGGTATGGATGATGATATGCGTATTAATGATACAGAAATGAATCAGAGGTCCGACGCCGAAAGTTACCCAGTAATTCTGTTTCAATTGGTTGAGGAAAAACTCCGGAAAAACTTCAACCAGGTAACTTGTCTCAACCAGGATTTGAACCCAGGCCCGCTCATTTGACTGTCAGACACACTAACCGTTACTCCACAGAGGTAGACTTGATATAAAAAAACCGTACTTGGAAGCAAGACACATATCTATACGGGCGCAAAAATGCAACTCAAAATATTTTCCTAAATGTCAAAGAAAATATGGTTTGAAATCAAAAAATTAGTTACATAATATCTGCTATGTTAGTTACTTTTTAAAATTAAGAAAAAGAATTAATTTTTTAATACTTGCACGTAACTACAGTAATTAAATTTCAGAAAAAAATCTCGAACATAACTTTTCTGTTAAGAACATAATCCATTTTACAGTCATAGCATGTTTCTAATATGGGAGTACTTACTTCCTCATCATAATATCTAGCTTGTAATCCATTAATTTATCAAAAGATTTCTTTCACATTCGAAAATAATGACATTTCCCACTGTCTTCACGTAAAAATCATCATTAAGTGCATGGAACAATTTCTTTTTAAGCCAAGTAGGCCTACTCATTATTATAGAATCACATGATATTATCTTATCTACGCTTCTTTTCAGTATTCAAAAGAAAGAGTAGCAAAATACAGCTTCACTTTTCGGTATCATCACAACTACAGAACGACAGAAGTTAGTCGGTGAGATTAGTTGCTGAACATTTTCGGTTCAGTAGCTTTATCATCGACTGATCGTTTCAACCCATCGATACGATACGATAGATGACATAATAGAAACAACCAAATATAAATAAGTTTAATTAATACATGAACACTGATCGAACAAATACGAATGGCATTACTGAACTGACAAATAAAACGATTTTATTAGTAATGACAAAAAAGGAATGAAAGAATGTAGGCTTATGCATAGTTACGGCGTAATTACAAAATAATTGCTTAGGAATGAAGTGTGGCATGGTTAAATATTAAATTCGAAAATAACTGATTCAACATTGCAATGAAAAGATTTACCAGACACTTACCCTAACCTGACGCAGCAGGTTTTCAGACAAGAGTCCCAATAGAGGTGAGTAGCCAACTTCAACTAACAGACTGCTAGTTCACTTCGACAAGACCAACGAAGTAAAGAAAGAAACTGGCTTATAGCAAGCATGCAGAAGTGAGTGAATTCCTTGCGCGACTACACTCAACTGCTTTACCTACCCGTCCTACCCTCATGCAGCGGTCGGAGTTTTTAATGTAAACATACAGTGGCGTATTCCTTACACTATCACCCTGTGATTTAATTTATACATTTTCATTCTGATAGTTTGTAATAGTAAACGAATATAACAGTACTAGTGGCTTGTGCAGCAAATACTGCTGCAAACTAAGTTCGTTAAACGTTCAAATAAAAATTTTTCAGATTTATTTTCAATGAAGAATACTTGTCTTTTTAATAGTTATTTGCTTCCATAATAATGAAACATACTCCCTCTGAATGGATTTTTTTAGGCCAAATACTTTATCTTGAACCTATCCAACTTCAGTTTTTGAGTTTCAACGCGAAAACGCAAGTATCAATGTTAGGACGATAGCAGTAGCTATTTCAGGTCATTGTGGATTGTACTAAGCGAAAGTTAAAAAAATGTCAGGTTTGCTAAGCTTTCGAACAATAGCATTTTCGTATAGCTGCTGCATGTAGAACTTGAAATGTAGAGCGTAAAATCATTTTATCCTACTAAGAGATCTTGCTGAAATGATCTGGAGACTACAAAATTTTCTAGGCCACTTATTTTATCAGTAAGTAATACCTTTTGATCTTTCCTTAGGAACTGTAATTTTTGCGCTCTCTCGAGCCAGTACTGAAGACAATGACACATATCAATATCTACACTACACCGCCATTAAGTATATGAAAAAGACCCAACCCCACTGGTTAATACAAGTATAAAAATATTTGATTTTTAATAACAATATTATTATCTTACTTAAGTTTTGTAGTTATATATAACAGCCACTCAGTAAATTATAGAAATGAAGATCTAAATTAAGATATTCTCTACATTTACTTACATAACCTCAAAACGTTTCACTTTCATGTCATCAATATAGCATCAATATTATGTACAATTAATTAAAAATAGACGCATCATGATATTAACTATAATAATATTTAATTTCTAATGGTAATAATGTCATCAAACCATCTCAAGTTTCGTAGATTTGAATATCCAATACACAGCTGTACTCAGAAAATTATACACTGCAGAATCAGTTTTTAATAACAAATTGAATTGAGCTCTAAATATTTCGGCAATCCTGCAGGTCATTGCCTTCGTGTAATAGCCTATTGTTTATTGTAGTGTGTGTTTTGTTCTGAAATTCAATCAAGTCGGCAGTGATTCAGTAAAATTAGTTCTCAAAACTGACAACAGATGGATTTTGGAAAATTGGAAAATTATGTTTAAAACTTGACATTTCACTGAAAACTACTACTTTTCCGAAAAACTTTGAGTTCCAAGCTTCAAATTGAGGGGTCATTTATTGAAATCCGTCCAGCCGTTTTCCCGTAATTTCCATTACCAGTTCAAATTATATATATAGATGATCAGCAGAGACCGGAAGTTCAGGCATTATGCATCATTAAAATAGGCAGGCAAAAAGGTATCATAAATAGTTAAAATAGGCAGGCAAAAAGGCATTACAAATAGCTAAAATACGCAATAAAAGGCAATTACAAAAATCTTGCAATAGACCCAAAACCTTGCACTATCCACAAAGGGATTTCGGCAGCAAGAAAAGCTTTACATAAGTCGAATGCAAATTGAGATATTCGACTCAATGTTGCAATTACTGTTGAAAGCAAAGAAATCTTCTTCCTAGTAGCCTTGGAAAGTGCATTTTTGTGTTTGATTGTCTGATATGTTGCAATATGAAATATTTAGCTAGCTACAACAACGTCGCAATGAAAACTGAAAGAAAAATAACCGTTAGACCCGTACTCATTGTTGCATTGTCAAATAAACACAAGCGATAATTAAAACGCTTACTGTTATACATTTTTGCACGGCAGCACTCATTGTTGCAAAGAGAATATGAACTGACTGAAAGACAATAATATACATTCGGTGAAGTCACTTTTATTGTAGCGGTTATAGAAATAAATTAAAATACACCTGTAGGCAATTTAAATAATAAATTAATAAATAATAGATAAGTAATCAAATAAAGGCAAAAAATAAATTTATTTTGTAAATTAGGCATTTATATTTTAAAAAGGCAGAAAAGGGCAACATAAACAGTGACGTTTCAATCACAAAGGTATAATTCGTACAGATTTACTTTCAAAACGAAGATAGATTTAACACATTTTAAAAGACATTCTGCCAAACTTCCGGTCTCTGATGATCATTTATATAATTTATCTGAAATTAGTGTAATTATTATGGAAGTAAATACATACTAGGTTCAAAAAGTTCCCGGAATTTGCTAGCATCATAGAAACAACGTACCTTAAACACTATTCTACAGCATTCCCTTCAAAATAGTTGCCTTCCGCAACAACACACTTTTGCCAACGCGTGTAGAGTTCCTGGAAGCAGGCCTGGAAGCCATTTTGTGAAACCCGTCTTAGTGCTCTCGTCGCGTTTGCGATAACCTCTTCAGCATTGAATCTCCGTCCTTTCAGATGACTTTTCCGACGGGGAAACAGAAAGTAATCAGGTGGTGAGAGATCAGGAGAGTATGGTGGGTGATCCAAAGCAGTTATGTTGTGCCTGGCAAGAAAATTCTTTACAATAATTGCGCGATGAGCAGGTGCATTGTCATGCATAAGGAACCAGTTGTTTTCTACCCACTTTTCTGGACGTTTCCTTCTCACTGCGTCCCAGAGGCGACGGAGGGTTTCTACGTACAATTCTTTCGTTACAGTACGACCTTCTGGAATGAACTCATGGTGCATGAGACCCTGAGAGTCGAAGAAAACTTCCAACATAACTTTGCTTTAAGTGTGCTTAAATGCGATAGGCTCATGTCAGTAGATTTACTGGCATGAAAAAGAACTCCTGCGGGACAAAATTCCGGCACATCCGGCGATGCTGATATAACCTCTGCAGTTGCGAGCGTCGTTAAATAAAACATAATATTTAAAATAACTTTGCCTTTGGAAGTGTCCCTAGGACATTTTTGCTTCCGAGGAGATGTTTTCGATTTCCACTCAGATGACTGTCGTTTAGGGACTGGGTCGTACAAGTAGCACCAGTTTCATTTTGTTTAAGAAATCACCATCTTCATCAGCCATACTGATCATGTCCCCAGCAAAACACAGAACTTGATGTTTGTACTTTGCTCTGTGGACATAATTACAAAATGCGACGAACAAACGAAACACTATGATAAACAATTGCCTACAACTCAAAACCAATAATTGCCATTATCAACAAACTTTAAGGAAATGACATCATGAATGTTACCAACAAAACAAATGTATAATATCCCTTGTTATATATTAATACGAAAAATGGTAGTAAAATTCCGGGAACTTTTTGAACCTAGTATATTATTTTTGCACGAAAGTGTTTTCTTTTGTTGTATTTACAGCTATTGTTGTTAGCCCTTGAAAGTTAGAATTCCCACACAGAAACTTGTTGCTAGGGAAAACATTCTTCATAACATACATTGCAGTTATTGTTACTGCTATTGTTACAGTATAGTTTTGCGAAGGCTTTGGAATAATATTGCTCTAAATTTTCAATGCAAAATATATTTATTTGCAATTTTAAAAATACAATCGTGCAAAAAGTGTTGTACAATATACGTTTGTGAAGTGCATAACAAATTCGAGGAAATTTCTCGCTCTGCTCGTTTTTGAACTTTCCTCGATTTTGTGAAAAGCATTTCCCAACCTTGTATCGTAATATGCTATTTTAATATTATCATTATTATACTTATTTACAAATGGCTTTTAAGGAACCCGGAGGTTCACTGCCGCCCTCACATAAGCCTATCCTGAGCAAGATTAATCCAGTCTCTACAATCATATCCCACCTCTCTCAAATCCATTTTTATATTATCCTTCCACCTACGATTCGGCCTCCCCGAAGGTCTTCTTCCCTTCGGCCTCCCAATTAACACTCTATATCAGGTATGCTCAAAATTGTAAAAGCGCCGATTACACGGATGATGCTGCACTGCATAACACACACAGTGTAGGAACTGGGCTCCGCAACTACATTGCAGCACCGCCTGTGGCATCGCTCTCATACTCTTACAAATATAGATAATAAACTGAATTTGAAAAAGGAAAGAGTATACACTGTAATATTCAGTTATTACATTACTTATTATATTTAATATAGTTATGATATTATATCATCGATAATGATATTTTCATATTCCACCATATATTGCGGTCTGTTCAACATGGGGATTCTTTTCTGCAAGTAATCGGAAATCTATTTCCAACGAATTTATTGCAATGCGCAACTGGCTCAAAAAGATGTTCATCTGTTAATCGGGATCTGTTTGGATTTAGCAACTTTCATTCTCTAAAATAATTCTTCGCACACATATGTCGAGGCAAAGGTAGCTAACATAGTGGTAGAGAATAAGCCCATCGTGGGATATTTCGTTTTGTTAATTTTTTTAATACTTCTATGCTTGTCAAGTCATATTCTCTGCATTTAGTTCTCAATTCTACGTTACTTTGTAAATCAATTAACTCGTCCTGGAACTGCACTCTCACAGATTGTACTAAATTTACTATAAAAGGATTAACAAAAAGATTAATATCACTTTCCATACGTCTAAAATCACCAAATCTATGTTCTGTGAATTCAAATTTGAGTTGTTCCAGTACGGAGATATAATTAACTATATTTTGTTCAGGCATCATACATCTCTTTACAAGTTCACCATCCGTGAAGGGTTTTAGTGCCTTAGCTAATTCCCAACACACTACAGAACTTGCTCCTAAACATAGACTAAATTGTTCAGCTCTCTTCAATGTTTGGCCTTTCATTAAGTGCTTTCAATTCTTGAAACTGTAATGCCTCTGAAAAATTATTTAATTATAACATATATTTCTGTTGGAATAAAACAACAACAACAACAACAACACCACCACCACCACTACCACTAATAATATGAATAATAATAATAATAATAATAATAATAATAATAATAATAATAATAATAATAATAACAATAATAATAGTAATAATAATAACGTTGGTATATGAATACATATTACAGAAAACAGCTTCCCTGTCACTTCGGCATGTTCTGGATGGCAGAGCGTATAATGTCGTTTTATGTTGCTCAGCAGTATTCGTAACGTGCCTTACAATATAGTAAACACTTTACCGAACGGAAAACAATTAATAGTCTTCCTCCCACACTGTACGGAATGATCGTTTGCTTACAGAAGGTTTTGACTGTGTCATTGTGCCGCACTGTTCGTGCGTTACTAAGTACTTGAATTGCCTTCCGCAGTCATCCGTCGAGCTTCGAATGAGGAACAGCACGCTCTACATTGGAAGGTTGTGATTACAGAACGTAATCGGGAGTCAGCGAATGAGCATACCTGCTCTATATGCATTCACCAAGTAAAGATTGCCTAGCTGGCCGAATTTTTTTTAGATAGGTAGGTAGGTAGATAGGTAGGTGGACGGACGGACATACAGACAGACTTTATCTACTTTAAGACAGTTAGGTTTAATAATGAGTATTTTATCTATGAGTTTTTCTGTTTTAGCTTTTTTTCATGTTCTTTTAATGATAATATTGTTAATAATATAATTAGGATTAAAAATCCTACAACATCTTTAATTGTGAAATAAGGATGAAATGGAATTTTATCAATATTTCTATTTAATCCTGTAGGATTATTTGATCCTGTCTGGTGTAGAAATAGCAGATGTACTATTACAGCTGCTATTACAATAAATGGAAGTAGAAAACAGACAGAGACAGACAGATAGACAGACAGACAGACAAATTGACAGACAGAGAGACAGACAGACAGATAGAATAGACAGACAGATAGAATAGACAGATAGAATAGACAGACAGACAGACAGATAGACAGATAGAGATAGATAGATAGATAGATAGATAGATAGATAGATAGATAGATAGATAGATAGATAGATAGATAGATAGATAGATAGATAGATAGATAGATAGATAGATAGATAGATAGATAGATAGATAGATAGATAGATAGATAGATAGATAGACAGATAGACAGACAGACAGACAGACAGACAGACAGACAGACAGACAGACAGACAGATAGATAGATAGATAGATAGATAGATAGATAGATAGATAGATAGATAGATAGATAGATAGATAGATAGATAGATAGATTTATTGAGTGATATTATACATACAGATTTTTATAGTATCATAGTTTTTTTTCTAAAATCTAATGCATGGGTCTTCTGACCTACGTGCTTTGTACCTAAAACAAATCCTACTCTGTAGGTTTCACCCCTCCCTACCTATGATTATATCCACTACTCTCTAAAAGAACACGCATATTAAAATAATTAATAACAGCTGTTATGTGCTTACGTCCACTTAAATGTTGCGCTACCTGCGAACGCTCTTTTGCCACTATACTCTTTTTACAGACTTTACAGAAATTTGTCAATAGTTGTGAACACCTATTTCAATTCTTTAAGACGCAAACGATCACTGTCATTACATTTCACTTTTCCCATTATTACGATACTATAACCAAGAATTTACCTCTGATTGAGGTTCTGGCTAATGTGTCCATCTATTATCAGTACGGCAGAAAGAAGTATCGATTATAGGCTAAGCTGCATCGTACGTAGAGCTCTGTGTTTACAAAATGCTTGAGTGCACGGTTGACTAGTAGTTACGGTAGCGGCTGTTTGTACAGTCCGCTCCATATGAATGAACTCATGCTGAAAGTTACCCACCATTTGCTCATATTGGATTGAGGGAAAGTCCTGGAAAAAATCTCAACCAGGTAACTTATCCCGACCGGGAATCAAACTTGGGCCACCTGGTTTCAAATTAATTAATTCGGAACAAATATTAAATTTATAAAACAGATTTAGGGCCTAAGTCGTCAATTGTCATGTCTTGAAACTTTTTAAAATTCAAACATGAAAGGTAATAAATTTTATACGCTGATGATACTTAGAGGACTAGGCTAGTCCTACTAGTCCATTGACGGCACGCCACTAAAATTACTAATCTTCAGCTTAGAAATTTCCATTTTCAAATTAGGCTATAGGTAAGTGTTTCGTAACAATTTGCGCAGCTTTACGATGCCTACTGTAAGTTTGACCTACGTTCACTGCAACAGTTCTTCATTCATCGACTAGGGTACTGCAAACTTCGGGAGAATACTTCTTATACCCTACCGTACATTCAGTTCACATTTTTAAAGAAAATATTTTCTAGGTTTTGAAACGTATTTTTTAACTTTTAAGTACATAACAAAACTAAATATTTTCCATTCTCATAGCACCAAAAAAGCCTAGCCATTCAGCGTATTCCGAATCTCACCGGACCGGTGGACAACAATGACGTCACGCTGCAGCGAAATAGGAACAAAACTGCTGGAAGGATCGATGGCTGTCATGGCGACTGTATAAGTTGTTGTCTGTGCTACGCTAGCAAGATTTTGCGAAATTTTCTTACTGCCATCTCGTTCAAAGAAAAGAGAGCATAAACAATTTATTTCTTGAACCGGTAGTAATAACTGGTCCGTTGACATGTTCTCTCAAAAGCCATTAACATATTATTAAAGATATTTTTATTAATTTGTCCTACAGAATAATATCTCTAATATTGACAATTAATATTCAGGGAGAAAAATCCGCTCCGGCGCCGGGGATCGAACCCGGGTCCTTGGTTCTACGTACCAAGCGCTCTGACCACTGAGCTACGCCGAACCCTCCTCCCCGAATGTTTCCCTTTTGGCCTGACTCCAAGTTAGGCATATATGTTGATGTATATGTCCAATGTCAACTGTCATTATATTAGGAGCGCACTCAGTTGAGTGACTTGTTTGGCCGGGATTCCGCAGTTAAGTGCACAATAATCTGTACAGAAATATGCACTGCTAGCTATGAGAATATTAAAGATATTTTTATTAATTTGTCCTACAGAATGATATCTGTAATATTGACAATTAATATTCGATCCCCGGCGCCGGAGCGGATTTTTCTCCCTGAATATTAATCATTGGCATATTGCTTTTACGTTGTGCTCATTACAAACAATACAGCAGAACTAAAGCAGAACACACCGCCATGACACAACAGTGCACGATGTCATTCGTCTGCTAATTCCCGCCCTATACATGAACCAATCAGATTCACTGATGGCGGCTGATGGAGACTGCCACCACCTCTGCAAGCTGATGGCACCAGTGCGACACCGGTGGAGATCAATGACGCCATCGGTGAAATTCGGAACACCGTGATGCCATCAGATTACTCAGCGCTGAGATTCGGAATACGCTCATAATGACAATGATGCTGAACTACCTGACAGCTATCGACTCCGCCACCCACGACGCCTGCACAGAGCACTCGCGGGTTGGTCACATGGGAAGGCAAGTCAAACCTGCCGCACTGCTCCTTGCCGAAGATCTGCAGGTATGCCTTCTGCAGCTTGCACGGCATCGTGGTGCTGTTGTCCTCCGCCATCTCCCCGAATCCTAGGATCTCGCCCACGCGATGTGTCACATTTCTCTCCGCTGCAACATCCGTTAACATTTAGATTGCAAACTAGAATCTTTTCTGCAAAGCGACTCAGAATATTGTAACCAGGGAACTGCTTATATATTGCATGAACGAATTGAACGTAATCTAATTCTTTTTATCCTGATTTCTTCTCACATTTTCATCCTCACTTTCTTTGTTATCGTTAATATAATCAATATCACAATCATCGTCATCATGATAATTTATTATCAGCACCCCAAATATCACAACCTCCATACTACCATCAGCACCATTTTCTCCCCTCCTTCATTCTCCTTAGCTTCAATGTCATAATCATAATTATCCCTAACACATCTTCACTATACACTATCTACCAAAAAGTAATTGGGCGCTGTTTTTGCCCCTTTAGAACCTCGTAGTACCATCTCTTGTTGCTATAACAGCAGCCACCCTGTCAGGCATGCTCTCCACTAGTTTGTGTAGGATATCCACTGGAATGCGTCGCCATTCCTCTTGCAACATGGCACTCAGTTGGACAATGGAAGTTGGCACCAAGTTTCGGCGGCTACTGCACTGGTATGCAGACAATAATGTTCACCGGTTGGACTGGCCTGCACAGAGTCCTGATCTCAATCCCATCGAGCACCTTTGGAACGAATTGGACCGGCGATTGAGGTCTCGGGAGATGCGGCAAACTTTCATTGTCTGAGTGCCATGTTGCAAGAGGAATGGCGATATATTCCAGTGGATATCCTGCACAAACCAGTGGAGAGCATGCCTGACAGGGTGGCTGCTGTTATAGCAACAAGAGGTGGTACCACGAGGTTCTAAACTGGCAAAACCAGTGCCCAATTACTTTTTGGTAGATAGTGTATCATCATCATTGGTACTTACTAACATATTACGGTCATCGTCATTCCTATCATCATCTCTGACACTCCATTGAATCTATCATCGCCATCAATCATCACCTTCACGCCACCTTTATCATTAATATTATTGTGGATCTAATTTCTGTTCAGTCAGTTAACTAACAGTTCTAATCAGAGAGAACCGGAATGACCTCGAACAGATTCTGTGAAATTTTCAATAAACAAAAGCTTCTGTGAGGCGTGCAGTCTCGAAGAATTTTGGTTTTTCATACCATTTTTATTTTATCATCGTACCATTATCACAAAATTATCAAAGTATTTGTAGTTTAAAGTAAATATTATATAATAATAATCATAACTATTATCACTGTATCAATACTAATGATAATACTAACAGTAATAATAATGCAAATCTAGTCTTTCAGCTAAGGCGCCTTGTAAAGCAGATTTGAATAATTTGAAGGGAAAAATTGTTCCGGGGCCGGGTATCGATCCCGGGACCTCTGGTTGAACGTACCAGCGCTCTGCCAACTGAGCTACCCGGGAACTCGACCCGACACCGTCTCAACTTTTCCCTTTATATCCACACAACTCGCGTGGGCTGACGAAACGCCAGAGACCCACATCGAGTGCACACAATCTTTGTGTGACTTGGAATTGTGGTTTTCTGTTAACGTACACAATTGAGACGGTGTCGGGTGGAGTTCCCGGGTAGCTCAGTTGACAGAGCGCTGGTTCGTTCAACCAGAGGTCCCGGGATTGATACCCGGCCCCGGAACAATTTTTCCCTTGAAATTATTCAGTAATAATAATAATAATAATAATAATAATAATAATAATAATAATAATAATAATAATAATTTTAAAAACTTGTTTAGCCGGACAAATGTATAAACAACTTAAAAAGGAGCACATGCATCTTACCTGTGTCACAAGAGACGTTCCTGCTTCAATGCAATTTTGATATATAAAAAAATTGTTCTCAAATACTCGACTAATCTCTTCTTGCGACATGTTCGAAATGACTTGCTGGATATTTTCTTTCACTTTTATATACGTAATTAAAAAAAAGACAATAAGTCAACTGTCGTTCCCAGTGATCCAGGGGTAAAGCGCTCTCCTCTAGACCCAAGATTTGCGGGTCCAAACTCGATTGGGGCCGATAGACTTTTCAGGACTCAAAAATTCGGAACGCAAGTCCACCGGAAGGGACTTCAAGCCGTGTGTCCCATGACGGAGTTTTCCAGGACGTTAACGATTTCGAAAGCTAAATTAGAGATTCTGGATTAAATTTCTCTTCTGGCGAGTCCTAGTAATACCTTAGTTGCATACTAAGTGACAGTTGACTTAAAATAATTATGTGTCAATATACAGGTTGATTCACGAGGATTTACCGTCTTTTACGTAGCTTATTTCCGAAGACATTCTGAGCAAAAAATGTTATATAAACATGGATCCTATTCTCAATATTTACAGAGTTACGTTTCGTTATTGGAACGCATTGCTGTGAACGCGTGATCTTGGTCAGCGTGCAGTCAGCAGCCAGCGCGAGCGCTACGAAAATCAAAGATAGCCGTATGAACTTATGTAGAGCGACGAGTGCCGTTCACAAGCGTGCGGCCAAGTGTACTCAAGCGGATGGCGACATTTTTTAAGATGTGTTGTAAACTCTCCAAGACTGTAAATTAGGATGCAAAATTGAACTGCAAATAATTAAGTCGGTGGAAGTGGTGTGATTTGTAATAATTGTTGTGATAAGTGCGTAAGAATAATGTAATTTTCTAGTTAAAAATAGAAAAAAGATATCTGTACGAAGCAACTAAGGAGTTCACAGCACATTTTTAGCTTCATAATACTTGCCAATTAAAGAAATGATACTTCTGAATGGTTCATTCTCTATTTGTATTATTCCTTTACCTTCAAACTAAAGAAAAAACGTATTTTACAAACAACTTTAAATTAATGTAACTCTGAAAATATTGAGAATAGGAACTATGTTTATATGACATTTTTTGCTCAAAATGTCTTCGGAAATAAGCTCCGTAAAAGACGGTAAATCCTCGTGAATCACCCTGTATAATGTCGAACATGGAATAAGGCCACTAAGGGAAAATACCAAAGGAGAAAGATTCGATCCGGTGCTGTTGATTGAGCCTCGGCGTAGCTCAGTGGTTAGAGCGCCCAGTGAGTAAAACGGGTGACCCGAGTTCGATCCCCGGCACCGGAGCGAATTTGTTTCTCCATTAATAACCAATGGTAACCATAACAGATAATTCTGTACGACCAAAAAAATTAATCTTTACGTAGGCACATATTAGTCATTAGATCTATGTCTTAGAAATGTTTTATTGCAATGTTTTCGTTTTGATTATATTTTTAATTCAAAATTTAAATCTGAAATACAAATGCAAAACAAAAAATCTTGTCTTTTTCATTTATTTGACGCCCACACCCCCGTCAAGCTAAGACGCCTCCCCCCCACAAGGGAGGTCCGCCCCACAGTTTGAGAACCACTGTAAACAACAACAATTCGTATTTGTGCATTAGGGACTCATAATATTTGAAATCGCCTTCTATATCCTATAAGAACTTAAAATATACTAGAAAATTGTACAAAGTACATGGGTTATTCAATAGTGGCAACAATGTTTGTATGTGGCGCTATCAGCTCAAGCTGATAAGAATGAGAAAGAAGAGCATCTGATGTGTGTTATCTGTGAGTTTGAAGACAAAAATCTCATTTATAAGATATTTGTAGCGAGTTTAATTTGTAGGCTGTTACCTGTAGTGCTCTAAAATGTTTAGCAAATACAAACAAAAATACTTCATTAAAATTCAGATTGCATAAGGCAAGAATGCTCGACAATGACATACAGCATTACTGGAAGCTTGTGGCAGAGACACTTCACCATATCGTACCGTGGCTAGGTGGACACATGGATTATCACTTAGAGGAGATCGCTTTAGAACCAGACAGGCAATTATAGCAGTAGTAGAGCAGTCTGTTCGAATATTAGTACAACAAGACGCTGAGAATTGCATCCGCCGTCTCCCTGAGGTGTGGAGGCGGTTCTTCATGTTGGAGGAGATTACTTCTGAACACTGCAACAATGTGACTGTTCCAAAAATGTTTTCTTTGTTGTTAATTCAAATGGTGTGGTGCCTAAATCAATGAGTTACATGGTTCAATGAGTAAATGAATGAGTGAATGGCTAAACGGTGATGAATTGGTGATTCAGTCATCTGAGTGAGAAAACTAACTAGTGAATTGGTGGTAGTGATTGAATTGGGTGAATAAATTGTACTTGGATAGAAATGTGAGTCAATAATTGAATCATAGTGCGGATGGATACAGAAGCGCTCACCCTTTCCAGGCAGACAGATTGGTGTGAAGTTGGTGGCCGGTTCATCCAGGGTGATGATGGCGATGTCGTAATTGCCGGTGGGCGACGTGAACTTAGGATGCAAGGTCACGTTCTTCACCACAAACGTCTGTTGCGACGATTCGTTGGCGCACCGGTCGTAAATACCCAGCGTCACCCCGAATTTGGCAGTGTTTTTATCTCCAGACACCCTGTGAAGCAGTCATTATCATATTATAATATATTACAGCGTACGGTAAAATGACTTTTACAAATTTCGAGGATGATAGGGTAGACCGAAATAAATCATTTCAGGTAAGAAAGTAACGCTCAAAAACGCTTTGATGTAACGCCTGACAGACAGGCAATTGTTCATCATTTGTGGGATCTGTGTTTCTCCAATGCAAGAGACTTATCCTTCCGGTGGTGTTTGATCATACCTCTTAGTCTCATGACCAGATTAGGATCCGAGAAAACTTAAGAATGAAGTGAAGTTAACAGTGCAACGGAGTACAGACGAAGTGAGGTAGCGCGTTGCGTTTTGTTTACCTGTGCGTTAGAGTACAATCCGGTTCGTGATCAGAGGTACAGTATTCTTCCGTCTCTCCCTACGGAACGAACTCAGGCCATCACAGTGCATTTTCAATTCATTGTGAACAGTTTTCTCAAACTAGTTGCAAGTATGTACATGGTTGTGAAACTTGGACTCTCACTTTGAGAGAGGAACAGAGATTAAGGGTGTTTGAAAATAAGATTCTTAGGAAAATATTTGGGGCTAAGAGGGATGAAGTTACAGGAGAATGGAGAAAGTTACACAATGCAGAGCTGCACGCATTGTATTCTTCACCTGACATAATTAGGAATATTAAATCCAGACGTTTGAGATGGGCAGGGCATGTAGCACGTATGGGCGAATCCAGAAATGCATATAGTGTGTTAGTTGGGAGGCCGGAGGGAAAAAGACCTTTGGGGAGGCCGAGACGTAGATGGGAAGATAATATTAAAATGTATTTGAGGGAGGTGGGATATGATGGTAGAGACTGGATTAATCTTGCTCAGGATAGGGACCAATGGCGGGCTTATGTGAGGGCGACAATGAACCACCGGGTTCCTTAAAAGCCAGTAAGTAAGTAAGATGCAAGTATGTACAGGGACATCATTTTATTTTTACTTCAATTTTTATTGTACCTGAGTTTTTAATATACTTCACTCTCACCCCCTCTACTAGTAAACTTCCAACCATCCTCCACACAGAACCAAGACCGCGTATGCAGTCAGAGTCGCCTTACGGTCATAGTAAACTACTGAGTTAGTGAGTATAGTACGTTCAAGAAATATGTTAGCATTTTCCAGTGACGAAAGAGCTTTCAATATTAAATCATTTTCGCACAGGTACTGTCGTCTGTTTGCCTACGTCGCATCCCCGTTTCCCCCACCCGCTTCTACTCGTCCCTCTGTAAAGTCTAGTGGCTGAGCTGTCTTAGCTCTTTTCTGAAAATATTTTGTTAGGAATTGGACGTCTATGTAATATTATACAACTGTTTAAAATAAATTAAATAAAAGAGCCTCGTTAAGTAATTAACTGTCACATGATTTCCTCTCTTTCTACGACCCTGCGACAAAATACTGGCTCAATCTGATCTTCAACGTACATAAGCACATTATTATCTTCAAGGCTAGTCTTCAGATCGCTAATAATATATGTGAAAGCATAATATGCTAAATAGGCTACCAAAGACAAATATGCAAAATTTGTTCACCTGAGCATACAGAAATTTTTTTATCTATTCGAAGAAAAATTCTTAACCACGTAGCTCACAAAATTATAGTAATTGTTTTTCCCCTTAAACCCCAACGCATTGCTATTATATCTCTGATATGTCTTACGTAAGAATATTCTTATTATGGCTACTGAAGAGTGCAAGAAAGCGTGTATATCGAAAAGATAAAACAAGTTACTTCACCTGTACAGCTATCATTAAACATATTTTCAAGTGAAAAAATAAGAAAATCGTTTCTATGTGAATAGTGTCACGGACCGTCTGAATTGGTTGGACCACCAATTGGGAACTAATGGTTTAGACCACTCAGCCACCGCAGGGGATGACAAGCAATACTTCACGGAAATGTCGTAAACATTATCTGTCAGTCAAATGTAGGGCATTATCGAAACATGTAGAAAAAACGTTAATAAATAATAATACACGCTGTTGTTTATCGCGGCATGCAGGATATACTGGGTGTTCATTTCAAAGTGTGTCATGACGTCACTGTTGTTGAGTCAGTGATTTGAAGCGAATTTCAGCTTATATGTCAGAGAAATTGCCTATTATTCAAGGCGTTCAATCTGAACTTGAGAACGTGTACGGTATAACTTGAACGTCGCAGCAACAGATGGCAGTCTGTACGGTCTGTGTGCTACTGTAACCTCTTAAGAATTGTTTTTTGCGCGGGCAAGTCGTACGCAGGGTATTTGTTATCGGTTGCGTACCGCAAAATTCCACAACACAAATCAAATGCTCCGTGTCCATGTTGACCGTCGAAGTTAATGTCAACAAATACGGAAGTAATCGTCTTAACCCTCTCCCCATATCCCGACAGTAAGAAAAAAACTCACCTCAGTACGTGTTTCCAAACAGTTCACATTCCTGCCACTACCGGCGTTACCGTACGTATCGGTACGTACTCTTCAGAATGAAAGCCGTACTTGCCAGGCAACTTCTCTGGCATGTAGATAATACGCCTCTGCGGAAGTGTAAGAAGATTGAATTCTCTACGCTCATCGGCTAGCCACATGACGGCATACAGCGAGCCATGACATACTTTGAACTGAACACGTAGTACTTAAATCCCACAGAGTCGCTGGGTTGATTGAGATATCAACAGGACGAGATGCATGTCACAATACCCTGCTACACGTATTCCGTCATGATACTAATATCTTTTATGAATTTGCATTCACATTGAATTCATACTACTTGTCAACCTCTGGTGGAAGAATATTCCACATTTTTGTTGTAGCCTACTCTAGTAATACACGTACTGTTTCCTTCTGGTGTGCCAATTCCTAAGATGTAGTGAGCGTGCCATCAGATGCCTGATTTATGAACTTGTAAATAATGGTTTCCAACATCATTGAAAATACAAAAAGGCGCATAGAGGATTCAGTTGGGGTATTTAGGGTAAACTTGGACTGAAACTTGATTAAGAATACTTTACTTCGAGAAATACCATGTGTCCCTATCGAAGGGATGTCAAGGTCAGAGCACGCGAAAGACACTACGTGCTCCCAAGCACGCACGGGTTCCAATGAATCTGTTCTACAAGCAGTAGCGGTGAACAAGAAGGGGTGAGCAAAATGAAATCTATTGGCCTATCACTGCAAGATTAATTAAACTGCTCTTAAGTAATAGACAATGCGTTACGCTCATACAAGAAAACAAGAAATAAAAGCATATTTTGCAACATGTACCTCTCTAATAAATGCAATTAATTATGAAATAGGATATAACAAATAATAAACATAGCTTCCCTTTAACTTAAGCAGTTTTACATAATGAGGCCTATAATTAGCCTAGGCCTAATTATTTTTATTAACTGTTACATAATCATGTACTACTCATATGAGCATCATCACAGTTCTAGAAACAAATTTAAATTCCTGACTTCTCGCGTAATTCAGAAGTGTTTTTTTTTTCTCATTTTTGCCGACACAAATCCAACTTGAGCTGGAGTAGTTCAGTATCTTTAAATCGTCTATGGAACTCTTCCCAGAGATTTTTTTAAAACATTGCAGTATTTTACACTGTTGAACAGGAGATCAATGACTGAAGGCGTAGAAATTATAAAAATTGTGCTGTGAGATCTGCGACATCCACAATGATATCTTCATCTGAAAGCTTTTAACAATATCTGGCGACACAGATTAATTGATTCTTTCCTTGCGATCTCAAATTCAAAAGGTTCAGATACTCTAATACATCCTTGAGAAAGTTACGTTCCTCGATCCATGTAGAGTGAACTAGTTCTGGACTGTCTCTGTTTTTCTATTAAGAATTCTGATAAATATTCACGTAATTCAAAATATCTGGACAGAACAATATCGTAATAGTAAGAAACATCGTTAACATTTATGTACGAAAATCTGGACAATTTATAGACACAACTCCTAACTGACATTTAACGAATTTACGCCATTAACAGCACACACTTTTGTTTGTACTTTATTCTGAAAACATAAATACAATGCTGTGAGGAAGAAGCTCTACAATACATCTTCACATACATTTATTACTATTTAATGTCAATAAAAACAAATTAATTTGAATATTATATCATTCTGTAGATGAATTAATAATTTCAGGCGTTCGACACTGCTTGTCTTTATAACTAAATAATTTCCACAAACCAACCTCATCTTTCACTTACACGAGAAGTTCAGAGTCTAGTCAGCCTGAAACTTACTGAACGACTTCTTCATCAATGTGTAATGTACAGGGACATCATTTTATTTTTACTTGCATTTTTATTGTACCTGCATTTCTGAATGTACTTCACTCTCACCCCTTCACTAATGTCCTTGCTCCCGTCAGACACACAAACTTATGGCCGCTGTTGCATTCGAAGTCTTCAAGCAGTGAAGTAAACACTGCAGTGTATAGTGTGTTTCATAAGTGTGATTGCGTTTTCTATAGAAGAAAGAACCTATATTAATAATATCGTACTAAAAAATTATATTCAAGAAACGATAAATTCAATTTCAGAAAATATGCTTCAAAATGTTTTTAAAAATCTGCGTAAAGAATTGAAGCCTGCATTGTAATGAACGGCAACCATTTTCAGCAACTTGTTTAAAAATTCAGATTAGCTTATTTTGAATTGAGGTGGCTAGAAGCAAAGGAATGCTAGTGACATTTGTAATAACATGAGTTAAGTGCATCCAGTGTAAGCAAAAGTATCTAAAATTTTAATGGCAAAGGGATATTTTAATCGCATCACACATTAAAATTTAAATAAAAAATTTCACCGATTTTACGAAAGCTTGAATATTTAAACCCCATTTTCTCAAAAGTAACTTAAGTGCACTTACAGCCCTTTACTTATGACCCCCTCAATTTAAATGCACTCTCTATATTGTATGATAGCATCAATAATTAATATGCTAAATAAAGCAGACATTACATAACGAACATAGCCGCCTGAAAAGTTGAGTTTTTGAAAAATAATATTACTACTCTACTGTATTTTGATAAATTCCGTAAAAGTGATGATCAAACTGAAAATCGTAATATCGTATTTCCCTACAACATAAATGGATACACTACTTTTCTCTCCTCCTATACCTAGTAAAATGATTTGTTTACATATTGCACTAGTAACATCAAACTCCTGTAATGGAAGGGGGCAACAGTGTTTCCGAGTATAGCCAGGTTAATGTTAAAAATGTTGGTAAAAATAAAGTGATGTCCCTGTACAACCCTTGTGTTCACCAGTGACTTGTACCTGCGTGCCTTACGTGCTCTGATCAGCGCATACGGACTATGAGCACATTTGCGCTCTCGTTGACATCACTGCGGCCTATCGGCTTCTAGGTAAAAAATGCCAGTTAGAGGGTAAGTTCTTATCTTGATTTTAAAAGCTGTCTTGATCCCCTCTATCACGTACTGTGCTTCTTGAACACAATTTTTCCAACACTCTGCATATACGTTAAAACATTTCATAATAGGAGAAACATGAAAGGATGCCACATAACATTTCAATAACGGTACGTAATAAAACTCAAGAGAAACATTATACAGTATAGAGTGAACCGTAAATAAGATCATTAATATCAGGGGGTTATTCTTTGAGATATTTCAAACAAAAAAGTTCAATACAATTTTGCTCGTTTTTGCTTCCTTTTCGAGTTAAAAATTGTTTCATATGAAACATTTCACAGCGTGTTTTGTTTCCATGCGAATTCAACCAAGTTAAAAAAAAAAAAGAAAGTGTTGCATGACTGTCTTCAAAATTTTTTTTTTTTTTTTTTTTTTTTCCTTGAAGAGGTCTTAATATGGTATGCATCATTCTGAAAGGAAAATCGTAAAATATAAACAGTTTGCGTGTCAGGTTTGTCCAAAGCCTTGAAAATTATCAATGGAATACAAAAACGTGGTGCTGAATATCTCTTAATAAAAGCAAATGACTAATGATAAATATTTTATTCATATAGGCCTATCATTAAATTAAAGAGATTTTTCTACAGTACAAACTAGGCAAACAGCTATACCCCAAAACGTCAAGGTTTGTCCACAGGAGTGTCATATAATATAACGAAAATGTGGTGCAATTTGGTACTTTATAATATTTTTTTTTTTTTTCAATGTGGTAGATTTAAGATAGAGACTTGCTCTTTTCAGGACAATTACCTCTCATTTACATCTACGAGTATCAATGGCATAGATATATCAGTTTGCAAAATAATGAATAAAGAAAGGAATATTAACTTATCGTAGTAATTTTCGTCAAAATTAATTTTTTCAAGTTTTCACGACTATATTAAGAGAGATATCAGATTTTATATTTTTTTTTCCACATATTCAGTATAGTTTTAGTAGTTTGTGTTGTAAATTTCGTTTTCCAATTCTGACTGGTTCGTTTTTTCACAAATTTTTAAGAATTACACTCTTCTTTAATTTCAAGAAAAATTCTAAAGCTATTGATTTAAATCCCATTATGCTCAGTCAATTTAAGAGGACAGTGTATTATGACAATAAATGACTGAAATAATTTTAGTTTTATTCATTAAATGTGCAGTAATTTGATCCAAACAAATATAACATTGAAAAATTCCTTTGCAGGACGAAAAGTTACATTTTTCAGATCAAATTTCTGCACATTTAAAGGACAAAACTACAATTATTTCAATCAGTTATTATCATACTACACCGATCTCTTAAATTGACTGAGCAAATTGGAAATTAATGATTTTCCCGGAACACGCTATGAAGCGTTTTATATAAAACAATTTTATCTCTAAAAGGAAGAAAAAACGAGAAAAATTGCATTAATCATTTTTGTTTGAAATATTTCAAAGAATAACCCGCTGAAATTAATAACATAACTTATTGTTCGCTCTCTATATCCGTAACAACGAGCCGTGTAAAGAAAATGCGAAAGTGGCTCCTTGGTGTGGAAGCTTGAGAGATTATTTATACTTCCAATGACAATCGTCAATATTTGGAGATCACTAAAGACAGTTGGTTTCCAAGGCAACTTACAGTGTAAAGCAATGAGCAGCAGTGACCACGTGGTTGGTGTCAATGAGGCAGCCAGAACAAATCGAGGTGGTTTTATCCCCCGGGGGATGCAGGAGAGCGAACCAGGGAATCTTGTATCCTCCGACATCCTCCCCGCCGACAACACGACCATCTGTTATGATCTGGACTCCGCAATCTGCAAAAACAAACACACGGGCCTTTTGTTTTTGTTTTCCCGTTTCAATATTATATTTCGATGTGTTTCAGCATCCATAATGTAGAGACAAGGGTTTTTACTTGTCAGTCTGACTGAAGTTATGGGAGATAATGAGTGCTATTTCAATTATAGGGCTACATTATAATTATTTATCACAGTATGGAGAGTTATTACTAATATGATGTGAAACAGCTAGTTTTAAGTATGTAGAACTGTGTAAATTATTTTATCCACAATTGCTGGTAAAATTCATGTTCTGGGAATAATAAGTTAATTAAGTAGTAAAATATCGCTGCAATCGAAAAGTATTGGGAATAAATTTGAATAAGGAACAAAAAAAAGTTTCCTTCCCAGGCAGGATTCGAACTATGAAGGTCTTAGTTACCAGTCTATCGTGCTCTGGAGTGAACAAGGCTCTGAAATCAGCTACAAGGGTCGGTCCCGTTTTTTTTTTTTGCCACTACTGTACTAATTATAATAATGGTTAAATAATATATTTCATAATGTTTTCATTGTTAATATGTTTCATAATATTTTCATGTTTTCAGAACCTTAAAAAAACAACAAAATTAAAACAACTCAGGATTTCACAAATAATCATTTTAATTTAGAACGCATTAAAATGTAGGCCTATCAAACAAGACAAATCAAGCATTCCGTAATATCACGACGCTAGACTTCTTAATTAAAAGTCTACCTCTCAACTCTTGAAAAAGAATCTCTCTTGAGATTTACATTTAAGTACTTTACAATCTCTCTTCTAGCTATTTCGATTTCCTCTATCATCAAATAGCAGTTGCTCCATTAACTTCTTCTTAACAACATTTTCGGTATTAGCTTTGACTAACTTAAATAACACTCTTCATTTTACTTCGCAGTACTCCAGAAATCCACATGGGGAAGAGAGCGGCAGTATATTAATGGCGTTCTTAAGTAGATGCGTTTGATAAGACGTTTACAACGTAACTACTTCGTCATTTGTTTCACAGAACATGGAAACAAATAGACGATGTTTTAAAGACAAGGGCAGGAATAAAATTGTCGCCAAGGTCGCACGACGTCATGTTGTTTGATAAACGAGGTCCCTATGACAAGGCCAGTCAGGTGAGGCGGGATTCTTACCACATAGGACTACCTGGAATCGAACCTCATGTCTGGTAGAAGTTGCTGATTTAGCTAGTTTCAGAATTGATGCGTTTGTACCAACCAATTGTAAATACAGAACGAAAGAAAGGATACGAGGGGAGGAGAGGAGAGGAGAGGAGAGGAGAGGAGAGGAGAGGAGAGGAGAGGAGAGGAGAGGAGAGGAGAGGAGAGGAGAGGAGAGGAGAGGAGAGGACACCTATAGATGTCAATATAAGAAGAAAAGATGTAACATTAATGTTGGTGTATTAAATTACGTCAAATTTAATCTTTTAATCTAAATTTGAATACGAAATCCGTTAATAACTTACTGTTACTGTTCTCCAACCAGGAGATTAACCGTGAAAGGAATGTGCTTACTATTGCGTCATCTATTGTAGCGAAGTAGATAGATAATATTACCGTTATAACGTCAGTTTAAAAAACATGCGCTCTCCTGTATATGTTATTTTCTGTATGGAGGGATTAAAAGACCAGGGGGCGTATTCATAGACATTTTTAGCGCGGGCTTCCGGTGGATGATCAGCGTTTTTCGTATTTATAAACCAGTGTTAGCGATAGGATATGATTTGAATTCTGTACTGGTAACCAGTGGATAGCCGGGGCTAGCTTAGTACGCTCGTAGCGCGTGCTGCGAAATGTCTATGAATAGCACCCCAGGAGATTAACTGTGATCTAATTTTGTAACTAGGGTATTATAAATATGTGTGTATCAGTGTTATCGTTTATGCTTTGAGAGTTAGCCAATGGAGATGAGTGTACTCACATGTGTGATCTTATGACATCAACATTCATTCACAACATTACCCCGCTGCGTCTCATTCCCCTGAGACTTTCTCCTGGTTGGAGCACAATATATACACGATTATGCTCCAATGTTCCGTTGTAGTACACGTATTCCATCTAGTCTCCTCTCAAAAGCTACAAAATTTGGTAATGACATATCATTATGTCACGTTTGAAATGGTAAGTAACAATCATTCCCAGGTTTAACATAAGTTGAATAATTATATGATAGAAAATTTGTTATTAAATTGTGTAAATATTGTGTATTATCATTATTTGTGAATGTATCAGTTTTAAGATTAAGTTTATGTACTTTTGAACTATTAATAAATAATATCCAACAATCATTCCCAGGTTTACTTCAAATTTTTACTTTTAAAATTATAAACGAATTCCATATTCGATTTAATTTTTGCATCAAATTTTGTAATAGATTGCTAGAATTTATCAACCTCAGCCAAGAACATAGATTTAATCAGAATCTATAAAGAGTAGGTAAATATTAAAAAAAGAAAAAATTGTTATGGACCCGTAGCAAAAAGGTCAGAGTTCGAGCCACACGCAAGCTGCAAGGTTCCTGTTGTCTTTTAATGTTGTTCTTTTCCCATTACCAACATATCGGCGAATGACCTGTGGCTAGTCTCTGTAGATTAAAAGTAGCACTAGGCCTATACAGTTAGGCAGACCATGGAGTACGCAACGGCCAAATCGTGTACAGTAGTGGCAAAAAAACGGGACCGACCTTTGTAGCTGATTTCAGAGTCTTTTTCACTCAGAACACGATAGACTGGTAACTAAGACTTTCGTGGTTCGAATCCTGCCTGGGAAGGAAACTTTTTTTTTGTTTCTTATTCAAATTTATTCCCAATACTTTTCGATTGCAGCGATATTTTACTACTTAATTAACTTATTATTCCCAGAACAAGAATTTTACCAGTAATCGAAAGGTATTGGGAATAAATTTGAATAAGGAGCAGAAAAAAGTTTCCTTCCCAGGCAGGATTCGACCCACGAAAGTCTTAGTTACCAGTCTATCGTGCTCTAGAGTGAACAAGGCTCTGAAATCAGCTACAAGGGTCGGTCCGGTTTTTTTTTTTTTGCCACTGCTGTACATTTAACACTGCGTAAAAGTCACAGTGGTGGGTCCTATGTCAATGTGAAGTCCTGGAAAGGCTTGACGTCACATCATGTCGCGCCACGAATCTTACCATTTATCAGCCTAAATTATCTCGAAAAAGGGTCGACAAATGGATTCGTAGATTTACCTACCTTTTATTGTACTTTTATATTATTATAGTTATAGTTATGTTTCTTTTTTTGTGCATCGTAACATACATTTTCTTGCGTGAAAAATTATGGATGCAATGAAATTCTGTTCAAAATTCGGTAAGTATGAAACCCGAAGGAAAGACGAAAACTCTTGATGCATAAGTACATACATATTATAGCCTATACATACCGCACACGCACGCACGTACACACACACATTGATATTCCTAATGAAAAAGTAGAAAAGGATGACTGCGTCTGTGGTGATAATTCTCCTTTACCAGTTTTGAAAAGAGAAACACTAAAGTTTGCAGTAATATAGGCCTACTCAATTTGATGATAACACCAATCTTATGAGAATTGTGACTTTGATTGTTTTCCCCTGTACTCTTCAATGGTTTTTGAAATCGCCGAGATTTCAACCTATATTTTCGACTAGCAGAACTGATTTGCTCCACCTCAAGAAACTGCGCCAAAAGTGCTAATTGAAATAAGGTACCTAATACACAAATAATTAAGGGCAATTAATAATTATGATTTAATTTTCTTAACTTCTGCAATTTTAAGATTCTTATTATGAAATATTTACCACAATCATGTATTTATTCACTATTAGTACCTACATGTTTTACTTGATTTGAAGTATGTGAGTTTATTGGTTGTCTAAGTACTTGTTAGTTGATATAAAAGGTCCTTGCCTAACAGTTTTAATCTGATTGTGCTGAAATATTGCACGAATCTTCTGACATGTGTAAAAATAGTACATTATGTAACGAGCCTATAATGGTAGTAATTTAAGAGGCGAGTATGTTTATGAAACGAGCGCAAGAGAGTTTCATAATTTTCATACGAGCGTCTTAATTACCATTATAGGCAAGTTTCATGCGACTTTTTATGCTCGACCATATTTCTAAATTGAAATTATTCATAAGTAGGCCTATTCATTTTATTCTTTGTGACTGGAGAGCGGAACTGACCATGTGCAATATCTCGTAAATTGTGAGATGTGCGCAGACTCGAAAGTATTGATTTTTTCCGAGACACGAATGTCATTGACCTTGATATAATCTAGAGAGTAAAATGAACATTAATCTTGATATAACCTTGAAATTGATTTAGACATTGAAAAACGAATTTATTTGAATATTATTTACAGTTAACGCTAATTATTATAGTAACAGAACATAACCTTCTGAGACAGTATTGGATTTCCAGCCTCCGTGACGTTTCGCTAGTTGTCTTTCGATTGCATATCCGAGAATAATCGATACTTCGCCTTTCATATTGCTACAATGGCGTTTCCTGATTGGTGGAAGACCTGAACTTTAATGAATATGTGTATTTTAATGAGGTCCATTAAAGGGCTGCTACCAGGTGTATAATTACTACATTTCGGCATGGTCGAGCATAAAATAAATTCTCTGCGTTTAATATCGTATGTATATTTACTGTCCACAAATCTTTAAAGCCTTGGTACTTTATTATTTTTATTGCATTATTATTGTAATTGACCTATCAAAATGTATCCCAAAATTCAATAAATTAAATAAAACATAAAATCTCAGAGAAAATTTTAGTCTTTGTTCTTATTACAGTATTTTCAGACATTTTCAACTAATTCGTGTAATAGCTACTTCTCAAGGAACATTTTATACAAAGAAAATTACTGACGAGTAAAGAAATGAAGAAACATCGAAGGAGGCATGTACCAGATCTTTGAATACAATGCTCATGCCTTTTGAAAATATCTGCTGGGAACAAAAAAATGGGCCGAACAGGTAAATTGATACCATTTTCTGATATCAGAAGAATAGAGCATTTTAATGGAGGGGAGGGGGGCAGCTAAAAATAATTGTTTGCCCAAATTCCTCAAATTTTTGTCACAATTATACTTAAAAAAGAGTATCACAATAACAAGAGAGTACCGCGCTGTTTCCATTGGTTACCAAGGCCTGAACAATACTTAACACACACCACAAACACACCGGTGACCAACCTGGGGCCGCATGGAGCGTGGAGGCAGCCCAGAGCAGCACGAAGAGGTTCCTCATCACGGCCCGCAGGGACTGTCGGCCCGAGGTCTGGCGACCTCATCGAGTTTGTTATCACACATGTTTTCAAGTCCAGTTATCACATCCACTGCTGCCAACAGTAACGATATAACTTGACATCAAAGGAAAGTGACGTACTAATGACTAGAAACAATTTTTATCTAGCCTTAACGTTCTTGATTAGACTCATTTTCACACACATCAGCTTCGTCACCAACAGGTTCTCTGATTAAGAGGACACTTAAGCATTTATTGTGGCTCTCTATTTAGACTAAGCTCAAAAAGCTAATTAATTTATACTCTCATGACTATTTCCAAACTTTTGAGCTAATATGAACTAAAAATTTTGAAAAGTTTGTCGCTAAGACGTCATATAAAATATATTTAAAAAATATAACTTCAAAACTATTAGTCCAAATGACACCAAATTTTTCACAGATGTTAATATTGTAGGCATGTTTATGTAGTTTAAAATTCGTAAATTTTAGATGAAAATTGTAGGAGTTTTAAAAATCAAATGTGCCCCCTTAAACCTTTATTTTATTTGACTTTCACAATTTAATTAGTAGTAGTAGTAGCAGCAGTATTTTATGTAACGATTCTTTCTACTGCAGAGGCTACTCAATGTTAAAAGTAATGTGGGTGAGAAATGGCCGTCAAGTTTTGTCTGGACTCCTCTCAGGAACAGGTTTCTTTTACGTGCCGTAAATCTACGACACGGGCCTATCAGCTTTACTTACCTCCTGGAAGAACCCATGCTAAAGGTTATCTATGTAAGAAAGGGAAGTTAACTTACTTCTCGTTTTGAGACTGCAGTATGTTTTTAGTCGATGGAGTGGCTATTTTGAATTGTGGTAAATTTTCGGGAAATTTTTTAATCTGAGAAATGTTCCCTTATTTAGGCTCCTTTGCAAAGTTTCAAAATTTTATATTATCAAAAAATGATATTCGGCAACGCTTTTTTATTAATAAGTATTAATATTATGTCAAAGTTCACGTGACAATGGAATTTTGTATAAGGCCTCTTTAGATGGTAATATGAAACCCCTTAAATAGTTTAGAACATAACAAACATATTAAATTTTCTTCCTGTGCACAACAAACGAAATTCTCTTCCCACTCTTCTATAAATATTCGTTTTCCTACACTCTTTTCTGGAACTGCCCCTGCATAACTATGACGTAAGCTGCCGCTTGCCGCATGAAATGCCGACCGCTGGTGTAAATAAAAGGAAAAGGCCTATCAACCAAACTGAAATGAGGAATAGACCGGCCCCCTCCATTCGTCGCCAGGGCGTTCGGAAAATGTCATGGAATTATTTCGAAACGGAGATCGGGAGGAATGAATTTGATGCCTAAAATAGGAAACGGGAGAACCTCAAGAAGACCCCTAAATGTGACCTTTTTCTCCACTAGTGTCACTATGGATATTCACATGAAAAATCCCAGGCCTGACCGGAACTCGAATCCATTCAGCTTGCATTACAGGCGGAAGGTCTGACAACTCAGCCACCGCAAGGATTAAGATGGACATTTTGTGCGGTGTTGTCACGCTGCACATATAATGATGAGTAGGGGGCGGATGTTGATGAAAAGTCATCTTATTTTTCACATTAGGACGATGCCTATTAATATAGAAATCCTTTCTATGTTAATATCAACGTAAAAAAGTAATTTCTTATATTGCATTTTTTCATTTGTTGACGTTTTTGAAATAATAGGTCACTTTTATATTTTTCGGCATTTTTTGGTCATTTTTAGTACTTCGAAGAACTTTTAGATCATTTGGAATGCATTTTACTTTTTTCTTTACCGATAGGTCTGTTAAATCATTTTCTAACCAAATAGGTCAGTAGTAATTATCTACTGAATGAGTGAATAACAGTGAAGTTGAATTTTATAGTTTGAAACAGACTCTAAAGCCCATCCCTCATTCCACTGAAGGCTTCACTTCACACAACGGAAGTAATATAAAATGCTTAAGAGCAGTTTAGTTTAAGTGAGGACTTCGACCGCTACTGTTCAATTGTCGGTACAAGGGTGTCTTTAGAATTTATGTTTGGACAGGGAGAAACTTTCACCATGTCCTGGACAGGACGTTGTTTCCTTAACATGGTTCGGAAGGGGTGTCTACTGTAATATTTTTAACACAAAGATTGTAAGAATGTACGCTGCGCTCACACTCCCTCATCTGGAAGATCTGGTAACAAAAGTGAAGCACGGAAGAAAGAGGAGATGGAGAATGAAGGAACTGACACGGACCACCCCTGATTGAAACACATTGTAAACCCTCATTAAAATCTATAGTTTTCCCTTAAAACCTTCATTTTGTTGCATATTCTTTTCATTTATCTTAGCCAAATTCCAGGAAGTTGCCTCCTCTCTCCGAGATTTGCAGGGCAGTCATTGAAACAAGGTGATTAATTTTTAAGAAGTTGTAGTGCGAGTATAGTGAATAATATTTAAATGTCATTTTCCTTTAATTTTATGTAATTTTTCCATTAGTTTAAGGCATTTTAATGATCAGGCATTAGATTTTTAGGTCATCAACATCCGTCCCCTAACGATGAGTGTGCCGGGAGAGACAGAGAATTGACTCAATGATAAGAAGTAATAAATTGACCGTTTCAAATTGAAGCTGAGAAATCATACGGGAGCACGTAGTCGGAAATTATGAGCGCATGCGAAGGTCGATATGTACACAATGGACTATAAATGATATTTAGATTCAGTTAAAAACATCATAAACCAATTACGATATAAACTACACGGTGTGTAACGCCTGCCGTTCCCATCTAGGAGTAGTTAATGTATTAATACAAATCTGATCAAATATTTCCAAAAACTACAATTATCATATTCCTTCTTCGAAATTAAAAAAAACAATACATGTGGAATTAATGTATAACCAAAAGTATCACATTCTGTCGTTGCAATAAAATAGGTATAGGCAATATTTAATGTATAACTTATGCATAAATAGTTACAAAAATCAAAATTATGACATCCCGTATTCGTAATATAATAACTGGATTTATAACCAGAAAGAATTGCAGAAATCAAAATAAAAGTATTACCTTATATATATATATATATATATATATATATATATATATATATATCTGTGTGTGTGTGTGTGTGTGTCATAAAGATAGGCAGGGCATGTAGCACGTATGAGCGAATCCAAAAATGCATACAGAGTGTTAGTTGGGAAGCCAGAGGGGAAAGATCTTTGGGGAGGCCGAGACGTAGATTGGAGAATAATATTTACAGGCCAGTTACTTTATGGTGACAGCTCTGGCCTGGCGACGCAGTGGTTTGGGCGAGTTCACTGTTTGTTCGAAGGGGTGTTCCTTTTTGTCTTCCCCTGGCTGCGCTAGCGTTCACATCTCGGGAGCGCTATTGTGGGCGTACAGTCGCGCTAAGGACGTACTACACCACCACTGCCTTGTATTTTTATTTTATTGGGTTATTTTACTACGCTGTATCAACATCTAGGTTATTTAGCGTCTGAATGATATGAAGGTGATAATGCCGGTGAAATGAGTCCGGGGTCCAGCACCGAAAGTTACCCAGCATTTGCTCGTATTGGGTTGAGGGAAAACCCCGGAAAAAACCTCAACCAGGTAACTTGCCCCGACCGGGATTCGAACCCGGGCCACCTGGTTTCGCGGCCAGACGTGCTGACCGTTACTCCACAGATGTGGACCACTGCCTTGTATATTGCAATTTAGTGTGTTTGTTAAGTACATTTCATTTAGTTACTTAAATAGTTGTAGTGCTTCTGTTTCGTATTGTTTAGTATGTAGTATTTATTGTCTAGATTCACTGCTATTTTCTGTTTGTGAAAATGCTGCCTGTTAGAAGCAAACTGAAAGGTTGGGTATTGCATTCGCAGTCGCGAGAAGTCGTGAGCAACGTGTAGCGCTTTATGAAGATGGCGTCGGAAGAAAAAACGTAACAAATGTTGGAAAACTTGTAGCAGAGTTTACCGCTGTCTGAGAACTGTGTTAGCCAAATAATAAGGGAGACTAAAGACATTGATAATCGGCGCCAAAATCAACTGTGGACAACTTTAATGAAGCTGTCATAAGACGAACCAAAGCACGAGTTCTATATTTCACAGAAATAGCGGCCCACACTTAGAAAATATATATATATATATATTATTGAAATTGAAAGACTGTCAACTTTCAGAGAGGTATCTCGACTTTGGGGAAAGTTATTTTGAAATTAGGATTCCATTGAAAAAAAAACACAAAATAATCGCCAAATTCTGGTCGAGCATCACAGCATTAGGGCCAAAAGTTTGCAGTATTTGAGGAAAATAAAGAAGTACAGAGAAGAAGGCCTCTCCATCTTTTACATGGACGATGATGATGATGATGATGATGATGATGATGATGATGATGATGATGATGATGATGATGATGATGATGATGATGGTGGTGGGAAAGGTAACAGTGAAGCACTGATGAACATTACCGATATTTCCGCATAAGTATAAGTCATTGTTAATTAGTGATTAACTCTTAAATATAATGAATCGATTGCTGCTCATTGTATTTCCACATTGGTTTACTTCTTTATTGTTTATTATTGTTCCGAACTCCTGCTCATTGTATTTCCATTAGTTTACTACTTTAATGTTTATTAGTGATTATTGTTCCAAACTGCAGCTCATTGTATTTCCACATTAGTTTATTCTTTAGTGTTTATTATTGTTCCGAACTCCTGCTCATTGTATTTCCATTAGTTTACTACTTTAATGTTTATTAGTGATTATTGTTCCAAACTGCAGCTCATTGTATTTCCACATTAGTTTATTCTTTAGTGTTTATTATTGTTCCGAACTCCTGCTCATTGTATTTCCATTAGTTTACTACTTTAATGTTTATTAGTGATTATTGTTCCAAACTGCTGCTCATTGTATTTCCATGTTAGTTTACTTCTTTAGTGTTTATTATTGTTCCGAACTCCTGCTCATTGTATTTCTATTAGTTTACTACTTTAGTGTTTATATGACTGTATTTCCCTCCCTCCATTCCCTCCGTCTCCCTCCCACAGTCGAACCTTCTCCTCTCTCGCGTCGACGAGCTGTCACCATAAAGTAACTGGGCTGTAAGTGGATTTGAGGAAGGTGGGATATGATGCTAGGAACGCACAACTCCTAATCACTAAATTGTGCACCAATATGCCTGGGTTAAATCCCAAATCTCTCTGCAGCGCATATGAAGGGAAGGCATATGTCACTGTTGGTAGTGATTCGTCCATCGGATGGGGACGTCAAGCCCTGCAGTATGCGGAACCCAAATCACGCAAAGTGAAGTGGTCAGGCATTACACACACACATGATGCTAGGAACTGGATTAATCTTACTTAGGACAGGGACCGATGGCGGGCTTATATGAGGACGGCAATGAACCTCCGGGTTCTCTAAAAGTCTAAAAGGTTAAATGGATTGAGAGAGTTTTAGAGTCACATTCTTCAATATACATGGACATCATTTTATTTTTACTTCAATTTTTATTGTACCTGAGTTTTTGAATGTACTTCACCCCCACCCCTTCTACTAAGGAAGTTCCAACTCCACACAGAACCAAGACCGCAGATAGTAAGCAGTACTAAGTTACTGAGTATAGTAAATTCCAGAAATATGTTCGCGTTTTCAAGTGACGAAAAAGCTTTCAATATTGAATCATATTTTCGCACAGGTACTGTCGTCCGTTTGCCTACGTCGCATCCCGATTTCCCTCACCTGCTTCTGCTCGCCCCTCTGTAATAGCTGGGCTGTCTTAGCTCTTTTCTGAAAACATTAAATTCTGTTAGGAATTGGAAGTTTACGTAATATTATACAGCTGTTTAATTTAACTTAAATAAAAGGGCCTCGTTAAGTAATTAACTGTCACGTGATTTCCTCCCTTTCTACAATCCTGCGGCATAACCACTTGGACGGACAGTAGATAGCATGTCTGAGTAATTTTATATTTTCGGGTCGGGCAGAAGTGAAGATTGAATTTACAGTACGTAGAGTAGGTACAGAATTATTTCAACATGAGTTACTAGTACGAAGGACGAAACTGGAAATTGGAATTATATGCAATAGTCTATAGTGCGATAATATGCACAAAATAACTGAAGTCTGTATCGAAATGAACGGCCACCATTTTCAAAATTGTGTTTAAATATTCATATTATGATTATCTTTCAATTTTACTTCTTTCTCTATTGTACGCTAATGTGCTGTAGACAGTATAATATATACTGCATAATGAATACGTTCGCATGGATAACTCACTTCGTGAGTAAAAACACTTATTCTTAATACAGTAGTGTACTTTGATTAAAGAAAAACCTAATGAAAATGATCAAACTCAAAATCGCGATATTTCCTAGTTTACGTAAATGGATGAACTACTTTTCTTCCTTCCTATAGGCCACCTAGTAGAGTGATTTGTGTTTTACGCCAGTATCATCGAACTCCAGTCTTGGAGGGGGGAGCAAGCGGTGTTTCCGGTTCTCTAAAGGTATAGACAGGTTAATATTAAAAATGTTAGTAAAAATAAAATTATGTCCCTGTATAATCAGAAAAAAATTATTAGGTTATTTTAAGACGCTTTATCAACATCGTAGGTTATTTAGCGTCTGAATGAGATGAAGGTGATAATCCCGATGAAATGAGTCTGGGGTCTAGCACCGAAAGATACCCCAGTATTTGCTCATAATGAGTTGAAGGAAAACCCCGGAAAAGAAAACCTCAACCAGGTAACTTGCCCCGTCCGAAATCGAACCCGGGCCACCTGGTTTCGCGGCCAAACGCGTTAACCATTACTCCACAGGTGTGGACCCAGAAAAAATAAAATTACAAAAATCAAAATAAAAGTTTCAAATTCCGTTGTCGTAATATAACTGATTTTATGACCAGAGAGAATTACAGAAATAAAAACAAATGTATCATATTCCGTCTTCGTAATGTAACTGAATTTATGGACCAGAAATAATTACAGAAATCAAAATAACATTATCACATTCCATCTTTGAAATGTAACTGAATTATGGCCAGAACGAATTACAGAATCAAAGTAAAAAGTATAACATTCCATCTTCGTCCTCTAATAACCGAATGTAGGCCTATGTAGGCCTAGAATAGGAAGAATTATAGAAATCAAAATAAAAAGTATCACGCTCCGTCTTCGTAATACAATAACAACTGAATGAAATACAGAAGTTTGTGGTGAGCAGAGAAGGTGTTAGGTGGCAGGTTGTCGCGGGGTACTCCCGTTTCTTCTAACGGCAGTCCCCTATTGCTCAAATTACACTGGTCTACAATGATTTTGCTACTGAACAAAAACAAGTGTACTAACCCTAATTCGAGTGTGTTGATTACAGATCTGAAGTCCGTTTTTTCTATCACGTCACAATTTTAAAATAATAACATTTTTAATGTTTAACTTCTACATTTTAATACATTTAGATCCATTTTATTTATCTTATTGTGAGTTTGCTACTGAACTAAAACAAGTGTACCAACCCTGATTTGAGTATGTTGATTACAGATCTGAAGTCCGTTTTTTCTGTTACGCCACAATTTTAAAATAATAACATTTTTAATTTTTAATTATGATGTGTGACACTACGTTCAGGTCAAAACTGAGTGTTTTTGAACTCGAAGCTTGGGATACATTTGTTCAAGTGTCAACTAGGTTTTTAGGAAATTATCGAGTTGATAATTATGCTGAGCTAGTATATAACATGCTTAGAGCATTTCAGAATCTAGCTTGTTGCATGTCTTTAAAAATGCACTTTCTTCATTCACACCTCGACTTTTTTCCATCAAATCACGGCGCTGTAAGTGACGATCATGGTAAGGGTTCCTACAGCGATCAACCACATGGGGAAAAGCAAAGGTCTCAAGCACTTTTAACAATATAACTCAAAAACCTGACGTGCTATGATAAATTTGATTACAGATCTGGAATCAGCGCATCAATTTCCTCAGTAGCAGACAAAAAGTTTTTTATTTTGTGGTAGACCAGTGTTATCAGTCATTATCACACTGGTATGCTGTAGATTACTTCCAAAAACGTTTGGGTGAAGGACGCAAAAGTCAAGTACCCGCCATTAAAATAAATTCCCGAAACACAGTGGTCTGGGGTCATACTGGACAGCTCATTTAATTTATTTCTTCATGTAAGAAACAAGGTTAAACAAAATTGACAGAGGATTTAAGGAAATCCCAATGATTACATGAAAGTTTATACTCGAATTAAAGTAATAAACGGAGGAAGATAATCGGGATATTACGGATACACAAAACCACTGCTTTTAAAAAGCGCTGGAATTTTCTGAAGCTTGTGAGAATGTTGTACAGCAAGTAACATTTGAAGAGTACAGGGGAAAAACAATCAAAGTCACAGTTCTTTTAAGGATGATGTCATAAATTAATTCAGTGTTTATTACAGAAAATTGTATTGCTGTTCCTAATGAAAAAGTAGGAAAGTATGACTGTATCCTCAGTGATAATTCTTTACCAGTTTTGATATGAAAAACACATGCATTTTGCAATCATATACTGAATTACTGATGACATGACCTATATGAGAATTGTACCTTTGATTGTTTTTGCCCTGTACTCTTCATTTACATTTTAATTTGGTAATTCAGCTTTTAACAATAACATGTAGGCCTATTCATGTTATACATACTCGTATTTGTATTGGTTTTAAATCTTTGATATCACAGTTTATCAAACTCATTGCAAGCAAATGCACATTTTATTTTCGACTATTAGGCCTACACTTTTACTACGTCATACTACTTTTGACAAATAAAGGATGTCTTTCAGCCAATCATGGCAGCTTATCGCACAATTTTATCCCTTCTCTAGCATTTGTTTAATTTTATCGCTTCCCTAGCATTTGTTTCTTTTTATCACTACCCTAGCATTTGTTTCATTGTTTGCCAACATTTCAAGCTGCAAATTCTTTATGGTACTATAAAACATACTTTGCAATCGTCATTTGTCTCCCACATATCAACTGAAAATGGCGGCTCCGTTCAAACATTTTGGTGAAAGTAACATTAGTGAAATAGAATTTTAGTAAGTCAATTAATATCTATTTTATTCTATTAGAGTACTTTATTTCTTCAATTAATATCTATTTTATTCTATTAGAGTACTTTATTTCTTCTAATCTTTATATACTGTCTTCTAATCGTTTAATAGTCAATTAAATCCCAATCGAGTTTTGATTTCATCTAGATAAATCAAAACCTCTAGTGAGATTACTGTTGATAAAATGTTTATTAAAGTAACTGAAGCACTTTTTATAACAAGATCTATCTCTTAGAGACAGGCTATAATGCCAACGCGTACAATATTTTGTTGAGTTTTGATTACGTTTGTAACTAAAGCCTGTCAAATTCGGTCCTCACATATACATTCCTTTGCAATTTTGCAAGCTCATTTCTTTTGCTGTTAACCTCGACCATTTAACTTTCTTTTCCTTTGATAATATGTTCTCATGTATCCTTCCTCGACTTCTTGTTAGCTTCCCTGTTGCAACAAGACTACCATCATGATTCATGAATGTAAGCCTTCGGATTCCTCCTCCGTAAAAAAAAAAAAAAAAAAAAAAGCCAAAGTTTTAAAAATAATTGAGGAAGCAGTGAGCGCAACCATATCCTTCTGAAATTACAGTAAGCTATTAGTTTATCTGAGTGATAAAAAATTAACAGAGCAATAAATTCGATCTCATTGCAATTAAGTTACGTCATTTATCTATTGCTTCAATGTTCATTAAACTACGCTATCACTAGCATCGCAAATGAGCCGCATACCTATGCATCGTATAGATCTATGTAGTTAGACTACTAAATACTTGACTGTCCGACTGAAACCGTAATTAATGTCGCCATCTTGTAACGGAGAGAAGTAATAAAATGGAGGTTCCCCAAATATAAAACGCAACTTCAGCTATGAAGAAGACACACAACGGTTCTACAAGCAACTTGCTATACATTCAGTCTTCATAATAGCATCAATTTGTAAGTAGAGAGCAATTAAGAATTATATCGACTATATTAATTTAATATGAAAGTGAATAAGTGAAGACTGAAGTTTCTAACGTGACAGCAGATACGAACTTCCTGAGAGGTTTAAAATAACAAATCAAAGTAATATGATATTTTAACTTTCGCATTGATTATGTTGACAATCAGAATGTTGGGTATTCCACCGTGTGCCGGAACTTAATATTTCCAACACTTTGCAGTTCCGTACCGCGCTGTAATGTCGTGGTGTAACTAAAGCTTTATGCTCGGACAGAATAAGCGATGGTTCGAATCCTCATGAAATTTCGGTCAGTGTATGTATCCGGCGCCCATCTAGCATCGTGAACAAATTTGGGGAGCTGTTATAACGGCTGTGGGGACTTGAGGCCAATAGCCGACTGGTCGGCCTTGGTCCTTCATGGGCTGTCGCGCCAGATTACTTTACCTATAGCTATGCAGTTCAGCAACGGCTGACGGTATTAAATTTTCAGCAATGCCCAAAAGCCTGTTTCTGAATCAATTAAAGTAACATTAAACTGTATTCACACGCCAGGAAGTCCTGCTTCAAAAATACAGGGTGAACACTAAGTATGGACTATGGTTAATAATTTCTTAAATTTTAATTTACAAGAAAAAAGTTTTATACAAAATCTGTTGGAAATAGACATACAATATGATATCAGTATTCGAAAAAAGTTATTCAGGCATACAGATGTGAAAGTAAACTTATTTTTTTAATGGCACCCTGTATTTAAAAAAATTAAAGGTACGAGAGATGCAACTAGACGAAATATACCTAGAGAAGATTAAAGAAGTGTATGCAGTATCTGTAAACTTAGAAAAGGTGTTTCACAGAGTAGATTGGAATAATCTGATGGAGATCCTAAAGGAAACTGGTGTGATTGGAAAGAGAGGAGGCTGTTCAGTAATCTTTATATGAAACGAGTCAAAGTCAGGATAGGAGAAGAAATGTCAGAAGGAAGTGAAATAGGGAGAGGAGTACATCAAGGATGCCCTTTATCACCTACCCTGTTCAACATCTACTTTGGGGATATAGTGAAGAAGTGTTTTCAGAACATGGGAGGAGTGATAGTAAGGAGAAGAAGAAGAAGAAGAAGAAGAAGAAAGTGCATAATATTTTCTGGTGAATGGCGTTGTTAGCAGAAGTTGAGATGATACTACGAGATATGCTACCGAAGCTAAATGACAGATGTGAGCAGTATGGGATGAAGATAAAAGCAAACAAAACGAAGATCATGGTCATAGGAGGAATAATAATAAAGGTAAGCTTTCGAATTCTAATTGAGGCAGTAGAGCAAGTGGACAGCTTCAAATACTTGGGATGTACTATAAGCAGTAACATGAGCTGCTGCCAGGAAGTCAAAAGGAGTACAGCAATGCAAAAGGAAGCTTTTAATAGAAAAAGGAGCATCTTGTGGGGGACTCTGGAAAAAGAACTAAGGAAGAAACTAGTGAAGTGCTTTGTGTGAAGTGTGGCATTGTATGGGGCAGAAACATGGACATTACGACGAAGTGAAGAGAAGCGACTAGAAACATTTGAAATGTGGATATTGGAGAAGAATGGAGCATGTGAAATGGACAGACAGAATAAGAAACGAAGCTGTGTTGGAAAGAATGGGAGAAGAAGAATGATGCTGAAACTGATCAGGAAGATAAAAAGGAATTGGCTGGGTCACTGACTGAGAAGAAACTGCGTACTGAAGGATACACTGAAGGGAATGGTGAACGGGATAAGAGTTCGAGGCAGAAGAAGATATCAGATGATAGAAAATACATTAAGATATATGGATCATATGCTGTGACAAAGAGGAAGGCAAAAAAATAGGAAAAAATTGGAGAATGCTGAGTTTGCAATGAAAGACTTGTCCTTGAGCAGAACACTATGAATGAATGAATATTAAAATTTACATATCCCGAATCTCTATTAAATTTTACATGTGAATGTGTAGAAGTTTTTATCCAATCACCCGTTTCATGTCTTTAAACTATTTGTTAAACTTGTTTCGTTTACTTCAAACCTGAGACAAACAAGTACAGTATGTAAAATCATGTTGAGTAGACCATAAAATTAAACAAAACACTATCACTAACCAAACTTTACAACAGATGCTCAAAATGAGAACCATTCACAGCCAAACAACGTCCCAGTTTATTACGAAAATAGTCCATTGTAGATATGAGAAAGAACAGATCAGTCATGTAGCCTAACTGTGAGAAAGAAATCTTTTTGTGACATCCTGTACACAGTACTTATTTTTAAGTTATTATTATTATTATTATTATTATTATTATTATTATTATTATTATTATTTACGTGCATGTCCTAATTACGCTCAAAGTACTTTCTACAAAATAAATCATAAAATAAAACCTCTGTAATAGACTATCCACTAGATCAAATCATACTATGCGCAATATATTTTGCATCATTTTTTATTTTTTCCCAGGCTCGCCTGTGGACTACTCAGTTCGTGGTTTCATACTCTGCAGAATTAAAAATTGTATATTGAAATAAGCACGTGTTGTAGGTCCTTATCAATATGCCAATGGCGCGTCCTCAGGTTGCGGATAAAAGAGACGGCCTCCAGATATAGAGGGTGAATAAGCAGTTATGGACAGCCAATAAGGGACGGTCCTACAGCTTGGGGGTTGGGCGAAGGGCTAAAGCCTTGGTTTTTCTGAACCGACGCATGCGACGTGCGAACAAATCCGGACTACACGAGAGATAGTGAGTGGTTTCTATGGCTGCGAGATGCGAGGTCTGTGCACCTCGCATCTATAGAAACCACTCACTATCTCTCGTGTAGTCCGGATTTGTGCGAGGCGGGCCTCGCATCTCGCATGCGTCGGTTCAGAAAAACCAAGGCTTTACAACCTATCACCGTAAAAAGAGCTTGTTACGAAACCTCAACTTGGAGGTGGGATATAACGCTAGAGGCTGGATTAATCTTGCTCAGGATAGGGATCGATGGCGGGCTTATGTGAGGGCGGAAATGAACTCCAGGTTCTCTAAAAGTCATTTGTAAGTAGGTAATATTGGAAAAAGCAAAGCAAGCTTTTCCTGAACACTACGTTTTCTTCCGAGAGATTCGTTTGTCCATTCTTCCATTGCTATCAACATCTTTTGTAGATCGTTGTTTAAAAGATCCATCTACCTTGGTGTTACGTGCAATAAGAGGCACTGGTGCTCCCCACGAACTGCTCCGTGTGATAACGTCAGTCGCTCGCCATTCTTCAACGCGATCGTGAGTGCATACCATGTGTGGGGAACACCGAACAACGGGACAGCCTGCGGATTCGAAGTAAGATGCGATACACAGAATTTGGAAACTTCAGTCACTCATCGATTCATTTACTGATCTGCGGGACTCACTTATTGAGTCACTAATTAAATCACTTAACTTACAGACACACGGGGTTAACTTACTCATTAGCCTATCTCACAGAACCGCTTCTGTTGTTCAGGGTCTCAAAAAGTCAGTGATTGTGTCAAGTACAGCAGTGGCAAAAAAACCGGACCAACCCTTGTAGGTGATTTCTGAGCCTTGTTCACCCCAGAGCACGACAGACTGGTAACTAAGACTTTCGTGGTTCGAATCCTGCCTGCGAAGGAAACTTTTTTTTGTTCCCTATTCAAATTTATTCCCAATACTTTTCGATTGCTGGTAAAATTCATGTTCTGGGAATAATAAGTTAATTAAGTAGTAAAATATCGCTGCAATCGAAAAGTATTGGGAATAAATTTGAATAAGGAACAAAAAAAAGTTTCCTTCTCAGGCAGGATTCGAACCACGAAAGTCTTAGTTACCAGTCTATCGTGCTCTGGAGTGAACAAGGTCTGAAATCACCTACAAGGGTCGGTCCGGTTTTTTTGCCACTACTGTACTTGACACAATCACTGACTCATAATTTGAATCACTTGATTCACTAATTCCTTCACTCATTCATTTCAATCACTCGTTATATGGCTTATTCACTTGATTCATTCACTGATACACTGATACATTTTACTCGTGTTCATTTACCTATCTCAACCACTCACTAATTCATTCGACATATTCAATCGCTGATCCAATTCACGAGGTCACTGTTTTTCTTTTTCATGTACTTGGCCGAATCGCTCATTCATCCACATCTGACACTGATCCGATCACTGACCAACTGACTATCTCATTCACTGACTGACTGACTGACTGACTGACTGATTAAATGACTTGACTCACTCACTCGCTAGTTTACTGATTTACTTTTTTAATGATTAGTCGCTTGATTTACTGGTTCATTGACAGTGATTAATATACTATTTCACTGATTCACTGACTCACTGATTGGGAGGCTGCTCTGGCTTACTGGAATTATTCCTAATTCATTCACCTCTTACTTATTAACTCGAATAGGTGTGAATTTACTAAATTGACTTGAGTGAGTGAGTGAGTGAGTGAGTGAGTGAGTGAGTTAACTAGCGATAATAGCTTTGGTAATATAATGAAGTGGTTACAGAACAAAAAAAATACGTAGGCTATATAAACGAAGATCTCTTTCAGATCTTTGTCCGCAAGAATTCGAAGAGCCACCGGCGTAGCTCAATCGGCTGAGACGCTTGTCTGCCGAGCCGGAGTTGCGCTCGGGCGTGGGTTCGATTCCCGCTTGGGCAGATTACATAGCTGTTTTTTTTCCGAGGTTTTCTCCAACTGTAAGGCAAATATCAGGTAATCTATGACTAATCCTCAGCCTCATTTCGCCAAACACCATCTCGATATCGCCAATTTGAAAGCTAAATAACAGAATAGTTGTTACAACGTCGTTAAAATAAGAAAATCTAAGAAAATCTGCATCTGTCTTTATATTATTTTTGCAGTGCAAATTTTTGTAAAATACGTAAGTTACATATTAATAGTTGTGGTATTCCCAACGCCAATATAACAACACAAAAAGTTCACACCTGTGGAGTAACGGTTAGCGCGTCTGGCCGCGAAACCAGGTGGCCCGGGTTCGATTTCCGGTCGGGGTAAGTAACCTGGTTGAAGTTTTTTCCGGGGTTTTCCCTCAACCCAATATGGGCAAATCCTGGGTAACTTTCGGTGCTTGACCCCGGACTCATTTCACCGGCATTATCACCTTCATCTCATTCAGACGCTAAACAACCTAAGATGTTGATAGAGTCGTAAAATAACCTACTATAATAAATTAAAACAACACAAATCTGTGTTAGATTCACATTGTACTGTTTAATTAATATTAAGATCTGACTCGAAGAGGACCAAAGATTAAAGTCCCATACATATTTTAATGGACTAGACTCGATACATGTCAATAAACAATGAATCATATCACATATTCGCCTGACGAGATGAAAGGGAGTTTTATTAATGAATGAGATAGAAATTTAGGAGTGAGGGGATGAATTGTGAAGATAAGGCATTATAAAATATACCTCAATATGCTATTAGTATATGGAATGTATTCTGAGTTACAGCAAACTGTGACGTCAGCCAGTGCCACCATCCCTGCAGATATGTGTTGTGACGGACAGCTCTGATTCATTGTTCTTCAACATGTGGCCATTCGCATTGCTCATCCTGCCGATAGCTTATCCAGTAAGTCATTTCAATTCACTCAATTCACGAGTCACTATCAGTTGAGTTCACAGAGTTAGAGACTAACCATACTGTACGTTATTTTATAATTAGAATAACTATATGACGTGGAATAGCAATTAGAATACAGAAGTTCTGAACCACCAAAATTTCAATAGGAAAATAACTTATAAGTAATATAACAAAAATAAGAGTTTTCAATGAAAATTAATTAAATATTAATTAATACTCCAATTTAATTTATATTAATGACGTCTCAAGTGTTATAGCAAAGAAATGTAGATACAGATATTATCCTTATATTATTATTATTATTATTATTATTATTATTATTATTATTATTATTATTATTATTGTCAGGGAGGAAGAATACTATTTCAAGAGCGACATGTGATTGGTGTTACATACAGGGGCGTACGCAAGGGGGGGAGGTTACCGGGTTTACCCCCCCCCGTTTGAACTTTTGAAATGGAAAAATTGAGACTGTGTTAGGTGTAGTTCCTGGGTAGCTCAGTCAGTAGAGCGTTGGTGCGTGAAGCCAAAGGCCTCGGGATCGATACTCGGGCCCGAAAGAATTTTTCCCTTGAAATTATTCAAGTCCTTATTAAGCTGAAGCTTTAATCGTTCACTTTCCTACATTCACGCTTTCCACAGCTCAAATATAAAGTCAAACAAATAATGTTTATATGGTGTTTCAGTTTATATTTTGACTAGTGTGAAGTTCATGGTTAAGATTGGAGCAATACTGTATCAAATTTGAGGTCCAATTTTTCATTTATAATTCTTCTAAATCGAAAATGAATTCTATGGTTATGATTATAGTGGTGATATGTAAAGAGTGAGATTTTTTTAAGTCATAAAGTAGTGATATACATAAGTGAGGTTCAATTCGGGGTTTATGATAGAGATATTTGAAAATTGATTAACTTTTGCATTTTCAGTAGTGCTGTAATAGGGACTGAAGTTGTACCATGATAACTGCTCGATCAATGATAGGTATAAAAATGGTGCAACGTCGAAAGTAACCACCGGTTTAGCTCAGGTAGCAGGCGCATTTGTCTGTTGACCATAGATGCACTCGGACGTAACTTCGATTTCTACTTTTTTTTATTACTTGGTTAGGTTTTTTCCAAGATTTTCTCAAACTGTAAGACGAATGTCAGGTAATCTATGGCGAATTCTCTGCCACATCTCACCAAATGCCATCTCTCGATCATCAATAAAATTCCAACGAGACTACATAACCTAGAAGTTGATACAGCGTCATTAAATAACCAACCTAAAAACCCATCAAATGTGAGGTCTGTCGTGGTGATTAAAGTGGTGCTATATGAACAACTGAGATTCATGGTAGGGATTAAAATAACAGGCCTACTTTGTTAAGAACCGAGGTCATAATGGGGAATAAAATGGGGAATCTGAAGAATGAGACCATGTTCTGGCTTGGAGTGGGTTTAATTGAAGAGTGAAAAGAAGTTGGTAAAGGATATCATTGAATAAATCCTATAATTGCAAATATTGCTCCTATTGATAAAACATAATGAAATGATATTAAAATTGGCGGAGTTCCTTGTGGAAGAAGATGGACATATTATATGTGTTAGGTATTATTAATTCATCCATCTACAAAATCATACTTAGCTTTACCAAATGAACTCTTTCTATATCGTAAGAAGAAAGTATGACGACAGTGGAGCAATAGTGTAACTATAATCGCGTAGAAAAAAGGAAATCCCCAGGAATAATCTCCCTCATATATGTTTTCTGCACTGCAAATCACATAGGATATCATTAATGTCGAGTACTGAACCTCTTAGACTTAAAATTTCTATCTCAGATATATGATAACATTAACCTTTTGCTTTTGAGTAATGGTAGGTCACTGGTTGGGGTTTTTTTCCGGGGTTTTCCCTCAACAAATTGAAGGATAACTTTAGGCGTTGGACCTCGGACTCATTTTGCCACCATTAATTCACATATCATCATCCATACAATAGCCCGGGTTAAGTTCACGGTGCACTGTGCTGTACTTGTAAAAGAGCGTGGCCGTTCGGCTACCCAATCATTCACAGGTTAGGAGTGGTGAGCACAATAAGCCTCAGGCTGCAGTGTAAGCCTTCGGGTCCCTCCTCCGTACCAGAGAAAAAAAATGGTAGGTCACGGCTGGAAATCTCTTAGCAAATGACGAAAGTGACAAAATTCTAGTACGCCAAATGATATTTTAATCTACAGAAGAGAAAATACTTTCATAAGAATTATCGGCGTGTATCGCGAAATTCGTATTGCCTTCGTTTCAGAACGAATCCAAGCTTATAAAATCGTCTGTTTTATTGGCACATTCAATATTTATAACTCCTGCTATCAAATCAAGATACGTTCTATATTGCCAATTACGTCTCATACAAGAACAATAGAAGGCATGTATGTGCGCAGCGCCTCTTTTATAGCTGCTCAGAACTAGAACTACAGCCTGTTTGCCAAATATTGTAAGTTGAGTTACTTAAGAAATAAGACAATTTTTTTTATTTTATTTTTTTCTAGCAAGAAATAAAGTAATTTTATCTTATTCTTTAAATTTTCGATATGCGCATTGAAAATAATATTTTTCTACTTTTTTTTTCCGTTGTTGGTAACACTATAGCATCTATTACAGTAGATGCTTTATGGTTGTGCTAAAAGATTGAGTTATTTGTCAACAATGTGACGCTGAAACGCGTGTTAGGTTACTGCTCAGCGACAGTTCTGATGTATTTTATATTTTGATGATTGGTTACCGGTAATTAATATATTAACCCGGCACACTCACAATCACACTCACATTCATATAAATAAATGAGGTTCATTTCGATACATATCTCCGTAGTTATGGCGACTAAGCATACATTATCGCTTACAGTGTTTTGTTTCTCACTATTTCAGATAGTGTTAATAGTTTCATATTGTCATTATCATTAGAATCCAAAGTTTCCAAAGAAATAAATAATTTCACTTATTACTTATGTAACTGGTTGTATTAAAAACAGAAACAAATAATTTTCCCCTAAATGTTAACATTATTTTATTCGATAACTACTATGTTACAATTCTGATTTTTACTCATATTATTAGAGAAACTGATAAGGAATGATTTATTCGTTTGCAGATATTATTATTATTATTATTATTATTATTATTATTATTATAAAATTAAGAAGAGAAACATACAATACAACTACGGAATGAATTCTGTTCCACCATACGTAGGCCTCTAATGCAAAAACTATTTATACTTCCAAAGGAATTTTCTGCCATATAACCAGTAGCAATACTTTTCCAGATGCAAATTAAAATGCATTAATTTTACAGATTGCAGCGATGCCAAAAACAGATCAAGAGGAAGGGCCAACCCTGTCTAATTGCGGTAAGTGACTAAAATATGGGTTCTACACTTTGAAATTATTCACATTTATCACACACCTATCTACTGTGAAACCACAAATCAAGTGCTCTAGGCTTACATTTTTCATCTCTGTTAAATAATTGCTAATTTGAGGTTTGGTACAAGAACTAGAAAATAAACAAAAAGCGAATATTAGATATAAAAGTAAAAAAACTGTGACTTTTCATTGAACTAATAATGTAATTAAGTCAATGGAACTAAAGGGTGCGGCAAAACATCCTCCCTAATTTAAAGTTTAAATAAAAAGCAGATGGATCAAAATAAGGAAACTTTATTAATATAAATGGTATTTTAACAGTGGGAATTTTTCATTTTTTGAATAACGTGTCTCTCAAGTGGTGTCCTTCACTATCAATGCATTGTTGAATGCGACTTAGGAAATTCTGTATCACTCTAACTAGCATTTCTTGAGGAATAAGACCAGTTTCTTCCTGTATTACATTTCTTAGGTCTCGCAAAGTCCTCGGCCGATGTTTGAACACCTCAGCCTTAAGATGCCCCCATAGAAAAAATCGCAGGGTGCAAGGTCTGGTGATCGTGCTGGCCAGGGGACGTCGCCACGTGAAGAAATTAAGCGTCCGGGAAACATCTGTCTCAGGACTTGGAGAGAAATCTGAGCTGAGTGAGAGGTGGCTCCGTCCTGCTGAAACCATACCTGGTCAATCTGCAGCGCATTGAGTCTTGGTGCCAAAAAATTGTTGATCATAAAAGTGTACCGCAGCAGCAACGAAATTACCACTTACCAGAAACGATACCACAGCGTAAGCACGTTATTCACCTGTCCACGGCATAGTTGGAATTCGTTACTGATTACAATTTGCACTAATTGAATGTCAATTCCGTGTATTCATGTCCTATTCAATTCTTGTTGTTTTGCGCATGTAAATCTAAATTTCCCACTGTTTAGATACTATTCATATTAATACAGTTTCCTTATTTTGATCCATTTGTTTTTTATTTAAACTTTAAATTAGGGAGGATGTTCTGCCGCATCCTTTATTTCCGCCATCTAGTAAAATAGATCTACCTATATGTCGTTAGTACAGAATAATGCTCAGTTTTTCTTTATTGTCAAACTTCTCTTTCTTTTTAGTAAGTTTGTAAGAACATCGGGGAAGTATGGTAGGCCTACTAAACGTGCAGTATACCCATAGGAGGAAATAGAACGATTTCTTTGGAGAAGGGGCAATAAATTAAGCTAATTCATAGATAGTTACATATTCTTATCATGAGCATACAAATGCGCCCACACGCATAAAAAGACATACTGTATACATAAAATTTTTATGTAAGAGTGTCTCTAAGGCTTGCACTGCTTATTCTGCTTACCATTCCTGTTCTGTGAGTGATTTTTGTAGCCGAACGGTCGCGCTCTTCTACACTCTGTACCATGAACTTAACACGGACTGTGGTAATAATGACAATGGCATTTGAATAAATGATAGCGAAATAAGTCCGAGGTCCAACGCCGAACGTTACCCAGCAATTCTGCTTCAATTGGTTGAGAGAAAACCCCGGGAAAAACACCAACCTGGTAATTTGTCCCAACCAGGATTTGAACCCGGACCCGCTAGTTTCAATGTCAGACGCGTTGACCGTTACTCCATAATGGTGGACCATGTGCATATAAATTAGTCTTCACAAAAATGATTACATAGTAAATTAAAAATATAAGGATTAATTTTCAAAATGCAATAAAAAATTTCCGTCATCTGTACCCATCAATTCTCCAGATGCCTCGATCATTGATTATTATTAGTATCGAGTCTCTCGATAGTATCCAAAATATTTTCAAAAATCCTAATTTAAAAACATTGTCTCATTTTCTAAAAAGCATAACTTTTCTTTTCGAACATGCCTGCTATTAATTATATAGAATTGTATTTGTTGTCGTTTGAACATTGGTTGCTTTATGCGCACGACCAACAATACACATTTTCAGAAAGGAAATTGTTTTTTTTTTCACATCCGTAGACCTACAAAAAAAATGCTGAGATCATTTAGTGTTGTGATAATATTTGTAGGAGAAAATTATCTAATAAATAGCAACGAAATAATATTCCATGTTGAATCTTTCGTACACTACTTTTAACACTTGAATATAAATAATTGAATAAATGGCGATCTTACTCGTATTAATTGTGTATGTGCGGCTTACAGCTGTTTCGGTGCATCTTCACACCATCCTCAGAGCCTACTAGATCTCGGCGTCATTTCGAACTTCACTGCCTGTTGTGTGGGTGCGTTCGATTGTTGAAAAGTGTTGAAATGTGGTGACAGGCAGTGAAGTTCGAGATGACGCCGAGATCTAGTAGGCTCTGAGGATGGTATGAAGAAGCACTGAAACAGCTGTAAGCCGCACATACTTAAACAATTAACACGAGTAAGATCGCCATTTAATCAATTATTTGAAATAATATTGTTTGATTTCGGAAATCACTAACGAGTTTAATTTATTTTCTTGTGTCATTTTTTTATCTTTATTGTCCATTTGTTTGTTTTGTTTTGCTTTGTTTTGCTCTGTCTGCCTGTCTGTCTGTTTGTTTGTTTATTTGTTTGTTTGTTTGTCTATTAATGTGAGACATTTATGCTTGAGAGTCAAATGGATAAAATGTTACGAAATCTTCAACATCTGATGTCACTTGATTAGCAATGGAAATGATAAATTCACACTATTCTAACGTCACTTACTTAGCAACGGATCAGACTTTAGACTGATATGGTGTTTTCTAGTAGAATAGACTTACTTTTTTGCATAAATTAATAATTTCTTTATGTATTTGTGGTTTCGTCATAACAGAGAGTATAAAAATAATTTGTCTTCCATATCATTATAAAGTTCTTGTTTGAAATATGGGAAAAGAGCTTCTGTTAAAACATAATTTTATTTACTTTAGTTCGGCTGATAGAAAACCCTGAGGAATAGATTCGGAAACATATGAGTAGCTTCAAATACACCACTAATATCGCCTACAAATGTGGCAGAAAAGTTGCCTTCAATGCTTTTCAGAATTCAAAATTAATTTTGCACTGTATTTTGTACTATACAATAGTTGGCAAAGAAAATAAAGAAGTCTGGTCATGTGTAACAGAACTTGAAGGTAAACTGGTTGTACTGAAAGCTCAAGCAACATTTTCGACAATCTACAGAGTAACTACCACTTTCCACTATCAGTTACACTGCATAACATTAATTTAATTTGTAAATATTAGACCATACTGGTCTCAGCTACCTTAAAATGACATTCATTATACTAAGGATGATTACCTTACATGACTGTTCCTTCAAGACGAGTAATGCAGACGAACACCAATTGCAGAATGTGGTAAGATGGTGAACAATGTGGGCAACAGGATAGTGGGTGGCACGGTGACCAGCCCACATCTGTATCCTTGGATGGTGGCCATCCTTAACAATGGCAAGTTACACTGTGGGGGCTCCATCATCAACGACCGCTATATACTCACAGCAGGGCACTGTCTCAACTGGTGAGTTCATTCCAATTAAAACCAGAAACTAAAAGAAAATTAATGCTATATGTTTTATAAATAAATATATGCAAATATTAGCATAATATTAAAGTAATATAACAAATTGTAATATGGCATAAGAACACCAATTTACACACTTTTGACAGTAATTAGTAATTCTTTATTTAACAAGTTTATAAAGACTATTTGTTAATTTACAATAATTAGTAATTCTTTAACAACTTTATAAAGACTATTTGTTAATTTACTTTTGACAGTAATTAGTAATATAAAGACTATTTGTTAATTTACACACTTTTGACAGTAATTAGTAATTCTTTATTTAACAACCTTATAAAGACTATTTGTTAATTTACACACTTTTGACAGTAATTAGTAATTCTTTATTTAACAACCATATAAAGACTATTTGTTAATTTACATATTTTTGGCAGTAATTAGTAATCCTTTATTTAACAACTTTATAAAGACTATTTGTTAATTTACACACTTTTGACAGTAATTAGTAATCCTTTATTTAACAACTTTATAAAGACTATTTGTTAATTTACACACTTTTGACAGTAATTAGTAATTCTTTATTTAACAACCTTATAAAGACTATTTGTTAATTTACACACTTTTGACAGTAATTAGTAATTCTTTATTTAACAACCTTATAAAGACTATTTGTTAATTTACACACTTTTGACAGTAATTAGTAATTCTTTATTTAACAACCTTATAAAGACTATTTGTTAATTTACACACTTTTGACAGTAATTAGTAATTCTTTATTTAACAACCTTATAAAGACTATTTGTTAATTTACACGCTTTTGACAGTAATTAGTAATTCTTTATTTAACAACTTTATAAAGACTATTTGTTAATTTACTTTTGACAGTAATTAGTAATATAAAGACTATTTGTTAATTTACACACTTTTGACAGTAATTAGTAATTCTTTATTTAACAACCTTATAAAGACTATTTGTTAATTTACACACTTTTGACAGTAATTAGTAATTCTTTATTTAACAACCATATAAAGACTATTTGTTAATTTACATATTTTTGGCAGTAATTAGTAATCCTTTATTTAACAACTTTATAAAGACTATTTGTTAATTTACACACTTTTGACAGTAATTAGTAATCCTTTATTTAACAACTTTATAAAGACTATTTGTTAATTTACACACTTTTGACAGTAATTAGTAATTCTTTATTTAACAACCTTATAAAGACTATTTGTTAATTTACACACTTTTGACAGTAATTAGTAATTCTTTATTTAACAACCTTATAAAGACTATTTGTTAATTTACACACTTTTGACAGTAATTAGTAATTCTTTATTTAACAACCTTATAAAGACTATTTGTTAATTTACACACTTTTGACAGTAATTAGTAATTCTTTATTTAACAACCTTATAAAGACTATTTGTTAATTTACACGCTTTTGACAGTAATTAGTAATTCTTTATTTAACAACCTTATAAAGACTATTTGTTAATTTACACGCTTTTGACAGTAATTAGTAATTCTTTATTTAACAACCTTATAAAAACTATTTGTTCCACACTGTAGCATCCTGGTCTATGGCAACATGCCTGGACTTGCATTATATAGAATGAGCAATGCGTCGAGTTCTTATGGGGTAATAAATATCATCATCATCATCATCATCATCATCATCATCATTATCGGTCTGACAACTCATGCGAAACCTGATCTTCCTGAAAGTCTTTCTCCATTCTTCCTATTTGCAGCCAGTCTCTACCAAAGATGATGCTCCATTTATATTAAAAGCTTCGTTTACCATTGCTATCCCCCTTTTGACTTCCTGGCAGCAGCTCATGTTGCTGCTTACAGTATACTCAAAATATTTGAAGCTGTCCACTTCTTTCACTCCCTCATTTCGAATTCCTTTACCTTCTTTAGTTTCCTTCCGATAACCATGGTCTTGTTTGTTTTTATCTTCATATCATACTGCTCACAGCTATCATTTAGCTCCAGTAGCATGCTTCTTCCATTCATCTTATACATTCATTATAGGAACTCGAAAGAGGAGCTCACGGTGATCATGGGAATGCATGATCGCATTGCCATGGAAGAGGGCACAGAGAGATCAGCAGAGATCGAGAAGCTGGTAGTACACGAAGCCTTTACCAGCGACTATCTGCACGACACTGAGGACATAGGCCTCATCAAGCTCAAGAAACCCATCCAATACAACACAGCCATTAAGCCAGTCTGTCTGCCTTGGCCTGGTGAGTGGATCTGAATGCTCACTTACTATGCAGCTTTAAACAACTTTTTCATGATATTAAGAGTAACTAATCCTAAATGGATACAGTCAGTAAATTTTCATGTCTATGAAATATAAATTTTATTTTTTAGGTTCTATTTCTTCTTCTTCTCATAATGTTACTTAAATTGCAAAAGTGAAAGAATACCGGTACTTCAAAATGCATTTTTCACCTCATATATTTATTCTTCCTCTCTCCATGATTTTGTGAAATATTTAAATGTGTTATTTAAAAAACTGAATTAATGCTATGAAATAGGCCTACATACCTAGGGTTTTTTTTATTAATTTCTTAAATACTGCTGTTCTGTCTTAATACTGGTATATATTATTATGTAGCCTATATAAAGAATTTTTAGTCTTCCAACATTTGTAATACTGTTACTGATTGATTTATGTATACCGGTACTGAAGGTTATGTTCGAAAGTTCAGTCCTGAGAGCTCATGTATACTGTGTCCAAGATTCGATTTCATTGTTTCATAATTACTGGTAGAGTATGCTCTTGTTCTTGATCAATGCTCAATCTGTTCATTCCAGTTGTGAATGGGCATTATTTTATAATTCATGTTTTTTAGCACTATCACCATGGCACTCCAATTAAGTCTGACAACACAATGAACATTCAGGTGAAAGGAGTGTACATACTATCAAATTCTTTAAGTATAAATAGTATGAAAGATACTAATGGATTGTGGGAGTTTTGTTCTATGTGGTCGCCAAAGCCGTTATTTCTGCATTGATCTATTTTCTCTCTTAAAATTTTATTTCCATTTTATTTTGATGATGATACCATAACAATTTTTATTATATTCCATTTTGAATCTTTTAACACTTGAATATAATTAATTGATTAACTAGCGGACTTACTCATGTTAATTATGTAAGTTTGTGCAGCTTACAGCTGTTTCAGTGCTTCACGCACCATCCTCAGAGCCTACTAGATCTCAGCGTCATCTCGAACTTCTCTGCCTGTTATGTGGGTGTGTTTGATTGTTGGAAGGTGTTTAAGAGTGGAGTCAAATAGTGTGTGTGTACTGAAATTGATCTGTGTGTTGAGAATTTGATCGGGCTGAGAAGTTCGAGATGACGCCGAGCTCTAGTAGGCTCTGAGGATGGTGCGTGAAGCACTGAAACAGCTGTAAGCAGCACAAACTTACATAATTAACACGAGTAAGTCCGCTAGTTAATCAGTTAATTTTATTATATATTCAGATTATGTTAGAAGTTAAACTGTGTTTCTAATTATTATTCACAAAGTTCTATACTAGGAAATCAGATGTCTCTGGACAGTTCCTTACCTTGCAGTAAGAATAGAATTTTAACTCACCCAACAATAACAGTATCTTCGTGACGTAGTTCAATGTTACGCAAATATGAAAATAAATTACATTTCATCTTTTCACTCGAGACCTGAAATTAAAGAAAACTACAATACACAATATACGAATACTTGCACCATATCAAAAAATAATTCCCTCAAAATCTCTCCCCCAAAATGTCTGTACTTTGATTCTTATTTTATCTCCAATAGAGTCAGACTACACAAAGCGAACAGGAATGGTGACAGGATGGGGTAGAACAGCCCAAAATGGCAATCCATCTCGCTTTCTCAGGAAGGCTGGAGTGAAGATTCTGCTCCAGGATGACTGCAAGAATACCACTGTAGGAGACCACATCAAGGACAGCATGCTCTGTGCTTATGAATTCGACACAGATGCATGTCAGGTGAGGAGTCACACATTTAAAGAAGGCTACAGTAATGTTTTTTATATGCAGAAAGATGGAAACATTGTAACTGACAAGCAGTCATCCAAAGTATTTAAAATATATATGCTATTTTCAATCGGCATATGAGTGACATTTTACTATTATCCTCAATGTTAAGTAATTAAAGAACAGAAAAGATTTGCATTCTCACATTTAACTGATAATGATGCTTCTTGAACAAATAAAGACCTTGCAATGAAGTTTTTGTATGTTTAAAACATGGCGAATTGACCTATCTCCAATATTTCACATCTTCTTTTTCTTCCACCTCCTCATAAAAGAGCAGTGGTGGCTCTGGAGTGAATAAAGAGGTGACTCGTCAATAAAAGGGGTTTCCTCTCTCAAAATGAGAATTTCACTCCAAACCGCAACCTGTTGTTAAATTACCGAACATGTCTTAATAATAGGCCTACTACCGGTAATAATAATATACAGGGTGATTCACGAGGAAAGGTCAAAATTTTGGGATGTGAATTCTGAAGTCATTCTGAGTCAAAACGTCCATATAATATAGGTCCGTTTTCGAACGGTTACGGAGATATGGCTCTTTGATTTCATAAAAAACTTCAGCGATTCCATTGTACGAGTACTAACTCGCATTTAGAGACAGATCATGGACAAATTTAAACTTTATATTCACGTATGCATACATACCTAATATTCTAGATGTCGGGGTCGATGTTTTCGCACATTTTCAAAGGTACCTCCTTCTGCTTCAATGCACTGTTGCCCTCAGGCATGAATCAGGCTCATGCTCGGAAGAGTTGCATGTGGTTGTTCTTTATGCAGCGTGCAGCATCCAAAATACGGTCGATTAGCGCCTCTCTCATTTTCATCTTCCTTTGGTACACCAAGTCTTTCATCCAACCCCACAGACAGTAAATACTCTTCGATATAGTACTCTTCTGTTCGGAAAACGTCGTTCATATTCAGCGACGGCATGCAAGGAACTTACATAGCACATACCATAAACATATACAATATCGTTATATCCTGCAGTCGAAAATTTATAAGGCATCTTGAAAAACACAACTTAACACATTCGATAACTGTAACTGTATAACTACTGTACTGTGAGCATCTGACTGAAATGCTGTGAACTGATAAGCGATATTGTATTTGTGTTATGCGCAGGATCTGTGTCATTACATCAGATAAGGGCAGGCGACTGGACATTTGTAATGCTCCATCACCCGGTTTGTGAATGAACTTATCCAAGTCTCTCACAATGCAGATCCCAATGTTACGTCATTCATTGCTATCCATGACCTTGTCTCACATCTCGTCAGCAGCATATGCTAACATCTGATTCACATTGGGGCGAAACGTTTTGCCAAAAAAATGTATCTAGCTCCACCATTGTTCATATCAACTTTTTCACCCAAAATGGCCTAAGATATCGTATACTAAATTTTTCACCTTTCCTCGTGAATCACCCTGTAAATACTTTAATTGAAGCCCTCCCCGGAAAAAGGATGTAAATCAAATTAATGAAATGTGTGACTTTGGTATTAAAAAAAAAAAAAAAAAAAAGTAATTTTGAAACATTCATTTATAACAATAAATTATTGCATCCAATAGCCGAATAAACTTGTATCCTTGATTAGTCAAATGATTCTGCTAGTAAACATAGGGCTAACAAAATATGTCCCTGAAATTATTTTCCTTTCTCCTGAAACGTGAATTATAGATTTGTTAGTTACATCCTTATTCCAGGGAGGTCTTCAAGGATTGCAATTAAAATTATAACTCACCTCTTTTTCTCTTCTTCATTTCAGCAGAAGGGATTACATAGTTTTCCGCGGATGTAAATTAAGGCTAGTGTTGTCAATCTGCTGTTGCACAAACTATTCCTGAGATACGTTTAAATCCTCCTTAAACAGGAAAAACTTCTCTCTGCAGAACTAGTCGATGGAATCGTGAGACTTAAGCTGAATACTTTGTACAATTCTGCGAACACTTCATCCATACTGCTTTCTTTGAGATATCTCACTGTTCATATTTCTATACATTTCGCCTTGAAATATCAAATCAAGTTGTGTCTCTGAGAAGTATTTTGGACAGCATAACTTTAAATTATTCAAAGAATCACTAGAAAATGTCTTTGAATCTTTTTAATGACACCATACCATGATTTAGCCCAGTGGTATTCAATCTATGGTACGCGTACCCCCAGGGATGTGCAGAGTTTTCTCAAGGGGTACGCATCCCACTGATTACATATGTAAAAATGCTGACATATTTATTTTATTATACTTGATAATTATTGAATTATATTATAAATTATTCAAGTCTGCTTCACAGGGAGCTTTATCTGAAAGCTATAGTCGCGTCACTCTTATTTCCGGCAGCCAATCATGTTGCAGATATGCTACATTTAAATGTGTGTGTTTTATCATTCACTGCTAATGACATTATGCACTACCTAAGGCTCGATAAATAATGAATATAATCGCCTGCCATTTTGGTTCTTTCGTTGGCATTAAAAGAAAGCACACGAGGATGCTATTTGCTGCACTGTTAAATATTATGTCGTAGCTCCTATGAGAGTCGATTTATTATCATAGGAGCTAGGACACAATATTTAACGGTGCGCCAAATAGATTCCATGTCTGGTAGCTCGGCAAGAAAAGAACAAAAATGGCGAACGATAATAACTACCTAGACTTTACAGAGCCTTCACTTTCTAAGACGTAACCAAAGAGGAGGAGTCATGCCAGAAATAACAGTGACGTGACTATAGATTTGCACATTACATTATAGTTTCTTTTGCAATATCAACTCTTGTTTTTCTTTGCTTGAATACCATTTACGCAAATCATTACTATTATTATTGCATCAATAACTAATGTATTACAATAATAATTTATTCTTGGTACAACATCAATCATAGTCTCTTGTTAATTCTTATATAATTGCAATGCAGTTTGGAGGTCCAAATATATTTTAGGGTATACTAGCAAAAAGATTGAATACTACTGATTTAGCCAATAAGAATCTCGACACAACTAATAAAAGTTTGTTATAATTAATTATGGTGGATGTTGAACTCCACGTCAAGTGGGGTGATTTATTACAAATTATACTTAGAATTATTCTGTGACGCTACAATTTGCAACTTTCATTTTATTACAAAAAGAGAAAAACAAAATGAGACAATGCAAAATAATACAAGTGACTGTTGTTAAGTCAATAATGCAAACTGTGATGCCATATGGGTATTATGAAAATATGGCTAGAATACTTCCATAGACCGTACTGTTGACAATGACCAATTGAGGCATTTAGTTGCAAAATCAGATACATCACTAAAACATAATTTTTTCAGTATGAAGGAAAAACGTTTGCAAGGAACCAAGAATTTGCAATCAATACTATTCTTTCATCACACAAATCCATGTGATGTATCTGGCTTTGGAGCAGTTGTAGAATCATATGAAGATATGAAATATAACATTAACTCATTTTCGAAAAAAAAGTGATCCATCTGATTTTGCAACTACACACCTAAATTATTCATCATCTGTGTTTTGATTCCATTGGATTAAGTCAGATGCTACCATGCATCTACCATCTTACCTGATTTAGTGAATTATTGCAGGGTGACAGTGGAGGCCCCCTGGTTTATGAGATGACACCTGGACGAGTGGAACAAATAGGTAAGCACAACTTGTTGGAAATCTTACCCCTCCAACGAAAGAAATTACACTAATAAGCAAACTCTATCAATTTTCAGGTATAGTGTCATGGGGAATTGGCTGCGCCCGTCCTGGCATTCCTGGGATCTACACTAAGATAACGGCTTATTTGGACTGGATACGTCATAACACACAGGATGCTGTCTACTGCACCAAACGATTTTAGTCTTCCTGGACACAAGGAGATTCTGGGAGTCGGAGGTCTCTGACCATTTCTACCTAGTACACATTATTCAGAGATGTATAGACTATGAAGGTATCTTCGATACAGCGGCTATACAGTGTGACTAGAAACGATAAACTTGCATCATGTGTTTCTACCACTTCATTAGACTGTGATGTAAATTGAGCTACATTTAATGAAAAATAGTATCATGTTTAAATTCCCTCTCAAAACATCAGTGCAAGCAGGGTGCAAATTAAGATTTCTGATGAGGGGGGATAGAATCTTAAATAAAGAATACCATACATAAAATTATTATTATCCTCATTCGATACAACTAAAATATATTTTGAAATATGTATGGTACAACTTTCCTGTGTTAAATTTCAACGTACCTCATTTACATGTTTCGACCTATTTATGGGTCATCTTCAGAACTGGTCGTTGTTGGTCTTGGCGCCACTTGTTCTGTTTCCTGTGAGGGTGTATTCCTGTGGTATAGTGTAGAGTCAAAGAGTGTGTGTGTTTTGAAGTTGAGTTGTGTGTTGAGAATTTCGTTGGGGTGTGTTTTTGTATTGTTCTAGTGTGTTTAGTTTCTGGCTTCTTGGTTGGATGTGTAGTATTTCCATGTCTGTGTTGATGTCTCTGTGAGTGTAGTTAGCATTTGTGACGTGTTCTGCATATGTGGAAGTGTTTTGTAATTTTGTTATGGCTGTGATGTGTTGATGTGTTCTTTGTAACGTGTTTGAAATGATCTGCCTGTATGTCCTATGTAGAAGTTCTTGCAGGTGTTACGTTTGAGTTTGTATATGCCTGTGTGGTTGTATTTGTTTATTTGTGTTTGTGTGTTGAGATGTTTTTGTAGAGTGTTATTTGTTCTGTAAGCGATGTTGTAATTTAATTTCTTGAATGAGGTTGCAATTTTGTGTTTTTCTTTTCGTATGTTAGTGTGATGTATTTTTTGTGCTCTTGTGTTTGTGTTGTATTCTTATGTTTTTTGTGATTATGTTTTGTCTTACGTATTATGTTGTCTATTATGTTAGGGTGTATCTGTTTCCTTGTGCTATGTATTTGATTGAGTTTAGCTCTTCGTTGTAATCTTGTTGGTTCATTGGTATGTTGAGCAGTTTGTGTAAACGAGGTACATTTAAATTTAACACAGGAAAGTCTTACCATACATATTCCGAAGTGATACAGTGTTAAAAGTTGTGTAATCAAGATGTATAAAATATATTATTGATTAATCGAAAAATATGGGTTTTAGAAGTTCGGACAGCCCTGGTTCCTAAACTATTTGCAATGAATACTTTTCCTGAGGGTTTTACAAGTTCTTTACTGCGAACTAACGTTTTTAAAAATGGGTCAATTTGGTGGTGTTGGTGCAACATCCTTTGGTTGAGTTGACATGGAATGAACCTTACACTAGAATACATTTAATATTTAGAATAACTATGCACTCTTCTGCATTTTTAGATGAAAGTCGCCAGCATATAACATAAGGAATAAATATGAAAATTTTTAACCAATCTATTTGGAATATTAATTGCCAGAAATATAAATGCACTAATTTTCAACTACTTCATTTATAAGTACTAAAGATGTTAATAAGTACGTATATTTTAACGTGTTTTGAGTCATTAAAAATGTTCTTCTTCAGAACAGATTTTAAAATAAATCTAATATTCATTATGTTACATGCTCAGACCATGTAAAATGCATATAAAATGTCTATGTTTATTTCAAGGAATTGATCGTCAAAAGTTACACTGGTCAACAGTGATTTTATTAAATGTACAATTTCTACTGTTTGTTATGTAATTTCATCTACAGATTCCAAAAATGAAGTCAGAATTTTTCTACCACCCACCATTGTTTTGCAATTTAAAAAAAAATTGATTTATTTTTATTGCTGTATAGTCCTTAACATGTTAATGGAATGAAAATATTTCAAATATTTCATTTTATTACTTTAACAATTGACCTATAACTTCAGGTCATTGTTGCCTGAGAAGTCAGAATTCATAAAATATAAATTTTATTTCTCATATGACTGCGAGAGTTGGTATTAATTCTTAGCTGAGTTGGAACTTACAATCATGAATCAAGTTTCATAACCAGTGTTTTCTTTGTCCTAATTTTAATTGTGGTAAAAGTATCTTATAAAGTGAAACATACCTCGAAATAATGTATAAATATCACATAAACAACTTTTGTTATGTTTGTGATTAGTTACCTTTGAATTTTATTACACTAGTTAAAAGGGCTTACAAGTGTTCTTTTGATTGCAAAATAGATGATAACATGAACTGGGCCCCTTAAATCTATTGTGCTCCATGTGATTCTATTAACTGGTTGGCTAAAAGGATTCCATCATATGGCTTTTCCAGTTCCAATTATATAGCCTACCAGGAACCTAAGGATCATTCAGCAGGGTGTTACTTTCTATGAAACACAGATCAGAAGATTACAGAGAACTTGTCAGCGAGCTGATTCAGAACTATAATGTGATGGGATGTCATATCTCTCAAAATAACTTCTTGAATTCACATCTATTTTTTTCTTTCCTCAAAACCTTTGGGTAGTGAGTGACGAACAAGGGTAGCGTTTTCATCAGGATTTTTCTGAAATGGAAAAGCACTACCAGGAAAAATGGGGCCCAAATATTCTGTCAGACTACTGCTGGACACTCAAAAGAGGTGTTTCTCAAGCGAAGTATAGCCTAAAATCTATTTCACATACATTTTAGGGAAATAAATATGATTTTAGGTAAAATGTTGTTGTTTTCTAATGCCAGGCGTTTGACAATGAAGTCATTTGACCTCTTGCACTCTAATATAATTTTCAAAGATATTATCATGATCAGCCACTGAAGCACAGATTTTGAGGTGTTCCGAATCCATTTCTTGGTTTGAGTTGCACAATGGGCAGTTAGGGGACTGATATATTCCAATTCTATGCAGGTGTTTGGCCAAACAATCATGGCCTGTTGCCAATCTAAATGCAGCTACAGACGATTTTCTTTTAGGTAAAATGTTACAAGGTATCAATACTGGAAAAGTTTGAATTACATTTCATACAATTACTCAAAAACCCTGGGTGATAGAAAATTTTTGAAAACAGATTTGAAATCAGCACGAAAATTGCTATAAGAAACACTCATTCTTTATCTTTTAACAAAAAGTATTTTAATTTTGTTGATCAGTGTTATGAATGCTTGAAATCAGGTATGTATGTAAGTGCGTGTGTACATGCCTTCTGCATACATTTCTATTTAACATTTGAACATATCTAAGGTATTAGTATGGGATATACTCTGTCAACAAAGAAAAGAAAATCATTAATAAATTAATGTTTTACTTTTATAAATGATGCTTCATATCATTAATTTTTAAGTAAATCGATCTAATTACAATGCAGTAATATAAGACATTCAATAAAGTGCTGTCTGTTATTTCGTATTTTACATAAACATAAACAATATATAATTTACCAATACTTCACCAGATAAACACCAAATTATAGTTAAATACGTTATTTTAATTCTTACTGGATTGAAATTTCTGATATTTGATATCCAATTACAAGAAAAATAACGTTTTTTGTGCAATTTCTACGTGTTTCCTAAATTTCTTTGTACATTCTAACAATATGTTCCCAATTCTTTCACATGTCTGGGGTTTATTTGTATTCTGTAACAGACAAACCTGACAATTACATCTGCATGCCAACATAAGGCCCCAAAGAAAGGAATATACATTTACAATTATTATTTAATTTATTAACAGAAATACAGGAATGTACATGATTTAAGGGCAATGTCCGTTACAAATTAAAAATTAAATTCAAATAAAGGAACTTTTTTATTTCCTTATTGTGTTAGGAATATTTTTTACGATGACAATGAGGTATCAGAAATTTCAACACTTTTCAGGTAAACTTTACTAAAGGGAAATTCTGAAGCCCAATAGCTAATGTACTACAATGCATTTTATGAAAATAGTAGACTCGAATACTTTCATGCAAATTGTTTTGTTTCTTTTTTATATATATTACACATGAGTTACCAGCTGACGACTGTATAGAAAATATGCAAATTATTGAAAACTACTCTCATTAAGTGGCCACATAAAAACGGACGGAGAACAAATTACTGCATCTACAGTAATCTTTACATACAGAATGCATTAACACATTTTCATTGTGAGCTAAACTGTTCTCTTGACATTTATGATGCACTTCTTACATTAATAGATTTACACTACATAAAACCTACCACACAACCACAATTTAAACACAAATTGTACAACACAACTCACCTCTATAAGAAGTGGACGATTTAATTCAATTTAAATACAAAGTAATTAATTTCTTCGGACATTACATCAGTGCCTCGACTTAGGAGCTAAAATAACACAACCTACCACACTATTGTCATCACTTACATGGAGCTGCTCCAACTATAAATTTATTTACCATCTGTAAGTGGCATCGGTGCATTTGTATTTTATTGCTAAAAACTTGTTAGTTTTTCCCAATCTTTTGAAACAATAAAATTATTACCAAACCATATTGTGTATTTATTGCTCTTCGAAGTTTAAGAGGCCCTATTGCTAAAGTTGTTGCATGGTTATTAATAGGAATGGGACAATATAATGCTCGATATCTCAATATCATCAATGCTTAACAATACAATTGGTGGAATTTAAAATATACTTTATACTTTCCCAACAATCGGTAAATTTTTACAAATTACTGTCCTGATTTTTTAATCAATGTCAGAATTTCAATTTAACAGTGTTTTCCTACTTTTTCTGCACACAACTCTCAAGTTTCCTTTTATTTTTTCACAATGACAGTAGTTTTGCAAGTCTTACAAGCAATTAAACCGATAATCCTCAGAAAACGTTAGAAAGGTAGTAGGTATATTAAAAAAGTTTGTAATAAAAACGCAAAAAGAAACCTTAATTTTGGGATACGTGGACAAGTAATTTCATTATGTACTCCGTAACTTAAACAGCATAATTCTGTGTCCAAATTTAAAGTTATGTACAGTGAAACCCTGCTAATTCAGAATTTGCAATAATTCAGACAGCTCAATTTTTTTTTTTTCACACAAAAGACTTGGAAATTAATATTCCATACATTGAAGGTACAAATCAATGCAAGGAGTGAAAATGTGGTGATAAATTCAAATTATCCAACATAAGATTCACATAGATACATTAATCGAATTTGTGGATGTAATCGAAACTATCAGAAAATTTATCTTGCTTTAAAAAATGCGTCACAATATACATAAAGAAGAGCAGCTCAAACCGACACAAACATATTTTTTTTTCTTAAATCAGTCTGAAAATTTTAAAGTTAGTACTTCCTGTGCACTAAATGTCTGAAGATTTTAAAGTTAGTACTTCCTGTGCATTAAATGACAACTTAAACCCATTCTTAATATTCAATATAGGTATTTATTAAAGCTAGTCACAGTATTTACTTCCTGTACAGTAACAGACTTCGAGAACTTCAAAATCATTTTTTTTAATGAATGTTTTGTGTTCCATACGTTTGTAAAATAGAATGATTAAACACTTAGTAACTAAACAATTAAATATAAAGTATCATTTTTTTTTTAGTTTTCTAAATAATCCTGTTCCAGTACATTCTCTTTAATTCGGGCTTTCACTAATCCAGAATGGATTCCCCCCCCCCACCCCCCACCCCCCAAAAAAAATTGGTCCGAATTAGTGAGGTTCTACTGTATTATGATTTTCACACTAGATTTAGAATAAGTTTTTATTTTAAATGTACAGTAAAACTTCTTTTACACACTTTCCTCTTGTATGTTTTCCAAACATACATTTTTTCCTCATGTCCTGCAAAATTCCTTTATTTTCCATGTTAATTTATTTCGGTTACACATTTTTCGTTTATATGTTTTTACCCATACAATAGTATTTTACACCCTCGGAGATAAGGAACCTAATTTATACAGTATGTTCTAAATCAATTTTGCTCGAAATTATGTTTGCCCTAAAAATGTAAGAATACGAGAATATATTATGTGTTCATTGTTAAGCTGCAGCCCACTTCGAAATCTGAAAAAAATCGAAGCTGCCCATGTTTTCCTCCACTAATGTGTGGCCTTTAATGACGCTATTACTGCTCTAGAATCAGTGTAACATTCTGTAACATACCACGATATAACCGAACAAGTTACAGAACAATTATCACAATATGAGGGCATGGTTTATTTCTTAAGAGCAACAGTTCAAAATAACTGACCTTTTGTAAAATAATCACATGTTATTAAATGAAGATCACACTGAAATAACAAGGTATGCCAATGTCGTAAAATTTTCTGGATTGGACTTTAATTGGTAATACATCAGCCACTTTTGATTTTAAGTAGCTAAAATTCTCTACAAATAATCTTACATTCTTCAAGAATATGTGTTATAAATTTGAGTGCTGCATTATAGACTCAAAGATGGCTAAATTTTGAAGTTCTAAATTTCTCTTGTGAAAATCTTACTAAATTGACTGAACTTGTTATCCCCATACAGTTTTCAAATGTTATTTAAGATGTCATTTCAGTTATACATTTTTCTAACTTATGACTTTTTTTTTTGTCTCTGCTGGTTTCTTTAATATGCTCAGCTAAGATCGAGAAACTTCCCTCCAATGTGGCATGTTTGTAATATTACTGCCTTTTGAATTTATGATAGGAAATTTTGACACTTTGTGTTTTAGACTATTCCGGTGTTACCCCTGTAACTAATAAAATTAATAGTAACATTATAATCTCCTTCTGCTTCTGAATTTAATTTTCAAGTGCTTGAAATTCTATAATCAGGGCTAACCAGTCAGGCAAAAATTTCATTAGTCAGGATGGTTGAACTACAGAAATGCAATTCTCACTCGTCAAGTAAAAATTTTCACTCAACACAGACGAGTAGAGGAGTGCTTTTTTTTTTTTCCAAGACATGTCCATAATTAAATGTAATATTTCCTGTTTACTTTAAGTTATCAGTGCAAAGAACAGAAATATTTATAATGTATATTTTATTCTTAGACCTCTAAGATAATGCATGATTTGTTGTAATCTACATAGTGTCTTCTTTGATTTTATCAGTTTATCCTAATACAAGATGGCTGTGCAATTTTCAAGAACTGTAAAGAATGTTATTTTCATGATGGGAATGTAGTGATTTATGTATACATTTTCACCAATTATTCACTATTTTCCTCCTTTATTTCTGTTAATGTAATAAGTAGAAAAAAAATTATTATATTTTTATTATTGATTATGAAATAGTATTCAGTAACAGAATTATATTTTCAATACTGAGTATCGAGAAATGCTGGTACTTTCCTCATCCTAAATTATTACAACTTTAGGAGAAGCACAACAATGTGATTGAACACACATGTGCAAATGGGCCCATATACGACAGGAAATCAATCAAATGGAATCAGTCTTCTAATGGCTAGGCCTTATACTATGCATATATATATATATATATATATATATATATATATATATATATATATATATATACAGTAGAACCCCGATTTTAGATGACCTCCATTTAACGTTTTTCCACATTTAACACTGAAATTTCACAGTCTCAAAAATTATTATGTAAGTTAATGTATTTTTATGTTTGATTTAACATTGATCTCTTTCCTGTGAACCCCGCATTTTATGTTAAAAATTGTTTTTAATTTTTTTTTAATCTCGACTAATGCAAAAATTAATGCAATTCGATTCAACGTGCAAAATACAATTTTTTTTTTTTTTTTTTAAGAATCAATGACTTGGCAATGCTGCTGCCTCACTGCCACACAATTCTCCCTCTCTCACCACGTCTACATAAAGCTGCGTTTCTATTCATCTGCTAATTCCCGCCCTTTGCAAGAACCAATCACAAACAGAATAACATACAACAGAACACGACACAAACAGTTATGTTTTCCATTTTTGGTGCAGTATTGTCCATAATTTTCTTATTGTAGCTTTATTGCAAATAAATTACATTTTTGCAAAAGTATTCACACATTTTTAAACAAAAGTAGCAATCCCCTATTTAGCATCAACCCCCATTTAAGGTTATTTATTTAGTGTCCCCAGAAAAACGTTAAATAGAGGTTCTACTATAATACATATATTCTGCTTTGTAAACTAAATTTATCTGAAGATTATGAACAAAAGACTTTTCGTTGTTCTATCTAAAATTTTAACTTAAACCCAGGCTGGAAGCAATAGCAATGCTTCAGTGGAATAAGATTCAAGTCAATTTTTAAGTTACAACAGCTACATATCAGTACAGTCTTTCCAATCAACATTGTTTTTTTTTTATTCTAGGAAACTAGTACAACAAGAATAAATAAAATTGTACCTAAAATAATGAACAGCGAAATATGTATATCATGTAAATCTTATTATGTGCTTAAATATGAATCCTGCGTAGGTATCTCAATAATGACGATAAAATAATTAATGAATTGTGATGTTCCAATTCCTTCCTTAATACGAATGTAGAAATGTTGTGACGAAAAATTTAAAAGGCATTTTTCAAAGTAACATAGCTTTTACATTAAATTATAAAGTTTATTTATAAGTACATAAAGATATCATTATCTGTATTTATTTAAACTAATAACTCTATATCAAGAAGCAAATAAATTTCATTCTGAATACAGAGATGAAGTACAACACAGATGATCGATTTCAGCTGGCAAAAAAAAGATGCACAGAAGAGTTGACGAGTTTTAGCCCGCTGTGCAATTGCAAATCTTCTAACAGCACAATACTCATTAGTCACTGGATGAATTCATTAGATTCTTTCCAAAATATCAAACAATTTGACAATCTTCAAAAATCAAATTACTCAATACTTTTATTCGATACTGTTTGAGGTATGATCATGAGCAAATAGTGGGGGCCACACTCCAAAAACAACCATCAGTGCTGCAATAACTCTAGGAGTATATCTAAAAGATCACTTAAATTACGCAATGCAATTTTCTTAAGTAACTATGCTACAAAAATTTTAACAACTGAAGTTTCTAACACTGTAGCCCATAAACTGGCCCACAGAAATATGAATTAGAATGTGTATAGTAGTGGCCAAAAAAAAAAAAAAAAAAAAAACGGACAGACCCTTGTAGCTGATACAAAAGAATCCTGTGCTGTGCATTGTGTCAAATTGTGGTAATTTCAATAAGGATAGTGAAGCCAGATGTATGTACTGCTATTTAATGTAAAAATACGCAGTTATCTTTGCCGAATAGAGGTAGAAATGTAATATTGATGCCAGATGAAAATAAAACTCTCAAAGTTTTTTCGTCTGTAAGTTTGAGGCACTGAAGGAAGCAAAAGACAGTAAGAATCGAACAAATGCAATAAATTTCATTGTTACAATTAATTATATAAGATGGATGTATTTTGTGACTAGCAAAATTTGAATCTGTGACTTTGAAATCAGCTACAAGGGTCGATCCGGTTTTTTTTTTTTGCCACTACTGTACCTAAAATGTAATTTCTTTGGCTAAAATTAAATTTCCATTACATTTAAGTATACAATTAGTGTAAAAATAATTAAAATAGGTGGCATTTTATGCATATAATCATTAAGGGAACTCGCAAATCTTTTACCACCTGAGGAGGTGAAGTCTTTGGTTTCGACTTGCCAAATTCAATCATTTAACATGGTCGATGATATAGTACTTTAAGACATCATTTGTAAAAGAAATGTGACAAAACAGGTGGAAAATATGTATATATTTTATATACAGTCAACTCTAGGTATAGTGAACTCGGTTATAGTGAACATTCAGCTATAGTGAACGTAAATAGTTGGTCCCAACCCGTGTACATTATAAAGTACATTAATATTTCCGTTTATAGTGAACCATCACTTCGGTTATAGTGAACCTAAAACTATAACTTCCCCAGGAAAATGTAATTTTAAAATGGCCAAAATGATAATTTAGGAAACCCTTCCTCCTATAACCTTCCAAGAATATGTTCAGAACAAAATGTCAAACCTTCTACTCATTATGTGCATTGAAAGATGAAGAATTTGTTCAGCTTCCTGGACAGTTTGAAACATGTTAAAGAGAATAGTGTACGCAGTGAGGGATAAAGGAAGGATTAGTTCTGACTTCTTTAAAAGAGGTTATTCGAAGAATAGGAAGAGAAAGTGTTTTTTTGTTTTTGTAAAAGGGAGTAGAGCGATGACCATAGGATAAATACAAGAAGGATTATAGTATAATGGTCCTCAACCCTTCCTCCCGCATCTTTGTAAAAGTGAACCCGAGGAAATTCCAAGGCCGAGTACACAATAGCATACCTCTAGTGGGAAGAGGTGCGAAATCGGTCAGTGCCTACTACCTACATGGCCAGATTAGATTCAAGTTTCGAACTGTGAACATCTGAATGTCGAAGAGTAAAGTGTTTAAGTTGGAAGATAAAGCGAACATTGTTACTGATATTGAACGTGGTCTGTCCCAAATGGACATTAATACTGTATGTATAGCAACATCAATAGTATAAAAACACACACTTCGGTTTTAGTGAACCTCACATATAGTGAACGAAATATGCTGGTCTGCAGAGGTTCACTATAACCGGAGTTGACTGTAATAAGATTACTTGTAACAAACATTATTAGAATCTATTCTTTTACGATTAAATAAAAATTAACTTCATACTTATTTGTGCAATTGGTCGAACTCTGCATGAAAACACATCCCACTCACCCAACACTATTCCATATTTTTCCATTTACATATAATCAACTACAGCTGCAAAAAAAAAAGAGAGAGAGAGAGAAAAAGAAAATAAAGAAAAAAAAGAGAGAAAGAAAATAAAGAAATAAAATAAGACGTACAGCTTGTCCAAGTCAAGTCTGCGAGTGGGGATATAGGGATGGAATGTAGAGGCAAAACACAGTTGCCACATAGGTCACTTGATGCTCAGATTTCAATGTGTGCACATCGTTTAGAATACACTACGGAGCGCACGCATTTTTTGTCCTTGTCTTCAGATAAAGGCATCAGTTACGCTGTCTCCCAGCCTCCCCCCTCATGCAACTTTCTCTCCTACGCCCACACTTGCCAATCAGAATGCCAAACCTCACTGTCAAGCAGAAGTAGAAGTACAGTCTATTTCAAAGTGTCTTAAATTGTTACCGCTCTATGAACTGAAGCGCAGTAGGAAAACTTTGCTGTCATATGAGACTGTACTGGTCTCCTCTTGTTACGCCTCCTTTCACTACAGAACTGCCTCCAACTTCCCCTCTCGGCTCGCAGACTTAACTTGGTCGAGGTGTAAAACCAGCTTATTATTATTATACAGTACAAGTTTAGTATAAACTCCTGGAGAACGGGAAAAATAGTGAAAGTATAAAAATTCCAAAAGAAATAAGCAATATCATAATCTGCACACCTATAACACAAAAAAGCAAACAATATGAGAAGTTACATTTGACAGTTATAAACGGAACTAAACTGCAAAGAAAAAACAACATATTAGCATTGTGATCTATTAAAAACCATGACACAAAAAAGCACACGGAAGATGATAAAATGCAAGACTTATTGGCAGGAAATTAATAAAAAAAAAAGAGAATATACAGTTGCAACTTTTGGACTAGAACTGCACATGGCTGCTTGGCGGAACATTTAGACAAAGTATTCTAGATTATAACTACACTTTTGCAAAACATCAAACACTGTTATAGACAAGCACCACTTATTCCAATATGATGTACTGAATGTTATTTTGAAAGGCTGACAGCATTGTACTGAGATGTTAGAAGATGAATGGCACTGGTCCAACCACAACCTATGTACTGCCACAAGAAAAAAAGAAAGTTATAACATAACGGTATTCATTAAATTACATGTTCCATTAATTTATTCTATTTCTCTCACCACCCCCCCCCCCGCAAAGAAATGAACTCATATGGCTGTTCTGTAACTCCTGTCTTGCTATAATTATTCACTTAATGGTACAACCATCAATGCAACCAACATTCAAATATACTGCGAAACAAATAGTGAAACATTGCCTTATGTTTTGAGCTTTGAAGTGAAAACATGTTGAAATCTAAATGAAGAGCAAGTATTTCTTACATTGCCTAAGTTTCGCTTTTCCAACATTTAGACAGTACAAAGTGACCACCCAACAAATATGCCCAAAAAGTTTGCATTCGCATAACACTAGTAACACCTAAAGTCTCGATATTCACTGATGTAAATATAAGCCAGATTTTTGTACAGCTTCTTTAAATGTTACAGATGGTATTAAGGTTTAACGTTGTGTTCACAAAAAAAACAATAACAATAATAATAATAATAAATCAATATAGCTATATATAACTGCGTAATTGTGAGGTAAAATAATAGTAATGTCTTTTAATATTGTAGTTCTAATATACTGTCAGAATGTCATAAACTACAAATCTATGCAAAGTGAATATTATGTAGGTATCACATTAAGAAAAATTTTAAACACTATAGCAAAAAAAAAAAATTGAATTTATTTTGGCTTTCATTTTATAAGTGTATTTCAGTACCGCACAAAAAACATCATCACTTAACCTCTGTAATATATATTGAATTCTGACTCGAAGTATTCAATTATTCCCAACAACAGAATTGCAACCACAGATCAAAGACGTAAAAAATAAGTACAGTGAAACCTCTCATTTACAGACATCTAAGGGACTTAACAATCTGTCCGCATCTGGGAGGTGACCTTTATTGGGAGGAAGGCTCCCCAATCTAACAGTAAATTTATAATATGGATTATGTATCCCTTTACGCTTTAAATGAAATGTATTACTGTAGTTTAATTCTAAATGCAGTATACTACAGTAAATTCTTTGCAACTTTGAACTACAGTAAATAAGACCGAAAAAGGAAAATACAGTACTGTGCCATGCAATTTTATTCTAGGTCTACAGTTATGCATTACTGTAATTTATGTTCAGGTGCCAGGTCTCTCGAAAAAGAACAACTGATTGAAGCGAAGAGAATAATCCTATTAACCCTATCATGTGTCAAATATAATTTTATGATCTCCGAAACGTTGGACCCATCAGACAGGTTAAATTTTATGACTTTGTTTATCAACCCGCTTCCAGCTAAAAAGGGGTAGCCGGCTGGACTAGTGGTAGCCTACGAGACTCTTATTGTCTTCTTTCATGTTAAGGAATTTCTGTACTAAATTTTCCATTTTTGTAACACATTAGGTCTTGAAAACAAAGTTCTGTCCGCAGTTAGGAGGTAAAGCAAGCTTAGGATTGTGAAACAGCTGTCCATGTCCGTGTCTGAGTGTGTCTGTAAACGAGAGTTAAATTTATCATTATTTCTATATTATTTCAGTTGGGACATAAAAAACTGTCCGTATATGAGGAGTGTCCGTAAGGGGAGGTTTCACTGTATATAAGAGTCTGAAATCAATTAGCTGTAACGAAATTTCGTTAAATGGGAATATGAAGACGAAAGAGGTCTGAAGAAAGAATTGTGTTACTAAATATTTGTTAATTTAGCATCCATTACAAAGTGTTTGACAGTAGTTACAGTAACATGGGAGAGACTACATAATATGTAGGGTATTAGTCCGTTTTTCCACCATTCGTTGTTAAGTATGTCACACATTGGTTTTGTGCAAATAACGTAATATGATAGGAATCTCCTGCTCTGGGCGAGATCAATCATCAACAGGGCAATATCATCACATCAAAGAATGTTAGTCATCACAATGTGTGGAAAGTGGTTGCATATGAACCCTTTATTTATAAGTACAGCTCGCACCAAAAAATCAAATCACAATTTATAATGTCTTTAAAATTCTGCACTTTCACATTATGGGTAGTAAAATGCAGTTATTTCTGTACCGGTATGATTTTTTTCATAAATGTAAGCTGAAGTTAAAAAGTTATTCCCACTTATATGCTATTCTCATCATCCCATTCCAAAAAAAGTACAAATGAGATTCCACTAGAAAGACTTTTGCACATATTGGTGTTTACACTAAACTCCTACATTGTAAATTACGTGTTATAATGTTGTCCTCCTATAAATATTTGTGTTTTGGTTGTCTTACTGTTCACTAAAATTGTATGATTAAAATGTTGCATACAATTAATGGGTACATATAATCAGTAAATGGTTATGGATTGTCGAATCTCCAGTATTAATTATTGCGACTTTTTTTTCTTTAGGAAAATCTGAAATGAATGGCAACCGTGTAACATTCCTTCGAAAGTGTCACAAAAAAAAAAAAACATTCATTGAGCTATAATAGTGAGACACTTCAGACAATAAAGGGATATACAAACAAAGCTAAAGAGACAACAACAATGATAATATTTTATGGTACCAACACTTGAGTATTAACAGAATAAGCCAAATTATACCGTTAAACTTAGAGGTAAGGTTTAAAAGAAAGCTGGTTGCAGCTTAGAAAAAAGCGAAATAATAGGAACAGAAAAATTATGGGCAGCGCTAGCGCTCAATTGAAAGTACAAAGCCTATTCAACGAAACCTCAGGAAGGCAAAAGGCGTAGTATTAAGTTTATTTATTCTCTTCATTGTTTTAAATATAATATATTGATATAAATTTGCATACAGACTTAAGCTCGGTTATTTGTCTCGTCAGCCTTTACAATTTTATATGATTCAAGTTTAAGACGAAACTGTTGAAAATTAATAAAAAATATTTGTTTCCCTTCTCATATGAAATATTGAAGAATAGTAAAATTAACTTAAAATCTGTAAACAGAGAACCTAATACTTGCTATTGCTGCTGAGGATTATTTCTTTCGTCGTCATCATCATCATCACATCATCATCAAAGTAGGCTATATTAATTTAAACAGTTTTCACAACACGATTATTTTAAGTTTTCTTTTCTCTTAGTGAGTTACAACAGTCTGCATGAAACGATTAAGTAAGAGATCCAATAATGCAATGACATCATTTTCTTCATACCCGAATGCATTACAGATGCGTTAACACGAATTAATCCACTTGTTCCTTGGAACCAAGATATCAAGAAACTAAATTACAGTGTTCAGCACAGGAACACGTAATATATTTGAATACACAACTGATGAAAGTGATGGAAATAAATTCCAACAGGCATCACTTCTAACATATTACATCACCACTGAACTCAAAACCAACCTAAAAGTGAACGGATTGCAAACAAATATGGAGAAAATCTCCTACTCAAAAGTTCTGCCATATTAAACCTGTTCCGAACAAGATTATGGAGCATTAAGTTAACTGTTACCTTACATTTAATATGACAAAACGAACAGCTTCATTGCTAGATAACAGTTCTGTTCTTTGAGTTATGTTAGATGCAGACTCAGTAGATAACATGCGTAACAGACGTGCTGCATGCAGATGTGACAGCTTCTTCAAGGTTGCTGTCCAGTTTTCGATATCCTGAAGTATTGGGACGCCTTCGTGTTCCCCGCCTTGCCCTGCCTTCCAATGCCAAAGCAAGAATCTGTAAAACAACATTACAATATGAACATAAGAAATTTGTCTCGGATATCAGCTGAATGGTACATCGGTGCCACAAGTGAACACTTGTAAATACCTAGGTATATATTTAAGTAACAAACTGGATTGGGAGGAACAAGTCACTAATACCACAAGGAAAGCCTGGAAAGCACTACATTTCTCTATGCGTATTCTGAAGAAATCTAACCGAAAGTCAAAAGAATTAGCATACAAAACCCTTGTTCGCCCAATTATGGAATATGGAGCAGTAGGTTGGGATCCGTACAGACAAAACCAAATCGATTCAATAGAAAAGGTCCAACACAAGGCAGCAAAAATGTCAAAATGGGGAAGGGACATGGTGAGGAGATAGTAAAAGACTTAGGGTGGGAACTTCTCAAGTCAAGGCAACGAAAAACCAGACTCGCCACATTGTTCAAGGCACAAATGGGACACAAAGCATGGACCGATATCAATGCTAGATTAGCAACACCATCATATTTAGGAAGGACTGATCATATTAGGAAGTTTAAATGTAGAAAACAAAGAACGGACGTGGCAAAATTTTCCTTTCTTAACCGCACAATAGTAGACTGGAACAGCTTACCTGCAGCAATCTTTAGGGTGGTCCTCTTCAAATAAATACATTTAAGGAAAGGTTGAGAAGATTAGACTGAAAATTTAATTGGAGGTGCAGTGTAATTATTTAAGTTGTGTCATGTAATTAATTGAGTTGATATATAATTAATTAAGTTGATATGTAATTAATTAAGATGATATGTAATTTAGTTGATATATAAATAAATTAAGGTGATATGTAATTAAGATGATATGTAATTAAGTTGGTATGTAATTAATTAAGGTGATATGTAATTACTTAAATTGGTAATAGTTGGGTGAAATAGAAGTATTTATAAGTTAGATTTACTTTTGCTTATCGTAGGCGTTATTATAGAATAGTTTTTATTTATAGTCCTAGGTTTATTGCATCTACTATTTATAGATTTACGTTTATATTATTTTATTCCATTTACGTTTATTTTATTTTATTTCACGTAATTGCAATTATTGCATATTATATATCACTACCACCGGGTGTATACCCAATTGTAGTGTTAATAAATACATACATACATAATGCTGGCAAAAATGCAATGCAGTGAAAAAATTGGTTTCAAAAGTTTGATTACAGTAGTCTAAGAATTAAAAAATAATGACAGACTACATATTCATCACTCCTTAGAAGAAACCACATGGCATCTCTGTACAAACTCTAATGTCAACTATCAACAATATACCTCTAATAGAAACATCAACAACCAAATTTCTTGGTTTGCATATTAATAATACAATAAATTGGAAAAATAATATCAAAGAAATAACCCCCAAACTTAGCTTAGCATGCTTCGCAATCAGGTAGTTACAACAATTTCTAAACAGCAGTATCTTAAAGACAATATATTTTGCCTATTTTCATTCCATTATGTCCTACGGAATAATATTTCTGCAGATAGTAAAAATATATTCTTATTACAAAAAAGAGCCATTAGAATAATAGTTGGTGCAAATGCTAGAGAATCATGTAGATTATTTTTTTTTAAATTAGAGATTCTAAACTTAACAAATCAATACACATACTCTACAATAAATTTCCTCTTATGTAATAAAGAAAATTTTCCAACTAACTCAGCCATACATAGTATAAATACCCGCAAAAGGAATGATTTTCATACACCATCATCAAATTTATCATGCTTTCAAAGGGGAGTATGTTACATGGTGATAAAAATGTTCAATAGTCTTCCTGAAGACATTAAGAATCATAGCCAAAACCCTGCATTATTTAAGGCAAAACTAAAAAATTACTTAATATCTCACACTTTCTATTCTGTAGATGAATTCTTAACATTTCACAGTACTGTGTAAATATTATAATACTATTAAATAGTAAACATATTACATTGTATAAAATATTATTGTTATTAAGGTATTAACTCTGTACATATTTCATATTTGCATTTTATATGTATTGCATTTTATTGTTAAACGTAAGAATTGGACATGTTCTTTATTCTATGCTATAAAGCAATGTAAGAATATTATGGAACGAATAAATCTATCTACCGATCTATCTATGAAATCAGAAATCACATACAAATCTTTTCTTTCAACAAACCTTTGGGTCATGGAACAACACATTTTCATGGTAAAATAGAAGATTCACACTTCCAAGCAATCATTTTGCAACCCAGTAGACATAGCCATGAAATCTTCTTAAATGATAAAATATTGTAAATGGTGACACAACTTACAAAACTAAACAAAATAAATACCTACAAGAGATACCTGCTTATTACGGAGTAAATGAAAATGGAACAGCAGACGTATTGGTCAAAGTTAAACTACTCACAGACATTTAGAAAAATTATCTTCTCAATCAGTTAAAATGTAATCAAATCGTTGTACAAAGAAATAAACGAAAAACACAATGAAAATTTAAAAAAAAATCCAACATTCGAAATAAATCCGTCACATTGTTGCTTTTCCAGAATACTGTCGGAATGCAAAAAATTTGTTTTGTACAGGACAACATGTTTTAATCTTCTCACAGCAGTTGATTCCCATTAATAGCAATCCATCTGCCACCTAGCGGCAATTGGTATAACTTCGGAGATCAGCACTATTCTACAAAAAAAAATATATATATATATATTTTTTTTTGGACCAATTCACATTAAAATCTCAATTTTCGCTTTTTTGAGTTTAAATGCACATAGCGGATTTTGGAAGTGCTGTAAAGGTATATAACACAATGCTGATTTTAGGGAAAGAACTATCACATGAGATATTTTAATAAGAACTATACTTTTACAAGGTAACACTGGCATTAAACTATTTAGAATTACATACCGCAGTTTATCATAGATCTGATCATCATAATTATAATACAAGACACAATTTTCACTTGACTGAATCTAATGTTAGACTGGAAACAACTAAAAAAAACAACTTATGTCCATGGCAGTATCTGTGTTTAATAGAGTACATAAGTTTGCACACACTGTTAACTATAGCACATTTAAGAATGTTTTAAAATGCTGGATGATTAATCATCCCTTTTACAGTATTAGTGAATACTTTGAGTTGTCCATTAATAACTTATGTTTTAATATAATTTTATTCACTCTGTTTTGGTTTTATTACGACTATGTTCACAGTATTTGTATAATACTCATGACTTTAATAAAATCTAATCTAATCTAATGATGAGTACAGTAACAACTCGAAAAATGAGGATCCTTTTATATCCTTAAATTTAATACTTAAGAGTATGTTAACAATATCTACACAATTTTGAAGTCAATAAGCATAGGTTATTTTAATTTCCTAATTTCAAAACATATATTAGTTTGTTTTACCTTCTGTTTGTTGTGGAACACCAAGTAACCAATTATACACAGAACCACCATTGTCATGAAATAGGCAAAAAAATGTGAATCTTCTGCATTTACAAATTGGTCACCAAACACGTTGTCACTTCCTCCTATAGGACCTTTATCTTTTCCTAATTCTGCATCTGAAATACACAAAAAATACTTTCAGTTTGAGAGTTCCTGGAGAAAGGCAAGTGTAATTTAATCAATAGAAAATAAATAAATAACATTCACTGCTACTATCAGAATAATAATAATAATAATAATAATAATAATAATAATAATAATAATAATAATAACAATAATAATAATAATAATAATAATAATAATAATAATAATAATAATAATAATAATACTTACTTACAAATGCCTTGTAGAAAACATGGAGGTTCATTGCCGTCCTCACACAAGCCTGCTATCAGTCCCCATCCCTATCATCATATTCCATCTCCCTCAAATCTATTTTAATATTATCCTCCCATCTACGTCTCGGCCTCCCTAAAGGTCTTTTTCCCTCGGGTCTTCCTACTAACATTCTATATGCATTTCTGGATTCACCCATATTTACTACATGCACTGCCCATCTCAAACGTCTGGATTTAATGTTCCTCATTATGTTAGGTGAAGAATACTGTACGCAGTTCTGCGTTGTGTAACTTTCTCCATTCTCCTATGAGATAAATCTCAGAGACAGGACTTCTGGCTTACTTATCTTCTAAGGGAAGGAACAACAACGATTTTTGTCATTCATAAATAAATAAGTTATTACCTTGGTCAAGTTTCTACACATGAATCCCAAATCTAATGTCTTACATCACTGAGGACAACTTTATACGAAGTGTTTAATAATAAGTTACAATGTCATGTGACATGATAATCACACCTAGGTAGACCAACAGAAGGTAGATGTTCTATAAATGATTGGAATGACCTACCTGCAGCAGTCTTTGAGGGCTGTCCTTCCTTAAGGAGATTCCAGAAGAACTTAAAAAGTTGTGTATAAAGTGCAAATTAAAATTAAGGTGACATTTAACATTTAATTTTTTAAGGTGGCATGTATTTTATTTAGCCTGACGAATTACTCCCTTGGTTTGAATTGTAAATTATTTAAAAATAGCGTATAAGAGGGCCTTAGAAATGTTTAGCTTAAATGTAGCTCTGTTTATAAGTATGCATAAGGGTGTAATTATCTGTCTTATTAGAACTGTTGTATCAGTGAAGCGAGATGAGTCAGTGAAGTTATGATTTTACAGTGCAGTGAATAGTTCCGATATCAAAAAAACTGACAAATTTATCAAAAGAGAATTACATAAAAATAATAAAAACAATATTACTAGTACAAAACCTGAAATATTTTATATATATTGATGTACCGAAGTACATATGATATTTCCATGCAGATATTCTGCGTCATCACATGATGAAAGAGTGATGGAACGGAGAAAAATTCTCTCCGGCACCGGGATTTGAACCCGGGTTTTCAGCTCTACGTGCTGATGCTTTATCCACTAAGCCACGCCGGATACAATCCCGACGCCGTTTAGAATCGTCTCAGATTAAGCTCCATCTTTTGGGTTCCCTCTGGTGGCCGCCCTCTGCACTACGTCATAGATGTCTATGAACGCAGGACCGAAGTCCATACATGTGTGATTTAAGACGGCGCCCATACCGTCGGATCCCGGCCAATCAGTCACTCATCTGAGTGCACCTCCACACATGTATGGACTTCGGTCCTGCGTTCATAGACATCTATGACGTAGTGCAGAGGGCGGCCACCAGAGGGAACCCAAAAGATGGAGCTTAATCTGAGACGATTCTAAACGGCGTCGGGATTGTATCCGGCATGGCTTAGTGGATAAAGCATCAGCACGTAGAGCTGAAAACCCGGGTTCAAATCCCGGCGCCGGAGAGAATTTTTCTCCGTTCCATCACTCTTTCATCACCTGAAATATTTTATCAAAATTTTACTTCCAAAGAATTAACTCTAGCTATACAAAATTTAAAAACCAAGAAATCTCCTGGCAACAACAACATTCATTCCGAATTTTTTAAACATCTGGGGGAAAAAGCCAAGTCTGTACCTTTATCCATTTTCAATTTATCATGGAACACCTCAATTCCTGCAGCTTGGAAAAAAAACAATCATTGTACCAATTCACAAAAAAGGGAAACCTGCTAATGATGTTAATAGTTATCGACCAATAGCACTATTAAGCATGATAGCAAAAACTATGGAGTCCATGATCTCCAACAGATTAACTTGGTATTTAGAATCCTAAAATCTTTTATCACCAAGACAAGCCGGTTTTCGACAACTACACTCTACCAATGAACAAGTCATACGCCTCGGCCAAGAAATAAAAGACAGTTTTAACAAGAAAGAAGATACCTTGGCAATATTTATTGACTTTCAGTTAGCATATGACTCTGTTTGGAGAAATAAATTATTACTAAAACTCCAGAAATTAGGTATCTCCAGCAATATGTTCAGATGGATATGAGAATTCCTTAGTCAAAGACTCATTGCCACAAAATTCAATAACTCACTTTCTAGTTACAGACAAACATATCAAGGTCTACCTCAGGGCGCTGTCCTCAGCAAAACTTTATTCAATATTTATATAAATGACTTACCCTCCCTGTTAGAGGAATCAAACATGAAAACAGCACTATTTGCAGATGATATAGTTTTGTGGACTTCCGGATCTTACAGACATAGAGACAAAATTCAAAATTCTGCTCTTAAAGCTCTAAATCAACTACATGAATGGTATACATCAAATTTGAAGACACTCAATTTAAGCAAAAGTAACTACCAAATATTTTCACTCGGTAAAAAAGAAAGAAAATTCAATATCCAATACAATGGCCAACACCTTCCTAGGACTTATGAATCCAAATATCTTGGAGTTATTTTCGATGGTAAGTTAACATGGAGCAACCATTTGAAATACATTTCTGAAAAAGCTCGTAAAAGATTCTCCCTTCTAAAAAGACTAGCAGGAAAGAAATGGGGATGCTCTAGGAATACTTTGAACACTATATACAAAATGTTTATACAGCCAGAGCTGACATACTGCGAAGAAATTTTTATTACTTCACCTTTCATAAACGACATAGAATATGTTCAAAACCAAGCTCTCAGACTCATTACTGGTGGAATCAAAACAACTCCAATAGATTCTATGAGATTCCTCACTAATATTAACAGCATCAAAATGACAATAGAAGAAAAAGCACTGATTCAATATGAAAAACTTATCAGATTACCGGGAAACAATTGGCATTCATACAGTCCTCTATGTAGATTGAAAACTCAAAAAAGTTTCATATCCATTGTTCAAGAATTAACACAGAAAATCGATATCCCGAATTTAAAAGAAAACTTACAAATTAAACCAAACCCTTTAACTCTATTAAATATAGAATATAATCTAAATTTAACAGAAGAAATACTGAAATCAGAAGTAAACACTGAAATACTGAAACGATTGTTTTTAGAGACAATTAATATTAGGTACCCTCCACAAAACTGGCTTCATTTATACACCAACGGATCCTTGATCTCCAGAGAACAAGGTGCTGGTGCAGGTGTTACGTGCTGTCTCTTCTCACTTTATAGATCTCTTGGATATGGAACAACAAGTTTTGATGGTGAAATCATTGCAATAAGTGAATGTCTCAGGAATCTTCTATGCCACATCAATAAATTTAAGAATGCAGTTATATTGTCAGACTCCAAAGCAGCTATTCTATCAATCGTCTCTAAACACACACCTTCATCTCAAACAGCAGAAATAACTAAAATGCTCTCTCAATTAATATCACTCAATAAAAGAATTGTATTCCAATGGATACCATCCAATTGTGGAATCCTGGGAAACGAGAATGTGGATGCTTTAGCAAAGAAGGGCAGCACTGCTACTTACAGACCTGTTACTAAATCTACATATTACTCTGTGAAGAGATTTATTAAATCTACATACTTAGACTTCAACAAACAAAATTTGATAACTCAATCCCAAGGGAAAAAATGGAACTCTCTGCATCAAAATCCACAGTTAATTCCCGATTTACCACGAAAATCATCTGTAGCTGCATTTAGATTGGCAACAGGCCATGACTGTTTGGCCAAACACCTGCATAGAATTGGAATATATCAGTCCCCTAACTGCCCATTGTGCAACTCAAACCAAGAAATGGATTCAAAATCTGTGCTTCATTGGCTGGTCATGATAATATCTTTGAAAAATATTGGAGTGCAAGAGGTCAAATGACTTTATTGTCAAACGCCTGGCATTAGAAAACAACAACAACATAGTGGTGTACGCAAGATTCAAAATGGATTACCAACATAGTTCCAATCAGTGATAATTTATAGCGTCAATGAAATGTGTTCTATAGTGTCAGTGAAATGTGTTATAGAGTGTCAGTGAAATGTGTTATAGAGTGTCAGTGAAATGTGTCATAGTGCCACTACAGTGAGTGAGATGAGAATAAAGTGAAAGACTATTGAAACTTATGTAGGGCCTATACATATGTAGGTTCTATTGTAAAATTAGGTTATTTTATGTTTTATTATTAATTGTAATTATTGTGTTAAACTGTATTGTGTATTGCATTGTGTATATAATTGTATTGTGTATTGTATAATTGTATTGTGTATTGTAATTTTATTGTGTATTGTTTATATTGTGTATACCACTGCCACCGGGTGCTTGCCCACTTGCAGTGTAAATAAATGCATACCGGTACATTATAACAGTATAAATTACCGTGCAGTCTACATGTTGGAAGAAGGTAGGTTATGATGCAATAAACCAGTGCTGAAGTACATTTCATTCTCGCCAACCCTTACCTGTTGTCTCTGCATCATGTTGTGTAATGTCCTGGTCCTCATCATCAAGTCCGATCCCCACATCTGTATCTTGCATTTCTGATGATTCAGTAGGTGATTCTGCAATACTACTTTCCACCCCTGCATCTTGACTTGGATCATATAAAAGTGTGCCATCTTCACCATCTGTTCCCTGAGTTTTGCTCATGTCCACATCAACTGGTTTGCTCTTTGTTTGAACATCTTCACCCTTCTCTGGCTTTGGAAGTTCTGTCGAAGATGTTGAAGGTATGACAGATTCAAGTTTGCTTTTATCTGTATCACTCAACTGCGATGGTACTGTTGTAATGTCCTGAGTTGTGGAATTTTGAGATCTGTTATTGTTCTGAGGTACTGGCTCTTGCTTTTTGTTATTACTGGATGTTTGTTGCATGATGCTGTTCGAAGAAGAGGTTTCCTTGGTGGCTTCATTCTCACTTTGTGAGCCCTTATTCTCATTTACTTCGCCCATCAAGACTGATTTAATCGTTGGAATTACTTTCGATTCTTCAACAGGGACAATAGTTTTATTTATTAAGGACTGATCTTGTTCCACATTTTTCTGATTAATTTTTTTATCAGTCAGCTCTGAGGGCTGAGTAGCACTGTTTTTGTTCTTAACAATTGTATCTACATCAGAAGTATTTGTTTCTGTCTTCTGAGAACTCCGAAGGGCAGCGACTTGAGCATGTGTGTTGTTTACTGGAGATACATGATCTGCCTTTTTTACATTATCAAACTTTGTATGATGGGATTTTGCAGAAACAGCATTTGGAATAAGATTCGGTAGAATTTCCTGGTTGGTGCTGACAGTTTTATCTGAAAAAAGAAATTGATGCTCATGAAACATGACTAAAAATGAATCTATTTACGAAAAATATCAATGTGAATTAAAATTAATATAGAAACAGATAACCAATTTAATTTACTTATTTTTTTCTGTAATGGTTCTGCACAAGTATGCTGTCTAAACATTTAGGGAAACGAAATTCTGATGAGATTGTTGTATAGTCAACTGTCCAAAGACAGATCTGAATCTCACAAGTGATACCAAAAAGTCACCACTTATGAGGCAACTAGGCCAGGAGATAATGGGGTAGGGTGGCCAGTTCCTTCCCGCTTCTGTTGCATACATCATCAACTAGCTACATATTCCACTAGTCAGACCTCCATTAAAAAAAGTGTTTATTTAAAGAGGTGGAAAGATGTATACAACTGGCTTATGCCCACGAGAAAGAATCCCTCTTATGCTCACAATGAAACACAAATGGTCAAACAGGAGGAACAGATGCCCCACTGTTTTAATGAAATCAGAATTATAACTTTGTGCCAATTCAAAACTAGACTGTCGAGCTTTATTATAATGTTGTAAAAAATTATTTCTGTCAATAAATGATAATTAGATCTTCATAGAAATATAAGCACTCAAACTGAGGTAAATTTGAAAATATTATTTTTTTTTATGAAATCCACCATTAAGTTTCATAAAATGTAGGCCTATTTTTTTTCAGTTAATGGGATATTAATTTTATGAATAAATAAGCTTATTTAATTTCGGAATATGTATGATAAGGACTTTCTTGTGTTAAATTTTAACGTACCTTGTTAAGGTCAATTCCACTGTGACTGGTGTTACTTTCAGAAAGTGATTCTTCGAAATTTAATTGAAATACAATAATTAATAAAATATTTTTACTAGTTCTTTTATACTCCAATGAATCTCCACTTCTTGCTTGTCAGACACAACTAATTATTTTTTTTTCTAAACATTATTTGTCAAGTGATTTAAGTGAAATAAACAATGTGACGGGTGTAACATGAAAAAGACATGCATAAATTAATGATACAGTTTAACTGATAACTATGTGAAGTTCACAGTTTGAATTAATTGTGTTACCAATTTTCAGTGAGAGGAAAGTTCAAGGAATCGAGTGATATAATGGATGTAATTAAAATATTAAGCCCTACACTTACAATTTAATTAACCTTATGTGACGGGTGTTACTTAATAATGTGACGGGTGTTACTTGTCCAAAGAAATTTCACATTTGGTTTTTTTTTTTTGGTTCAAATCATAGAACATATATTTTCTGTAGTTCACTACATAGACTTAAGAGTACTGGTAGCCTAATATCAATGGTAGACATATGTTTTCAAAGTGTGCAATTTTTTTTATGTTAACTTTCACTTGGTAAATTACAAATATGATGTTGACAGCTTCAAAATTGTACTTCTGACGCTCTAAAGTAAATTAATACAAATATTTAATAGAAACAATAAAAAATACAGCCATAAAATCAAAATAGTGTGGCTAGAAGTATAGATTCCCTTTTGATATTAAACTGTTGTTCCTAACATAAATTTAATTTTTAGTATATATGCTCACTTCAACAAATGCTAAATATAAATTTATATTTCTCACAATGGAATTTAATAAATTTTACTAAAACTGTAATTACAAAACAAAATACAACAACTTAAGCAGCATCATACTCAGAGCTGTCTCAATTTTTACTATTTCGACAGCTTTTCCTGGTGACTGGAATTTCGTTTCACTGAAAACACTAGTGTTTATTAATGCAGCTTTTCTTGTCCTTTAGTTTCAAACTTTCAGTTTTGTTTTCTTACTGTGAGCAGTAAATTCTTTTCTAGATAGCTTCTTTGTTCTCCTAAGCTTTTCCCTCTCTCTTTCTCTCTCTCTCTCTCCTTCTGCAAATAGTCTTCATATCTGTGTTGTTTGGGTAAAGGGAGATGTCATAAAATGAGCTTGGTGATAAATGAAAATTAAATTTGGAACTCTTACTGAAAATACTTTTCTACACAAAACACAACAACTGCTAGTATTCTTTTCATTTTTGCACATTAACTTGTATAATTTAACTTGTGTGTTCATCTGGGGAACAAAATTCCATCTGCACAAAAAATTACTTATCCCCCTTTACTCGAACACCACAGAATTTTATCTTTATTTAATTTTCTTCGCCTAGGGCATTCAGGTTGCCTCTCGGGTGCTGATTTCCCCATTCTGCAATTAAATATAGGGCCTATACGGTATCCAGCTATCTCAAAACGTTAAAATAAATAATTACATGGTTAACATGCAGCTTCGTGTATCCTAAAAATGCAGCAGCTTAATCTGCATTATGCTAGTGGTTAATATCTTCAGTAATTCATTCCTTGTTAAGTAAGCAAGAAATAATGTTACAGAATAGAAAAGTACTATGATTAACTAAAATAGAACATAAGTACATTCACCTTTGTAGCCTATAATTTTTATGTAAATCAGAACTTTCGACTAAACATTCACCTTAATGTAAATTTGGTGGGAAATCTTTCAGACAAGTAAGATTTTGGAGGAAACAGGTATTGACGACTGTTGATAACTTAAACTTCAGATTTACCAACATTTGAAACCTATTTAATAATGTGTTGTGGGAACTACCTAAAATAAATCAAAATACAGAATTCCTGTGTTCTCCGTGCTCTAATTTTGTAACACCCGTCACATTAAAACACTTGTTATTTTTAGTTTAAAAAAAAAATTAAAAAATACTGTACTTTTGGCATCATATTTTGACTTTGCTTTCAAAAATTTGTGCCTTCAGGACAAAAACTGAGAGCAAGAGAGTAACTTTAAGCATATTCTGTGACGGGTGTTACATAAAAACACTTACTTTAAAAATAGCAAATTTTTTAACTCACCGACATTCATAAAAGTAAATTGACACGGATTTTAAAGTCTTCTCTTTCTGTTAATAGAATTACAACAGAGAACAGCCTTGTTTATTAATTTTAAGTTATGGTTTGGCAACAAACTGCCAAAGTAAATTTGACAGATCAAAAGTACACACTAAAAATATTCACTTCGGATGTATGTAAAACAAAGATGAATTAAATAAATCGAACTTTTCTGTTAATTTCTGAAAATATGAACTTTCCTGAAGAAAATTATATAAAGAACATATACTGAACACGAAATTTAATTTTTAACTTCAATGTCCAACCTATCGTGGAATTGACCTTAACATGTTTCGACCTATTTTCGGTCATCTTCGGAAGAGTTCCGAAGATGATCGAAAATAGGTCGAAACATGTTAACAAGGTAGGCCTTCGTTAAAATTTAACACAAGAAAGTTCTTATCATGCATATTCCGAAGTGATACAGTGTTAAAAGTTGTGTAATCAAGATGTATTATTTAATTTAATAAACAGTGCAATAAAAATTTAAAATGTCTAAAATGCTGGTTTCCCGAATTTTCCTTAAAAAATCTGGAATTTCGCTAATTTTTACAATACCCATCTGGCAACCATATGTATAAACCATGTTTAATATTTAAAAAAATGTCAATGTTATCATTTTCAATAGTTAAAAGCTTAATCAACTCAAAGCATCAACCATTTCCACGAAATTTAAAATAATAAAAGATGGGAGAGTCTCAATGTACAAAATATAACTCTTCAGTATCCAAGGAAAAGTACAGTTGCAATCCTTTCGATTATTCAAAAGGGTATGACTATTTGTCAATTTTTTCTTCACCACCTTGTCCATTGTGCAGTCTTCAGAAAAAAATGGATCAGAATCACATTATGTCCAGGCCTTTCCTCTGAACCACACAGTGTGTGAGAAATATTGAACAGCAAGAGAGTTAATGGCTTTATTGTCAAGAAATCAGCATTAGTTAACGACGACAACAACAACAACACATTTTGAAAATGCACTATTTCATGGCACTGCTTAAAATAACTATTAAGAAAACAGTTTCAAACAAAAAAACAGGCCTTTTTTATTTTTTAAATAAAACTGTTTTTTTTCCAACTCTGGCAAAGCTGAAAGAAATAAAATCTATGCTGGACGATATGATAGTAATTTAATTTACTGTAAAAAGAATTGTCACTTGTACCACATTCTGACTACTGCCTTGTCACATCCTGCGATGTTAAAAGATCTTTTATGCTCGACCATGCCGAAATGTAGTAATTATACACCTGGTAGCAGCCCTTTAATGGACCTCATTAAAGTACACCTTTTCATTAAAGTTCAGGTGTTCCACCAATCAGAAAATACCATTGTAGCAATATGAAAGTGGAAGTATCGATTATTCTCGGATATGCAATCCAAAGACAACTAGCGCGAGATTAGACAATATTAAACTCAGTCGAAAAAAACAACACACAAATTAACATCAATTCACCGTCATCTTCCAGCCTTTCACAAAGCACATTCCCACAAATTCATTTCACCAAATGCCGGAAAAAATCAATATGGTCGAACATAAAAAGTCTCATGAAACTTGACTATAATGGTAATTAAGACGCTCATATGAAAATTATGAAACGAGCGCAAGCAAGTTTCATAAACATACTCGCGCCTTAATTACTACCATTATAGGCTCATTGCATAATGTACTATTGCAGCGTAATAGAACATTATTTTACAGATGAACGTACACATATGAATGTAGAAAATTTAGGAAGAAACCTTTTCTTTACTGTAATGCAAGTAATGGGAAATGAAAGTCTATGATAGATTAATTTCTAATGGTACCTCTAATGGACATATAGCAATTAATTACACAGCATTTTAACAATTTCCTTTCTGTCTTTATTTCAACTGTGATACGTTCTCCAAAATCAATGCCAATGCCAACGAGAAGGCCAACAGGCCGAAACATGTTAATCAGGTACGGTAAAATTTAACACGAGAAAGACATATAATACATATTCCAAAATCAATGTAGGTTCTCCAACTTATTAGTGAGCAAATTCAGAAATTCTCATAAACTTAGTACTGATATCCTATAGCAGGGGTTCCCAACCGGTGTGTCCCATGGAGTGTGTCGCGGAATTTTGGTACCGAAAAATAAATTTTATGCCATCCAGAAAGTCTCTTTATAATGCATTTTTATGTACAACGAAGTCTTTCATATGGTACATTTTATTCTGAGACAGACTTTACCAATGAAACGTGAACACTTCCAACAATCCTCAGTTTAATTTTTCTGCTTGGCGATAATTCCAATGAAAGTGAACATCTGCAACAATGCTTTGTAATTCGTTTAATACCCTTCCCACTTCATAAAAAACATAGTTTAGAATCGTTAGAACATATCGGTCAGTTTCAGTATATACATGTGAGCGGGTGATAGTGCGACTATTTTATCAGAAGTGCTTTATTTAGATTTTATTATTGTCAAATTTTTAATTCGAAAAAGAAAATCTGAATCAAGTTCTAAGTTAGATGACAGCAGTGCTAATTCAGATAATGTGAGCAAAAATTCTCTTCAGGATTCACAAAAACGCACTGCGTTTCGTAAGTAAGCTATAGAGATGAATACTTGTAATGTGGTTTTACGTGGCGTGGAGACGAATATAAACAAAATTCAGAATGTTTTATATGCGGAAATATTTTGTCGTCGATGGTGCCAAATAAACTCAAAATTTATTTATAACTGCCATTTTCAAATTCATACTTGTGGGAATCAGCATTTCTTTACCATGAAAATAGCGAAATTTAAACAAATGAACAGACTGCTGCATCTTGAAGACGATTTACATGTTGATCTGTCAATCATAAGGCCATGTAGGCCTATAGATAAACTCTATGCAACTCACCAAATGCAAACTTTAAACTTTACATTAATTTAAATAGATAGGTTGGAATTTTTGACACACAAGTAGGCTAATGTACCTTTGTTTTTTTCCTAATGCCAATCAAGTTGCTTTTTTTTTTTTTTTTTTTTTTTTTTTTTTTTTTTTTTTTTTGCGTGTTAACATCGACCTATCTACAACAATGGATGTCCGACACTATATGAAAATTAATATCAGTGCTCTTTTTCTGGCGGAACGTGCTGGAACAGCTTAGACCTTGAAAGTCTTAGTTGAACGAAAAAGAGGTTAAAAACGACAAAATTCCCATGCAGTGAACAGTAATTATCTTCCCATTTGCTATAAAATATTCTACACAGAGTTTCACTTTATTTTTATTATTACTAATAAAAACAAATAAGTGTGTCGCGACATCATGGGCGTCCAGTAAAGTGTGTCGTCAGTCAAAAAAGGTTTGGAACCACTGTCCTATAGTAAAACAAAGGGATTTGGGGATAAATCATAGAGAATACCATACATAAAATTATTATTATCCTCATTCGATACGGCTCAACGCTTGGTAGCACTGAGCTGCTTGTCTTCTATCTTGATCATAATAATAATTATATCCATGACTAGGCTTAAGATAAGATGTGTAATTCCTAAGTTCCTGGTTGTTGTCACCTTACCGGTAATGATAATACATTAATATTATTATCTTTGCTTACTTTATACTTAATAAAATACATAGGGCTATACGCCTACTCATATTAAAACAATTATATTTTGTGAGGAGGGGACAGAAGTTATCCCTGGCAGAGATGTTAATATGAATTTATGAGAGGGGGATAACTTTCCAACGGGGGGGGGGGGGAGCAATCTTCCCCATCACCCCCTGTTAATTCGCACCCTGCTACTCGTACACTAATATGTCTCCTCATTAAACCTTAGCTAACCTTGTTACTGGAGAACACGGTTTACCTTCATTTTTCTCTTCCTCCAAAATTCCAACCTTGTGCACGCAAAATAAATTATTGGCTCTGAAAAGTGCCCTTTCGTGACCATGATGATACGCATTCGACAAACACGGACATATCTGCGCTGTTTAGTATTTTAAGATAATTGTTCTCATTGAGGTCTTACCTGTTGTAATGGCAGGTGAACTGGATTTATTCTTTTCAAACTGCAACGAAAGGGAATTTGCAAAAAGCACGAATTTGCATAGCGGATTTATAGAGTTAGGCTGTACACACTCTCGTTTACAATTATCATCTCCGTTACTAAATTGCTTAATAAGCAAAGACACCCACTCTTTCGTTTGCGGAAAAGATGACTCCACTAGTACAGACTTCATTCGGTTACAGAAGACACTACCAGTCTCTTCTTTCTCTTGTTCCATAGCTTTTTGTAAATTCTTTAAGACGTCTGTGTTATGTTTTTCACAAATGCGCAATGCGGCATCGTAACTATTCATGCACAAAATCATATCGAAATCCAAATACGCCTTATTATTAATTAATGTATGTTCGGGTCTATCACATAGTTCGAAATATTTTGGATCCACTATGAGGCAATCTTTCGTATCGTTTTGTATGCGAGAAATGATTGTTCGCGGATCAGTGTATTTTTCTAGAACTGCCGGGTTCTTCATTCCTAAAGGCTGACGAATACTACAAAATGCGGGATGACACAATACATACAGTATTATAACAATTTTTAGTGACATTGTCATACCGATTTACTACGTCGAATACTAAGTCTAAATAATTCACAACTTCACAAATGGGAGTTTCTCATATAAATCCCATTCTTTATCCACAATCATAAATAAAAATCTGACACAAGATACCACGAAATTAATTCTGGAGATAAAACACCTAACTTCATAACACTCCACTTCCTAACGTCACCACTAACCAGCATTGCCAACAAAGGACACTGGAAATCGCAGATTAAAGGTAAGAAATGTCCCATATTGCCACTTAAATGTCCCTCAATATCAAATTACACAAGTTACAAATAAATTATAGAAATTATAGAAAACAATATCATAGTAGTCAACATACTCAATATTTTTAGTTGTATTATTACAGAATTCAGGTATATGTATAAGGAATTTCGACGCTAAAATCACATCGCAACATCTTTGCATGTCCCCATAAGTTCAAAGTCTCCACCGCTAGGAGCGCGAATCGATGCTACTTTTATAAATAGAAGTTCTCAAACAGGATTTCGTGGAACCCCAGAATTTAGGGTTCCGTGAAACGATTAAGCGTCATGGCTGATATAAGAATATTAACTGTTCTAGATTCACGTAAAAAAAAATCACAAACATTATTATGCGCGTGCTATCCTTGTTATATAACTACCGGCATAGCCAACAGTACTACAGTGGTCATGAGCCGGTATGGCATACCGGCAGTAAAAATTTTAAATTGACTTTTGCTTAGTGAAGCCGATCACACAATCAATTACGCTAACCAATAGTCTCGTCATATTCTGTACCGTCTCTTAAGCAGCATCTACACAGTTCAATTTTCCTTGAGCGTATGCATGCAATCTGGAAAGAATAGTGAAAGAACTAAGAAGTAAGTTTAAAACGCGCTTTCAATTAAGATGCATAAAGATTTTGTGTCTACAAGGTGCACCGTTTTGAACGTCAACTTCTGCATATTATATATATATATATATATATATATATATATATATATATATATATATATATATATATATATCTCAAGTCCCCACACTGCAGGCTGCGCAGAAGATAGGACTGGACCCAAATTGAAGCGATCGCTCGCCGCCATCTTGGGGCCGTGACGATAGCGGACGGAAAGCAATGCTGATAGAACGCAATCGTAAAACAAACTAAGATTTACTACTATACAACATAAAAACGACCAAACATGAGCCTAAGAGTGACAAGGATAAAGACAAATATAAATAGTAAAACGTAATTACCTGCATTCTTGTGGTATAACATCAAATAATCAAAGATATTAATCCTGCAATTGTCAGTCAATAATCTTCGTCGTCTTTATAAATTGGGCGTATTTCTATTTACATAATTCATCATATCCGTAGGATGGGCTTCCTGAAATATATTTCAATAACCGAGTGAGAACATTAACTTAATCTTGCACATTGTGTGCATCTTGCGGTCGTGAAAATAGCGGACGAAAAGTAATGCTGATAGAACGCAACCGCAAAAGACACTAAGATTTATTACTACCGTACACTATAAAAAAAACAACCAAATATAAGCTAAAAGAGTAACAAGGATAAAAACAAATATAAACAGTGAAACGTAATCACCTGCATTCCTGTAGTAGTCTACAACAGCAAATAATTGAAGAAACTGGAACTGTCATTCAGTAATCGTCATCTTTGTGAACAACAAATATTAAGCTGTTATGCTAAAATTGTCAATTAAAAATTCTTGTCTTCGTGATTAGGCCTATTCATATTTACACAATTCATCAAATCTGTACCGATGGAGTTCCTGAAATATTTAATTAATCGAGTTAGGACATTAACTTAATCTTGCACACTGTGTGCATTTTGCTTAGGCCTAATAATAAATATTTCAATAAACAAGGAAAAACATCAACTGTTATTATTAAATCGAATATGTGCAAGAATATCAAAATATTGTAACTAGGCCATATCTAGATAGTACGAAAATACTTAACCAGATTTATTTTGCACTCACCTATTGATCCATAAATAAAATTGATTTTCTTTGCTTCCTCTGTTTCGATTAAACATACACCACCTCCCAAATCAACATACCCAACAAATTCCTTACCATTCCACTCAATGCACTTTTTAATTGACATCTCATCAAACATGAGAACAACCCATATTTGATGAGAAGAAAGCTTAGCACGTTCCTCTAATGCAAGGAAAGCTTCCTGAGTAAAACCAGGATCACCTCTTACTGTATTGTACCATGTGCGTAAGGTATTGACATGTGGTAAAGAATTATTTAGATTCTGCCTGAGATATTCATATGCAGCTGGTGAATAAAAGTGCATTGTTATGGCAAAATTCTTAAGTATATCAGAATATTCACCCTTCTGTTCACCAGCTGCTCTAGAAATGATATCTAACATCACATCCGAAAAATTATCCTGCATGACTGATAGTGTGTGCTCAGTGGCAAGATTTTTTTCTTTCAATTCTTTTACTGCTACTTTCAATTTGTTGATTGAACCCTCTTGCTTGTGAGTTGTCTTTCTTTATGTGGAATTTAGACATCTTAAATTTTCAATTTGTTCATTCTTTCTTTCCAGCTCTTTTTCCATTAATTTACATTTTTTCTGGGACTAAGAGCATAGTTGTGCTCTGTTACGACCTGATCAGTATTTATTAAAATAGTACCACTGTTACTTTCTTCATTTGTTTCATGTTTGTCTGATTCTAATGATCTCTTTAATACTCTACGGGGTGGTTGTTCAATCTGAAATAAATTTTAGAAGTGGTAAGAATTCTGAATGTGGACATACGGGTTCCAAAACATAAAAAACATTAACTTATGAGCATTTTAATTATGATTTGCAAAATATAGACATGGATCTATGTTATAAGTAACTTTCAGTACCGTACTTCAATATAAGTTACAAATAAATGAACATAAAAAAAACATTATTTTAAAGGTCAAAAATCTAACTAGGCTATGGCCTTTTAAACTTATTTTGTGATTACCAGAGGGCGGATCAGAGTGATCAGGTTCTGTGGCTTCATGTTACTGATGCAGAGAGCAGAATGTCTCGGCACGTGTTCCCTAGGTACAGACAGAGGGTAAAGAATTATACAGTATGCAGTAGGAACATCACGTTCCGCTTCGCAAACGGGTGGCGTTTCTACTACTAGTGAAAGCAAATGCGAAGTTATTATGTGGGAATACGAGGTAACCGATGAACTACGTTTAGTAGTGGACCTACAGTTAAACATAGCAGTTAGGAACAAGATTGTGCTATTTGTGTTGTTATTTATAAACTGTCAGAATGCCTAAGGAAAAACGTGTACAAAGTGAAAAAGTGAACGCTTGTACACCAGTTCGGAGGTAATATCTTCAGCAGTGAAGGAGAAATAATTACGTGTAATACATGTAAAGTGACGTTAAGATATACGAAAAAATGGCACTTAGAAAGGCATTGCAACAGCAGACATCACAGGGAATACATACAAGAGAATCCGTCAACATCGGATGCAAATGTAATTGTAGGAACATTTATACCTAACTCTACTGGAAAGAAATATGTACTAACGTGTGAGACGATAGAAAATGTGAACCACACAACAATGACAACTGTATTTTCTAATGCCATGAGTATTTTTCTTTTAGTCACAGATGCTGCGCCCTATATGATAAAGGGGCCAATGACATAAAAATAATATATCCTAAGTTGGTTCACCTTACTTGCTTAGCGGAAGTAATTCGCTCTTCTTATAATGATGTCGATAGCTTTATAGGCAACGTTAAGAAATTTTTTCTGAAAGAACCTTCCCGAATACAAAAATTCAAGGAAATCGCTCCCATAATAACAAGATGGGGTAGCTGGCTGGAGGCTGCCTTCTATTATGCCACATATTATGTTCAAATTGTGAAAGTGATCAATAGTTCAGATTCTACAAAGGCACATGTAATTGAAATAGCAAAATCTCTAATTTCAGATGATCTTGCGTGCAGTTTAGATTTCATACAGAATAACTTTTATCACTTACCGAAAGCCATAATGTTGTTACAAACATCTGATTTACACATGCCAAAGGCTATAAACATATAGAAGAAATTATCTGTAAAACTTAAGGAAACCAAAGCCGGAAGTTACAAAAAAAGTGAACGAGAAACTTCAGAATGTGTTAGCAAAAATTAATGGTTTTTCAATCATGTATGGCGAGCGAGATATGTTGCTGCAAAAAACAAATAGAGCCCTCGAGATAAAACAGTGAAAGAAATATATCAGATATTGATATTGATATTCCTGATATAGTATATTATTCGCATGCACCTATTACATCTTGCGATGTCGAAAGGAGTTTCTCACGATATAATTTTTGTTTAAGTGAGAGACGCAGAACGTTCACTTTCAACAATCTCCGCATGTACATTATTGTCCACTGCAATGCACAGACTATGTAGTATTCACTTTAAACGTAAATACAAGTAGTGCTTTATAACGGAGTACAAATTCACAGCCGTCATGTACAGCACAGTGTACGCATTCTTTTGACACAACTGTACGGACATTGCAGGTACGCGCCCGTTGTGTACTTCTGGAGTCACCGTCTGTGCTTCAACATAAACATACTATAGTAAATGGTTAGTAAACTTGTAAGAACAGCCACTCTGATCCGTCCTTTGGTGATTACGTTTGTGAGATGGGCTGGAAAATTAAAAACTGATGGAACTGCGTCAGGTTTCAGTAATTTATTACCATTAGTCTTCCAGAAACAAGATTCTATGAAATGAACTGAACAAAGCCTGTGGTGAGTTGATGGTATAAATTTATCCCGTTTAACAGCAGATAACCATTTACTGAGAAGCTCAGGCTTTTGCAATGGAAACCTAAAAAGAAAGTTTGCGCTTACTCCTATAAAACATTCTCTTCTATTAACACAATAAATATGTACTTCTGTTCTCAGTCATTTTACAATATCCTAATACAATATATGTAACTAATTTGCTTGTGAAAAGAAATTTCCGAATCCTTCTTACGTTGATTCGTACAGTTGTATGCAGCACAACTATACACCATGATTCCACTTGCGGAATTTATAAAGGAGTACGATGAAAATAAATGATAAAAGAACACTCTTTGTACAGTTGTATGCAGCACAAGAGCACACGATGATTTCACTCATAACATGATTAAAATACTATATAAACACTATATGTATGGGCCTCAAATGTAGCAAAATAGTAGTCCTACACTGTGATTTCACGTATATCACAGGAGAACGATTCATTTAAACTATATAAACACTATATATATACACACACTATTGATTAAATTAATACGCACTTACTCCTAACACATCAATAATACTGAATAACCTTCTATGTTATTTCAAATTAAGCGGAATTGTGATGTAAACATATTGTAATCACATGGCTCTCTGCCCCAAGATGGCTATGCGCGAAAGTGTTTCGTAGTGAGTCTAGGTTAAACTATAAAACGTCTTTGATATATATATATATATATATATATATATATATATATATATATATTGCATGCATTGATTCAATGCGTAAAGTTGAAAGAAAAGTTGAACCGTGTAGATGCACCTTCAGATATTCCTGCAGTAGTGCGTGATGTTTTTATATGATACACTAGGTAGTTCGCACGCGGGAGCAATGTCTTATTTAAGAAATTCCCAAAATAGTTTTAGGTTTCAGTACAAATCTGTGCATACCGACAGTAATTTATTTCCAATTGGACCACTGCAGTGGTAGCGGTTTCTTGTTTTAATTTGTCAGAAAGCGATGTTACCATTTATTTTTTCATAAGGGTTTCCGTTGTTCCATGCTGTGCATTAAATTAGGTTATTTGAATAAGAAACAGTTTGGAAAACGCATTGTAAATTTATTCCAACTCAACAACGTAACTTTTATTCAAAGCAACAATAATTATCACTCTCTACAATTTAATTTCACTCCCGTCAACAATGGGATTTGTTCTCCGCACAGCAACACAGCGTTCGTTATTGCACTCCACAGACGACAATGACAAATTACTTGGACTATTGCGAACAACAATGAACTGTTAATTTTAACTAATATTCATAAAGCACTATTTACAACACAGAACTGTCAGTTCTCAGTTCACAGCTCGTTTGTCTTGGCTAGTTCTTCTAGCTCAGTCACTCGCGTTCACAGAATCTCGAACCCCAGACCTTCAGAGACGATCCGCTGCACTTCGAACTCAGGTCCCCCAACTGCGGTCCACTGCACTCGAACTCCGGGCTTCAGGCTCCACAGTTACGGACACAACTCAAGTCGCGCTCTGGTCTCACTGCTACACAAGACTGTCTGGCTTGCTCTCCACTGACTTTAACAACACTGCCTTACTGACTGACTGACTAAAACTGACTGCTCAAGTTCACTCGCGTTTCTTCTTTTATAGCTAAACCATAGTTACGAGAAATTTCTACGGGTGTCCAGATATAGCTCTCTCGAATTATCTGGATATCTCCACCTCGACGGACTTCTGGTCGATTCGGGAGGGTCCGTCCCCCCTTCACTCCGCACGTAGCAGTTTGCTTCCATCCTCACTCGGCAGGTAGCAGATGCGCGCGCAACCTCCCCTCGCCGCGTTGCCGTAATACACCCCCTCTGCCCTTCCTCCGTCGGTCGTGAGATCGAACCTCACGTGGCCGTCTCAGTATTATAATATCATTCACGTGTTCAATTTTTATATTATCTTGTTAACAAATTTCGACCTGTTATTGGTCATCTTTAGAACTGGTCATTGCTGGTCTTGGCGCCTTTTAAAAAATTTAATACGTGAAAGATATATAATAAGTTTTCCAAAGTGATATAATGTTAAAAGTTGTGTAATCCAGATGTATAAGAAACAGTTCTTACAGTGTCTTACACACTAGTTACATAAGTATTTTTACGTGAACTAAGTAAATTGCATCTATTTAAATTTTAAAATACAATTATTATGCTGAAGGGAACTGAAGTCTATACACACAAAGAAAGCAAGCAAAAGCAGGTAACCTGCTCGCTGGCTGCCAACGTCGATTGCCTGCGTCGGTAGGCGCTGAGCAGTGGACACAGAGAACGCGTGTTAAAGCGGTTAAAATCTACCAGTTGCTTTCCTGGTGACTAGCTTGTCTGATGCAGACTTTCTTCTATATTTTGATAACATTTAATATTTCATATTAAAAGCGACAAGAAAAACAACTGGCATTCATCCAATAAATCGTTGTAGGAAAAGGTGTGGTGAATAACATCACTTGTTTGTCTGTGTAATTGCCATTTGTGTGGTAATAGACTACTAGGGAGCGGATTTTTATGTGCTAAAAAATTTTAATATATTTATTTTTTATATGCTAAAAAGTACGAAAATATTTGCTAAAAACAAAAAATATTGGCTAAAAACAAAAAAATATTTGTTTTAAATATGACAAAAACACCTTACTTAGCTTGGGAAAAAAAAATGTTACTAGGTACTCACCAACCACACTTGAGTGCTAGTAGTTGGCCGAGAATTGCAGTGAACAACAAATGCATGCCGATTATCTCTGAACAACGACTTTATTGTGAAAACGATCTTTCCGCATCACAGGACGTCAGACGTGCATATTTAAAGAGAGAAATGTCGCAAACACATACACTGTCAATTTCACCTACAGACACATCCTCCAATACTTGAGCAACTTTACACATTTTTTTATATCCACTGTTTTTCCCAAACACATTCTGGAATTTGTCCCTTAGTAATTGTACTTCTGAACCTGGTAGCGAGTCTAGTTTAATTTCCACGGCACGCACCTCCCTGTTTCAGACAACAACTTTTTGGATGTTTCGAATTTTTTTATGGTGTCACACAAAAAACTTAAATTTGCTAATAGGAAAGCCATATCGTTTTTTAAATAACCATCTTTCAGTATATCTTGAAGGATATCGATTGACCAAGCCCGATAACAGGGTACCACAACAAGACATAGGTCTACTTACTTCATGGACATGAGCGAGAGGCGAGAGATTTGTTTAAATTAAAATTCATACCCGAGCTCTTATCTGTTGTGTTTCACAAACAAAGCGTGGAATGAAATCATCTTCAGCAACAATAAACATTCCTAATTATGTGTTGCAAGATCTCTCCTCCTTGTCCACGTTAATTTATTCTCTAATAATAACACTGATATGCTGCCTAGCAGTTCTCAGAACTTGAGGCGATACTATTACAAAAATGGATCACGGATACACCACACAGCGCTCAGAAACTCGAAGCAACCAAGAATTCTTAAAAAGATAACGTACTTCTGAGAGACATAATTGATTTAGTTTTAAAATGTTTAAAAGTTCTTGTAAAAAATTATTTAAGTAAAAAGAACCTCAAGATTTGTGTGTTTATAATAGATTTCCTGAAAATATGTATTTACATAATTTTTTTTGTGAAAATATGTGTTTTTATGTGGAAATAAAATTCGGGTTCTAAACTTGAAACATCATGTTCGGAATTTTTAACTTTGTTAATTGTGTTTTATCACACGCAAAAATAATATTTAATTACATAGAAATCTGCTCCTTATAGACTACAGACTTTTGAAAAAGTGTAGATATTCGTCGTCCTCATTTTCTTGAACACGTTTCCTACTTTTTTCTTTCTTTTTTTTTTTTTTAACTTCTGACTTTCATTTCAATATGTAGCAGAGAATAATTGGATACAACCTGTTGGCCTACGTCCCCCCCCCTTTTGTAAGAGATACGGAAGAGAATTCCACAAACTTTGTAATAGTATTAAGGGACTCTGGCGCAGCAGGCCGTGGGTCATCATACTCTGGGAAAAGAAATACTTTCACTATTATCCTCTCTATACGGTGAGGGTACGCTTTGCTTGAAATCCCTGGGCCTCACTACATCTTAAGGAACTTCATAGCTTCAAAATGTGGCCATCTTATTGTGTGATCACTGCAATTACCAGAATTCTACCGAGAGGAGAGGTGGAAATTTCCCAAGCTCGACAGCAAACTGATCACTTAAATACTTTCAATTCTTTCTCAGATTTGCTACTAAAAAGAGTATAAAGTGAAAAATTAACTTGAATGTAGTGTTTTCATAAGCAATGAAATCAACAACTTAAATAATTTGCAATTCATGTTGTTTGTCAGATAAGTCAGTTATTAATAGGGAACGGATGTTGATGAAAAGTAATCTTCTTATTTTTCACATTAGGACGATGCCTATTAATATAGAAATTCTTTCTATGTTAATATCAAATTTAAAAAATAATTTCTTATACTGCATTTTTTGACGTTTCTGAACTAATAGGTCATTTTTATATTTTTTTCGGCATTTTTTGGTCATTTTTAATACTTTTAAGAACTTTTAGATCATTTGGAACACATTTTACTTTCTTATTTATTGATAGGTTTGTTAAATATCTTTCTAAGCAAATAGGTCAGTAGTAAATTACCTACTGAATAAGTGAATAACAGTGAAGTTTGAGTTTTATAGTTTGGAACAGACTCTAAAGTCTATCCCTCATTCCACTGAAGGCTTCACTTCTCACAACGGAAATAATATAAAATGCTTGACCACAGCTTAGTTTAAGTGAGAGCTTTGACCGCTACTGTTCTTTTGTTGGTACGAGGGTGTCTTTAGAATTTATGTTTGGAAAAGAGAAAACATTCACCGTGTCCTGGACAGGACGTTGTGTCCCAACATGGTTCGGAAGGTATGTAGTGGTAGTGGTAGTGGTATTGGAAGTGGTAGTGGTAGTAGTAGTAGGAGCAGCAGCAGCAGTAGCAGTAGTAGTAGTCAGTATTTTTAACACAAAGATTGCAAGAATGCACGCTGCATCCACAGTTTGTTTTGTCATTCACACTCCCTCATCTGGAAGATCTGGTAACAAAAGTGAAGTGCGGAAGGAGGAGGAGACGGAGAAGGTGGTCTCTGTTCCTTTATCTTAGCCAAATTCCAGGAAGTTGCCTCCTCTCTCCGAGATTTGCAGGGCAGTCATTGAAACAAGGTGACTAATTTTGGAGAAGTTGTGGTGCGAGTACGGTGAATAATATATAAACATTTTCTTTTAGTTTCATGTTATTCTTCCATTAATTTAAGGGCTTTTTAAGTACATTTTAAGTACACTTCTCTACTGCATTTCTGTTACTATGGTACCTGTACTTGTCTCTTTTAACTCATACCGCAGGTGTATTATAAACAGCAACAATTAAAGCATCACTATCCATTTTGCTTGCTCTTGTGCACCGACAATATAGAATACAGGCGTCAACAACCAGCTAGCAGGGATTAACGATTCATTCCGATAAACTTGTAGACGCTTGTTGCACGCGTTGACAAGACGTACGAAGCTGTTTTCTTTCTGTTCGGGCCTCATTGTCATTAGCTAATAACTTCTTGGCGCCTTTAAGTGCGTGTCAATGCTGGCAATCTGAAAGCGATAAACCTGCTTCCTTTGTGTGCTATGTTGCGGGCTGACTGGAAGATCATTCATTCTCAGGGCTGTCTTAACAGTGTTATAGGCCCCTGGGCAAAGCAGTGTACTGGACCCTGCCTACATAACCATTCACAGGAGTAAAAATGTAAATTATCTATAAATAAAGTTAAATTTATTGGCACCTCCAACAAAAATCAGTGTTTTCACATTAAAAGAACATTATGTACAGTAGTGGCAAAAAAAAAAAAACCGGACCGACCCTTGTAGCTGATACAAAAGAATCCTGTGCTGTGTATTCTGTCAAATTGTGGTAATTTCAATATGGATAGTGAAGCCATAGGTATGTACTGCTCTTAAATGTAAAATACACAGTTATATATTCTGGGGAAATTCCACAGATAGTAACAGTATATTCCTATTACAAAAAAGAGTAATTAGAATAATAGTAGGTGCCAAATCTAGGGAATCTTGTAGGACTATTTTCAAAAAACTACAAATAATGCCCATGGCTTGTCAGTATATATTTTCATTAATAATCTTCCTCTTATATAATCGTGAAAACTTTGTAACTAATTCAACAGTTCATAGCATAAATACACGTCAAAAATGACTTTCATACTCCATCGGCAAGTCTATCATGCTATCAAAAAGGAGTGCGTTATATGGCAGTAAACATTTTTAATAGTCTCCCTATCGATATATAAAATGAAACTCAAAACATAAGATTATTTAGGGCCAAATTAAAGAAGTACCTAATTTCTCACGCCTTCTATTCTGTAGGTGAATTCATGACATTCAATAACGCTTCATGAAATTGATAGTAAAAATTTTTGTTGTACTAGTAGACTATATTGTAAATCTCTTCTGTATATATTTCATCTAGACTGTGACTATAAATGCAGGCTTTATAGTAGTATTAAGTTTTTTGCCTTGTTCCATATTCTAGCTGTGAAGCAATGTATGAATACCAAGGAATGTTAATAAATACAATACAATACAATACAATACAATACAATACAATACAATACAATACAATACAATCTTTGCCGAATAGAGGTAGAAATGTGATATTGATGCCAGATGAAAATGAAACTCTCAAAGTTTTTTCGTCTGTAAGTTTCAGGCACTGAAGGAAACAAAAGCCGGCAAGAATCGAACAAATGCAACAAATTTCATTGTTACAATTAATACAAGCTGGATGTGTTTTGTGACTAGCAAAATTTGAATCTGTGACTGAAATCAGCTACAAGGGTCGGTCCGGTTTCTTTACCACTACTGTACACAAAAGATTAGTCAGTACAAAGGTTTGAACAATATAAATAACATCAGCATCGAACTCGAAAAACAAAAATTGCAAAAAAAAAATGGTGCTTGGTTGGTAAATCATACTTTCGGGAGTAACACAGGCGCACATTTTGGAATTACCTTAAATTATTTATTATTGGTCAAGTGTTCAACATTAACATTTTCGAAATTTCTTTACAGGGAATTTCTTTATACTGTAAACTTTCGTTAATACGAACTCATTTAAGACGAACACCTCCTTAATACGAACAATTTTCCGGTCCCGGTTAAAATGCAGTGGATTTAATGGGTTTTTATTCGGTTAATACGAATTTTTGTTTACACGAACTTCAAACAAATTTTCGGTCTCCAGATTTTTGTCCTCTCCTTCAATAGAAACGAACAAATTTTATGGACACCCTTTACAGTTTATTGAATGGGGATTCTCCGTTCACTCTCATAGTAAAGACTTCAAATGTCTTCAAGTTATCGTTTAGAATACGCATAATATGTACTGCTGTATTTCCCACTTGAACCAGAGTAGTAGCTTAAGTCTTCTGTGTGTCGTATCTCGAGGGTGTCATTGAGTGCTACAGTGATTTAACTGTTAGTTTTTCTCGGCCAGTGTTCGGGTTAACACCTCGATATGAGCAACAACATAAATGAAAGAAGGAAAACAATCTGTAGTATATCAAAAGTAAAGTTAAAATTTTGAATGTAGTGTCTTACGGTACTATGACAAAAATTCAAATTGCAAAATATTTTCAAACATTCAACAAAATATATTTTCGAATTCTAAAATCTACTCTTTCGACTAAAATAAAAAATAAAAATAAAATTGACGCTGCTGCAGCTTTCGGTCCTTAATAAACAAAAATTAAGCGAATTCGTGAAGCAAAATACGAACAAGTGAAGTCTAAGATTCTTGAATGGTTTGACAATATGAGGGCACAAAATGTACACTGGCGTTCAAAGATATCTGACATACGATTTTATGATCGTGTAAGTGGACTTTCCAATCACAAGATAAGTCAGAATCCAAAATATAAAAAATAGACAAACTTCAGGAACTTCTTTTAAGTCCTGCAAACCTTAAAAGAGTTACGCTAGTTCTCAATAGGTGGCACCATTATTGGGACGGGTAAAACAGTGTCAGGGAAAATGATTATGTAGATTAATCACAAATTATTCTCATAATTGACAATACCGGCGGTTTCCAACTAAACCCAGTGTTGTTTTACAGTCGGTAGAGTGGTATGGAAAATTGAATTCTGCAATGCGTGTATATTTATGTGTGATTTACAATACTGACTATTATCTTCACCATCTATTCATAGAAGTAATAACTAAAGAAGCCACACTTACACCAACAAATTATCGATCACTATCGATTACTAGAGTCATATCTTTGAACGTCGGTATACTACTGTCAGTCAGGTCCCGTAATTCAAGAGAAAAAGGAAGAGCTCGTTTTCAAACGTGGAATAACAGACTTTGAATGTTCTGGCGGCTTGCTGTCGAGTTTTCGAGAACGTCATGTTACTTCATGTCTCTCAATACGTGGAGAACAAAATTCAGTAAATGAAAGGGCTGTGAGTAAATGATTGCAGAATTTCGAAGAAGAGAAAAATAAATAGGCTATGCCCCTAGGGATATTTATAACCTCGATGAAACAAGACTCTTCTACAACCTTCTCCCAGATCAAACCCTGGCTTACAAAGGCGACCACTGTCATGGAGGAAAACGAAGTAAACCAAGACTAACTGTGCGGCGCTGCTGAGGGCCTGAGGTTTCTTATCAATTAAGAAGCCAGTCTCTCTCACCTTCTCGACTATTTTCCTCATTCTAGATGCATTTGAAACAGCAGAATTTCGAAATTCTTCTCAGAATCGTCTTCTCAAGGTTTGTCAACAATAAACCGGAAACGAGAACCAGAACGTGAACGTTAAGATTTTTTATTCAAAATAAATCGAGAATGGAAACTGCTATGCATATCGATAGATATGTCAATAAAGATACGCATTCTGATGTTATTTGTGTATACTTGACCAACGGCATTCTCTCATGAATATAAGCCGGCCAACATAAACGCATGTTAACCAACTTTGAAATTTAAGGCATGGTATATTTAAGAATTCAATCCACGTGGTAGTTTGGTCACATTACATGTAGCATATATTGAAAGTGATTCTACTGAATTTCTGCGTTAGTTACAAGCAATGAATGGACAAGATATTACGTTACGGCTTTCTTGCCACAAAATAACTTATACGACGACCAAATAGCTTTTTGGTGACAACGGAATAAATCTAGTAGACTGTGATCTGAAACGAAAACGGCTACAGATCCCACTTTCACAAAATTATCGTACGGTACATAAAAAGTCGCTGTTTTAACGTGTATTTGTTACGAGCCACTTGAATTCAAAAAATTCCTAGTCAAAATTCAGAGTCAAGAATGAGCGTAAAATATAGGAATAAAACGTGTAAAACAACTTTTTGTCCACCACACTGTCTCATATTGCTTCAATGTGGTGAGCATTACTATATGAATAACACGTGCTCTTCTCCCGCCTGCGCATCTGTCCGCCTATTTTCGCTTGCGTATGGCGGGAATCACAACGTTTTCGTCCGCTAGATGGGAGAGAGGATTCCCCGCGGGTAGGGTAAAACCTGTCTGTATCTACCTATTAAAAAGCATGTTCACAATGTGATTAATATATTTTCAGAAATAGTCATATTTCTTTCTTCTATGCATGCAACGTAGGCTACGTTTTAAACAAGTGATGTATGTTCCATATCAAGGTGAATGAAAGATGGTGAAGACTGCCATATTCTTGTAGAGAGGAAGAAAACACATCTTCAGTGAGAACTGCCTGTTTTGTCAGCAAACAACTCTATCCACAGCATAAATTTTAAATTGTTCGAACGTTATTTCCAACATATCGTGCAATAAACAATTTTCAGTAAAGATTTATTTAATACTTACATTTTATTTTAATTTTCTTTATAATTCTAGAAAAATGATGCGATATTTTGATTTTATTCTACATTCACAACCAAAATGTCACTTCATATTCTTTGTTTCTCTACACTTCCAATGTTTTTTGTAATCTCAGTCACTAGTCATGCCAACAGTTCTCATGAAATATGTTGTGCTATGAACAATGTAGTTGCAGCTGGGAACAATGCTCAGGTTTCACAAATCTTGCAAAGGATCGATTGCCCCGTAATGTTATCGATGTATTTGAGTTCAGTCTCACAGTGGAGAATAAATCGAAGTCCTGCACTTCTGATGTAGTGTCACTTCGTTCTTCCACTTTATCGGCAATCTCGAAACCCAAGCCACGACATAAAGTGTCCAGCAAATGTTGAGACAGAGCTGAGGAACAATGAGTTTGCCAGACGCCGCCCACTTTGACCATCACTTTGCCGGTGTTACTGTGAAAAAAGTACGATCTATTTATTTTCCACAAATAAAAATATGTTTTTAATGAGACATTAGTTTCATAGCACTAAAACTAGGAATCCAACTGAAGATACTAGAGTGGATATGGATTATTTCGAGGATTTTTTTGGCCTAGTTCTATAGTAGCCCTATATAGGTAACAGTCACATGATTTTGTAAATGTATCAAGTAAGCGCTGACATGTAAATGACGGATAAGGCCGTTAATGGTATAACAGTAAGTAGTAGAAGTATTTTGTTAACAGTTTTAATCGTCACATTTATACACCAGCGCACGGTATACTCGATGCATTTGTTTTTGCTCATGTTCACATGCACACAACAATATTAGTACTTTTTGTTTTAAAGTTGGCTCCTTGAAGTTACTAGACGAATGTAGCGAAAGAGAATTTTAATAGGTAGGCTATGTGTTACATAAATATTCATTTTACTTTCAAATCCATTTTTTCTTCATTCAACACCAATTTTTTTATGACAAGTGTCAATAAATCTGGATGAAATTTTTACTGAAAGTATTTATGAGGTACTGCATGTTTTTATGCATTTATTTTGTAAGAACTGCTGCTAGCTTATTTTATTAATATTTTTAATGAATGATAGAATAAGTAACGTTTTCAAATTAAAAAAAAATTGGGAGTGAATAAATCAGGTATTTCATAAAATGAATGCACCGAAATGTTCCTCTGTATCTTGTGGCTGTAGCCAAAATAAAGGAAGCTTAAAAATTGAGATCTACTAAAAACTTGGCTTTGAAAATATTTCTTAAAAAATAGAAGAGAAATAAAAAATCAAAAGCCAAAAACATTTGTATTTTGTTAGTCAGTTACATAGTAACAAACGTTTGTCTTCTCCCTCCCCCCTCCCCAATGCCCGCACAATCATTGAAAATTGTCATATGATGTAACTCTGGATTAAAAGTTCTATTAAAAGACTTAGCCTTTGTTTTAAAACATTCTGAAATTTCAGGGAATGGAATTGGTCTGCCAAGTCACTTAATCTAAGATTTTTCTTTCAAAGTGCGCGCTGAAAACGTCTCTTCTAATAAACAAATTTGCGGTACTCATCTTTGCTAACTAAAATACGAGACATACCTTCAAGCGTTATCTCGCACAACACAATAGTTAGCACTAGGCCTAATTACATATTTACACATGCTAGTTGTAGGTGAATAATAAAGCAAATGAACCTCAAGGCTACCGTCAAACGAGCTGTAAATGTCGCCAACCAAAGACGTACCGCACTACCGACATTTGTAATCTAGTTGTTTAGCGATTTGCAGCACTCAACCATGCATGAATATATTTATATATTCATCCATGACTCAGCAGTATAACCGTCAGACTGGGCTGAAATAACTCATTCGTCTGTAGTGTAGCGAAAGCTACTGTACTGTGTTTCTTCCGAGATGGAATATCAAGCCAAAGTCGCTTTATGTTTGTTTTTAGTTCGACGTAGACGCCTACTACACTTCCTCATAAACACAAGTTGATTCTGTTATTCTGATCATAAATATGAACCGTTCAGAGCAGAAGTCAAAATTGCGTAATGACGTTTAGAGTAAAAATTCTGTAAAATATAGCGCAAAGTAGCAATTAATGTGTCCTTCGTGCTATCCACTGACTACTAATAGTTTAAATAAATTGAATATGAATTGGTACTTTGCACTGTATTTTACAGAATGTTTACTTTAACCCTCATTATCCATTTTTCACTTACACCACTTCTGCTCTCAACGGCTCATATTATGTACTGTGGGGAGCTCACGAGATCAGCCCTGGTAGGAATGTGGAGTAATGCCAATCCTACACGCAGGCAACATCCAGCATAACGCCACTCTTCCTGGTAGAAAACGACAAAATGACACTACTAACTACATTACAATAACTAACCAATGTGAAAACATTCGATCAACTTTTAAAATATAAACTAACAGTTTCAACTTATATAACACACCGACACTGAGCTAGTCTCAAACTAGTTGATATTTTCAGCAACATTATAATTAAACATCATGTGGCGACAGTGATTTCATCTGTTTAGTGTCATAAGGGTCAAACTCATAACAACTTATCTTATCTCTGGTCAGTTCTAGGAAGAGCGGTGCTCCATTCCCGCACCGCACCTAATATAAATATACTTCGCAGAGACTTTCTCGTCAGCTCCCCACAGTACATACTGAGAATTTCAACCATTAGAGAAACGGTTTTCCTTCAAATTTGAGACTGCCTTTCTCCCAATGTACATTTCATTCAATAGAAAACAGAGTTTACATTCTCTTAAACTTTATAGATCACGCTTCTTAGATTATCAAATTTGGGGGGGGGGGGAACTGAAAGGTGAATCTTAGGGTGTGTTACAGTCTCAGTATCTCAAAGCTTTTTTGAAAATCAAAAGATATTACAACGAAATAAGATAAGCGCTTTTAATATAAAAAGAGCATCTTCTACGGATCTCTGAAGAACACTAGTGAAATGTTTTGTATGAAGTGTGACATTGTATGGAAGCAGAAGTATGGACATTACGACAAAGTGAAGAGAAGCGACTAGAAGCATTTGAAATGTGAATATGGAGAAGGATGGAGCGTGTGAAATGGCCAGACAGAATAAAAATCTAAGCTATATTGGAAAGAGTGGGTGAAAAAAGAATGATCAGGAAGAGGAAAAGGAATTGGTTGGGTCACTGGCTAAGAAGAAACTGCATACTGAAGAATGCACTGGAAGGAATGGTGAACGGGAGAAGAGTTCGGGCAGAAGAAGATATCAAATGATAGATGACATTAAGATATATGGATCATATGCGGAGACTAAAGGCTGATTCACAATAAATCGGGAACTGAAACGAGAACGATAACGGGAATATTGTTAAAATGTATTTAAATGTGAGCATTCATAATTGTGAATGCTCACATTTAAATACATTTATTTTAACAATATTCCCGTTATCGTTCTCGTTGTCATTTCCATTCCCGGTTTATTGTGAACCATCCTTAAGAGGAAGATAGAAAATAGGAAAGACTGGAAAATGCTGGGTTTGCAGTGAAAGACCTGCCCTCTGCCCTATATGTTGAGAGCTTTGAATTCCGTTTACCAACAACTTTACTCTCAAGCTGTACTAGAGAAATCTCCGCTCATCCCTCCGTCCCGGAAAGGGTCCTAAGATCCACCCTGTTCCCATAAGAAGTACGTGCGTTCACTCCGGCGAGTCAACGATGAGGCTCCTGCAAATGATTCACGCGATTCTCCGAAGCAAACTAATCATGTTCCCATGACATAGTAGACAAAACTAAATCAATTCAACCCCTATTCTAAGGAGTTTATGACTTCTATAATTTTGGGTTGTAGCACAAACTTGCTACAACCTTAAGGAGCCGCCGCTGTATTGCACATAATATTCATGTTCTGCACAGTTAGTGTTATACTGTATCTAATACGTTAAACATGAGTAGTTCGTATACATATCAGTGGTGTGACAAATCTGGAAGATTCAAACATACAACATGCTTGTATTTTATTATTCCCTTAAACTGAAAGATTATAGTAGACTACATTAACATGGAATGGAGCGTTATTTCTTCTTCTACCTCACTGGATAATTAGTTTTTTTTAATATAAAAGAATTCGAACAGAATTACCTACAAAAAGTGTCAGTGCTATGACGTCAGTGGTGTGACTTTGCTGATATTTTTTCACATAATGTAACAAACGTTACAAATAAATAGAAAATTCTTCAAAATTCATTTGCAGTTACTGAATACAAACCACCACAAATATTGAACTAGGATAAAGTTGCCTAATTCCGTGATATGTTTTTTCACTGACTATCATGGGGTTGGGTATCTTGCTAGGAAGTTCACCGATTCTCAAAAGAAGGTGAAAGATGCAATTTTTCGAGAAAGATGTCATGCGCTATGTTCGAAAGGCAAAGCTTTGACTGACATTCAATTTTAAAAAAGTGTCACGGGATTAGGGGTATCACGGAAATAGGCAACTTTACCCTATTCAAGTTAAATTAAGTTTGATTTTATTTGTAAATATTTTGGACATTTTCTCATGGACAATCAAATTTGCAGGCATATTTCAAGCTTTATAAATGTACTCTATACGAATCCGGACTCTAGTTACAACTAATGAGTGTAAAGTTAAAGGACAGGCAAGTTAATAAATAGAGGGAATATAGCTTCACATACTATGCGTGCAGTTTGACAGCTGGCATGAGTCCTCGTTCATAAACACGAGCATAGCCAAACCTTTTACTTACTTCGAATTGTTATCCAATAGAAGTGAATAACAGTGGAGTTCGTCATCCGCGTCCGGACAGTCTGGTTCGCCATCACAGACGAATTCCTTGATCACACATCTCTCAGTCCTAAAATGCAACATAGTATAGTCATTAGTGCACATCCCGAAGCGAAACAGAATAAATTTTAATTTAATTATGTGTTACCGCAGTGATTAGGTAGTTCCACGAAATTATGACACTACCCGAACCAAAGTTTTTTACTGTAACTATACGAAAATAAAATTCCAAGTAGGTTTTCTTGTAGTGGTTGTTGTTTAGTCAACTGACCGAAGACAAGTCTGAACTCTGAACCCCACGAATGATACCAAGAAGGCACCACTTATGACGCAACTAGGCCAGGAGATAATGTTGTAGGGTGGGCAGTTCCTTTCCTCCTCCATTGCATACATTGCCCACTAGCTATACTGTTTTCGCTGTAAGAAAAATCCTAATGTAAACATAAGCACGTTGCTACCCATATTTTCAGAATCGCTAGCTTAAGGGGTTAGGTACGGCTTACAGCAGTAAAATTTTGGAAATATTGAACTTTTTTTCCTCCATTACTGTATCTTGTACAATAATGCAAATTAGCACGTGTAAAGGCCCATTCACAATGGAAATTAAACAACCGTAACATAAACGCAGAAGTTTGCGCCCCGGCTACTAAATGGGATCATTCACAATGATTCACATAAGCATTGACATAAACATTACCGTAAGACGTTAACATGAAAGTTTGCAAACTCCAAACTTCCATGCTTATGCTTACGTGATTTGCAAACAGAACACAATCGTGGAGCGCTGAAGTATAGGCTACAACAGAATATGAGGAAATGGCGTCGTTGTTATGTTTCCATAGTTACCAAGTATGTTTGCTGTTATGTTTATGTTCCCATCGTGAATGATAGTATGACTTCTTGATTTTACCGTAACGTTTATATTCTTAAGTTAACGCTTACATTATGTTTAATTTTAATTGTGAATGAGTCTTTAAACACTTTTCTTCTGCTATATGAAAAAAAAAATATTTTTACGATTTAAAAAAATTATTTACATATATATTTTTTAAGTTCAATTCACTGTGCAGTGATGAAGCGTTTCCCACATAACTAAAAACCTATCCAACATTCTGTGATGAAATATTTTGTGTGTATTTATGCATATCATATCCACAATATGATGCAAGATCACTTCTATACCTTTGATAGATTGTCTGATAAAAAAATAAATTCATTTGAAAATGGTCAAATATCAGTACTTTCTTCTAACACAAAAAAAAATATTTATTGAGGAATGTTGTTGAAAGAGCATGATATTGTAAATATGAGTTTCAGCAATAAAATAAGAGAGAACATGACAAATTTAACAAGTTTATGAGTTCTGAGGGAAACGCTTCATCACTGCACAGTAAACTGCGACCATTATGAATTTTGAGAAAAGAAAACAATTTTTTTAAATTGTAAAAATATTTTTTTCATATAGTAGAAGGATAATGTTTTACACATACCAATTTTCATATTGTACAAGATACAATAATGGAGGAAAAAAATGTTGAATATTTCCAAAAATGTTAGAGTCCTAAATTCTACTGGTTGAATGGCTCTTACCTATAATAATAATAATAATAATAATAATAATAATAATAATAATAATAATAATAATAATAATACTTACTGGCTTTTAAGGAACCCGGAGGTTCATGGCCGCCCTCACATAAGCCCGCCATTGGTCCCTAACCTGAGCAAGATTAATCCATTCTCTATCATCATATCCCACCTCCCTCAAATCCATTTTAATATTACCTTCCCACCTACATCTCGGCCTCCCTAAAGGTCTTTTTCCCTCCGGCCTCCCAACTAACACTCTATATGCATTTCTGAATTCGGCCATCTCAAACGTCTGGATTTAATGTTCTTAATTATGTCAAGTGAAGAATACAATGCGTGCAGTTCTGTGTTGTGTAACTTTCTCCATTCTCCTGTAACTTCATCCCTCTTAACCTCAAATATTTTCCTGAGAACCTTATTCTCAAACACCCTTAACCTATGTTTCTCTCTCAAATTGAGAGTCCAAGTTTCACGACCATACAGAACAACCGGTAATATAACTGTTTTATAAATTCTAACTTTCAGATTTTTTGACAGCAGACTGGATGATAAAAGCTTCTGAACCGAATAATAACAGGCATTTCCCTTATTTATTCTGTGTTTAATTTCCTCCCGAGTATCATTTATATTTGTTACTGTTGCTCCCAGATATTTGAACTTCTCTACCTCTTCGAAAGATAAATCTCCAATTTTTATATTTCCATTTCGTACAATATTCTCGTCACGAGACAATCATATACTTAGTCTTTTCGGGATTTACTAATATTAATAATAATAATAATAATAATAATAATAATAATAATAATAATAATAATGTACCTTGAATACACGTCACTCATGATTCGAAACAGTTTCAATGCAATTCGAAATAAGAAAGTAACTACTGTCAAAGTGGTTACATTGAAATGGATGCAGTTTCACAGTCTTAATTCCTTGCTCCTTATCAGAATGAATTTTGTGAACACATTTTGTTACCCGTTGCATTTGAAGTCGTGTTTCCTGCAAGGACATAGATCAGGACTCTCGTCGGACTTGTCCTCGCAGTTTCTGTGGCCATCACATACACGCTCTGGAGCCACCATCTGCAAGTAGCTTGCACAGCTGCAGTTTTCTGGCTCATCACTTCCATCAGAGCAGTTCTTATGGCCGTCGCAGAACGAAGATTTGGCAACACACTCACCACTTTTACACCGCAGTTGATCCAAAGTACACTGCGCTGTGGAAGTTTTAATAGCATATTAAAGTTACGTAATATTATATTATACGACTAGTATAAAAATACAGCTTTATGTAAGAGTGGGTCAGATAGAACATGGCCGTAGGGAGTATTCTAAATTCTCGAGTGCAATAAAGCTACTTTTGTGGCTATTTTATCCACTTTATGCAATGTGACATAATGTGACAATTTCATCACTAATAAATATAATGTAAACACAATCATTACGCATCTAGTTATGTAATGATATTTCTATTACGCAACTGGTTAGGTATTTATACTGCTGCTACCTAACTGGTTGCGTAATGTGAACTACACATTAAATTAAATCAAATTAAGTTGATTTTATTTATTAAAAACATTAACAACAATACAATTTGGTACTAAACATTCAATTGCACAATTTGCAGTATTTTCAATATCTGAATCCTCGTTTCAACTCATTTTAAGAATGTTTGTTTATTTCTCCTAGTACTGCTGTTTTTCTGTTATAAACAAAAACCTATTGTTTTCAAAACTAATAAAACAAACATAAACGAATCGCAGGAAGAAGCTAATAATACAATCGCCTCTCCACAAAATACATGTTCAAAACTAATAAAATTATTTGTATTAAAAACTTAATTATTTATCATAGCGGATAAAACGTTGTACGAATATATTTATCGTAACTTCGTATTACAATACTCGAAAGATTATCAAAATCGGCCTGCGGCCCCGTTTGACAACTTTCCAGTCTCGGATTGTATGGTATGAAACTTTACGATATTCATATCGTAATAGTAATATGAGTTACAAGAGCGGTATGTTGAAGTTTTCATGTTCGAGGAAAAATTTGAAAAAGCGAAACGTAGTTGAGCTTTTTTAATTTCCGAGAATTGAAAGAAAACATACCGCTCGTGTATCGTACATTATTTTGTGCGAAATTCGTTTATTACATACCTGAAAGAGGAATTTCTAATTAGTTGCAATGAAATCTCCATCTTGGTTTCTGTTCAATGACGGCAAATTTGCAAAACAAAAATATCTATCTTCAACATTGCTACTTTAAAATGTTTTCTGTGTTTACTATACTCCAGCAGGCTGTGATATACGTCTGTCTCTTTTTTTCCCAGTCTATAAATGCGAAATTAAAACAAACGGTAAGGTTATGTAATGATTTATTTTTCATTTTAATATTTTAATAATAATATTTATATAACATATTGCGGTAATAACATCGGCAAGTTTGTTGATTTTTTCACTGCTTCCTTAATGTTACTTGCATCACGAATGCAGTAACTTTAGTGGAGTTGTAGAGTTGACTTAATTTTTGCAAATATTTAAAAACAATAATTAACAGTGCAATTTAGGTGAAATTGCAGTGGTAAGTTTCCAATTTATAATTATTACTATATTGAACGCCTCTAAAAATAATATGTTAAAAGCCTAAAGCAGTAAAATGAATGTCGCGCTTAAGCGGTAAGAAGAGGGAAATTGTTATGTGTGTTAGGCTGAGAATACTGAATGTGGAATTTTAGACTTCCCGCGGATTGGTTTTGTGCGGAAACCAAGCAAATACGCACGATCTCGCACAAATAACTATTACATACGTGTTGCGCATTTTGCTAAAAATTAGAACAAATCAAATTCGTAATAAGATTGTTTAAAATTCAGTTTTTTATGTAATACTGTATAACCCAGGATGTCACGTTAGCGTTTCTTAGTAACCATATTATAGGAACGTAAAATCGACAAGCGACGTCGCTGTTATCGTAGTCGTCATTTGACTTGCTTGCCAAGAGCGTGTTATAAAATTTTTCTAACATGTATGACCTGACAATTTGAATGCCAATTTCGTGTTCGAATTCCAGTGGTTTGGTTTTCGTAATAGAAAAGTTAACATTTGTATTTCAGTATAATTAGTATAGGATTCAATCTGTCAGTAATCCACATTGTCATTCAGCTTCATGATTTAAGTTTTATGGCTTTTTCACAATAAACCGGAAACGAGAACCAAAACGAGAACTAGAACGAGAACGGAAAAATGTTAAAGTGTATATATTTAAATGCGAACATTCACAATTAACGAGAAGCTTGCCGTAGCCCGGGAACGAGTACGTGAATAAGATACCTCAGGCCACGGACCTATATAAGCGCATAATGAATGACATGAATAAATTTCTAAGCTATCATATACGATACCGAAGGACAGACGAGGTTATAACATAACGTAACATATAGCGTAACATAACTTTCCAGAATACTATACTAATTAACCCCTTAACCAGGTTTTAATATATAAAATGAATTGTCGCAAAAATATACAAATGAAAAATCATATTTGTGCAAATTGCGAAATGCTTTTGCAATATTGTAAGTAATTATGCAGAAAGATAAAATTAATGCAGTATGCAGAAACAAAAAGTTATGTAATTTGCTTTTTGGAGTTTTATTACTTTCAACCCATATTAGCACACTCCACATATACTTATAAGTATCATTTATACTCCTGAATTTACGTCACATTAAAATACGTTATTTTATGGGCATTCTGAACATGAAATTCTTTACTAGTAGGCCATTCAAGATTTGTTAGCAGAGTGCTGACTCTTTTACTGAAAGGCGGTTTCTAATTCCAGTTTTTACAAGATTCATGCAACTAAATCCTCGCTCACAATTTACAGTATGCGATGGAATTATACAAATCAATTCGAAGAAATTGTTCATTTAACTTATATGAATTGTACCAAATCTTTGAAATCAATTTCTGAACATCTATTGATCAATATCTTTTTGAACATTGCCCATGCCATTAGCATTTCATTTAAATTCAGATTAGTTCGAACACATCTCTGATTCCATTTTCTCCATTACCATCTTCGTTTCTGAAGTTTAATTTGGTTGTCGCATTTTTGCACATTTACATTCAAAGTCTGTTGCATTTTTAGAAGTCGAGTAGCAAAATGCGACAAATGCGACTGTGGCTTAAACCCTGCTCTTAATACAGTAAAGACAAATCTACTGAAGAGGTTCAAATGATATGAGTTTCTTGAATTACTTTAATTTCGTTATGTTGTGAACAGTGGGCTCTGTCTCATTAAACGCTAAATAATTTTTGATTTACTATACTGGATATACCATAGAAATTACTCTAAAACACATCTTACCACAACTTCCATTCTGACACTTGCTACAATATGTTGGATTCTCATCAACATTGTAACGGCAGTCCACAAAACCATCACAGATTTTCTCAGGAGGTAAGCAACGTCCCAAAGGACACCACAGCCCTCGGCAAGCTGGCACAGGTGCGGGATCAACTCTCTCTTCTAGAAAAGAGTAGCAACATCAGACATTACACGAGGGAAACTGAACCAGACGTTTTGGAAACTATCATAACATTTATTCTAAGAAGCTTGTATTGCTTCCCATTTTGAAGCTATAAAAATAATTACTACAAGGTACCCATAAGTTTGTGGAGTTTGTTGAGGATCCTGATAACGGCTGTGAATTCAGTGACCCTTTGGAAGCCACAGACACCATCAGGCTCATGAAATACTGCTGCAGGGTACCAACCAACATCAGACAGGCAAGAGATGACGCCACTCCACGCTTTGGGCTGTTTGTTCTGCAAAACATTCTAATATAAATGCTATTTATTTACTTACTTACAAATACCTTTTAAAAAACCCGGAAGTTTATTGCCGCCCTCACATAGGCCCGCCATCGGTCCCTATCCTGAGCAAGATTAATCCAATCCCTACCATCATATCCCACCTCCCTCAAATCCATTTTAATAATATCCTCTCATACACGTCTCCGCCTCTTCAAAGGCCTTTTTCCCTCAATTTCTGGATTCACCCATACGTGCTACATCTCAAACGTCTGAATATAATGTTCCTAATTTATGTTAGGTGAACAATACAATGCGTACAGTTCTGCGTTGTGTAATTTTCTCCGTTCTCCCATAACTTCATCCCTCTTAGCTCCAAATATTTCCCTAAGCTCCTTATTCTCGAACACCCTTAACCTCCGACCCTCTCTCAAAGTGAGAGTCCAAGTTTCATAACCATACAGAACAACAGGTAATATAAATTCTAATTTTCAGTTTTTTTTAAAGCAGACTGGATGTCAAAAGCTTCTCAACCAATTAATAACAGGCATTCCCCATATTTAATCTGCGTTTAATTTCTTCTCGAGTGTCATTTATATGTTACTTTTTAAAGAAAAATTATGTATTTTCATTTCGTATTATGTTCTGGTCACGAAACATAATCATATATAGTTTGTATTTTTCGGGAGTTACTTCCAAACCTATCACCTTACTCGCGTCAAGTAAAATTCCGTGTTTTCCCTCATAGTATGTGGATTTTCTCCTAACATGTTCACGTCATCGGCATAAATAAGCAGCTGATATAACCCGTTCTAGTCTAAACCACCTCTGTTTTCCTGGACTTATCTAATGGCGTATTCTAGAGCAAAGTTAAAAAGTGAAGATGATAGTGCATCTCCTTCCTTTAGCCCGTAGTGCATTGGAAAAGCGTCAAGGCCCGCTCCCACTTAGCGGAATCGAATCGAAACGAAAAATCTGCTGCCGCTCACATCTAGTGGAATCGAACGAACAGCACTTTTGTGTTTTGTCATACAAAAGAGGATAATTCTGCACAAGATTTATTAATTTTTCTGCGTGCATATTAAATTGTGATTTTCGTACACTACTATTTCAGCAATAACTTTTTATAGTAAACAAATTAAGCCGCCAAGAATGGATGTGGTTCATTTGTTTTTTCATGAAGACTTCACGAGAACTTACGATCGTACCTGAAACAAGAAATTCTGTTCCGGCAGTGGAATAAATGCTCTAGCTCCTGAATTCTGTTCTGTTCGATTCGACGTGCCGCGTCGCTTTCTGCTATCTTCCATTTAAATACATTGTGAAGAGTAATTCTGTTCGATTCGATTTCGCTAAGTGAGAGTGGGCCTTCAGACAGAAACTGGCCTATACGGAATTTGATGTACTTTCACTGAGACACATTTTCATTAATCGAACTATTTTCTTGGAAATACCAAATTGAATAAGAATATTATATAAAACTTCTCTCTTAACCGAGTCATACGCCTTTTTGAAATCTATGAATAACTCCCATTTTTCTGCAGTATCTGTCGAATATAAACGTTATTCTACAAACTGAGGTAGGTAATCAATAAAATGCGTTTTCTGTCAATCAGACGTAAGGTCTAAGAATTTGGTAACTTATATATTCCGAAATAATATCAAATCAATATTCTTATACTATTAGGCTAATCGTAACTACATTGCACGCCCATGCAACCCACTAGTGTGGAGAAGATGAACCTGCGCAATGTAACCTTATGTAATTCTAATTAGTTACTATCTATAGCCTATGTGCTGGAATTTTCGTAGCTGGTCGCAGATGCAACTTAATGAGGAAAGCTATACGAGTATATCCTTATCTACATAATTTAATGGTTAAGTTTGAAACGTTAGAACATAAGGACGAGTAGAGTAAATTGCAATTCATAATTTGTAAAATGAATTTGTAATATTGGGTATAAATTTAACGAACAATTTTTGTCTGTAATTTTTTAAGTAATATTTCAGCAAAGAGTTATTAAATTATGCTCAAGCGATAGATAAATGAAGTAATTAAAGTGTTAGTAACAAAGATTATGACGCCTTCTCTTTATCTCTTATCCATTTTCGCTTAATAGCATTAGTAAGAACACAGAGCTTTCCAATTATCTTATCTTCATCAGACTAAGTAACATAAATAATTATGTGCCTAAAAAACACTCATTACATTGTTAAATCATTCACACTTTTTCAGACCCATATTTATAAAAATAAAGGCATTAACAATAAAACTAATATGATTTTGTTAACTTTTCGAGGTATAATAAATTCATTTCTGGTCAATTGAAGTCAAGAGACAAAATACAAACAATTAAAACCGTGAGAACCAAGACGATATAAAAATGACGTTCTCTTAAGATACGCTATTCTAGTAGTGGAATGTAACACACAAGACTTTGCCAAAATTCTTTAGACTGGCGTTTTTTTATTCATTTTTATATAATAAGTTCTCGATTGAACGAATTAGAATATAAACGGATGATCATATCATACCTGACATAATGCTGTTTTATTGTTCTTTCGTTTGAAGCATCTCTGCGAGTCGCAATCTGACAACAGTGTCTTCAAGAATACAGTCTTTGTATTTCCTGATGAATCTCTGCCTACTGCAATGCATGTTTCCTCTTCTGTGGGATCTTTGTAACTGCAGAATAGAAGGACGACATTACCGCAGGTATGTCAGACGTACTTGTTTCAGATAGAGGGGTTATGCTTAGGAAAGAGTCTAAATATGATGGCAGAAATTACATCAAGAATGCATGCACAAAGCACAGTCGTCTCGTACAACAACAACCTATTTCAGCTCAAGATTGAAAATCGTATGGCAAGTTCTTAATTAAATCGCAGTCATTTTACTTACAAATGAGCCAAGCTGATTGGATGAATATGACGACTGATATCCACGTCAGCATCTAGAGAAGAATCCATATGCAAGAGCAGCGCGTCGCTGGATGCTACTGTTTTCATGAAGTCCACCCTTCTAACCAATTCGTATGGACCCTCAATTCCCAGCTCTCTCCTTGGCACTCCCAGCAATACAGACACATAGTCTTTCTCAAGCCTGAAAGCGAAACACAAATAAAACATTCAAATATGAGATCGATAGTACAATAAATCTAATATTAAGGGAGTACCTCCTCCTGTGCACCTCAAGTTAGGTGTCTTACAGCTAACAAAAGGCAGTGAATATTACATTCTATCACGGGCATCCTGGTGGTGGGGGAGGTTGGGAAGTCTGCACCCCACACATTTTCTGGCACGAAGCTGTTTGACATCTCTAATTTTAAATTATAATTTGTACTCTTATTTTTAACTCAATGCCTCTATTGGGAAGTTGGAATGCTAACCATATTTAAATCTTCGATCAGTCGACGTCTATGCTATATCGAAGCTAATGATAGTAGTGACAAATATCGTAAGCTGTGATTTGAATGTTTGATTCACACTTGCATTGCTTATTACCAGTGATATAATCCTTGATCTTGAAAGTTTGAACTTCACCCTTCTGGATCGCCAGCAGACTTACTGGACAGATGTCAGCAGTGAGATTGGTAGAATGTACAATTTCAGACGATAGAAGTGAAGATAAATTTCATTAAGTTTTCAAATATGTAAGCCATGGATAACACTGAAGACTTGGAATTGCAACCAGTAAAACTCTCCAGTAAAAGAAACACACCAAAAAGATTCTGTGGTCCACCTGAGCAGTATTCAATAGGAAACACTGAAGAATGCTGTCATACATTTTGTCTTTTCGGGATTTACTTCCAAATCTATCTCACTTTCTTCAAGTAAAATTCCTGTGTTTTCCCTAATACTTTGTGTATTTTCTCATAACATATTCACGTCATCTGCATAAATAAGCAACTGATGCAACCCGTTCAATTCCAAACCTTGTCTGTTATCCTGGACTTCCTAATGGCATATTCTAGAGCAAAGTTAAATAGTAAAGGTGATAGTGCATCTCCTTGCTTTAGCCGCAGTTAATTGGAAAAATATCAGAAACGGACCTTTACGAAGAGTCTATATAGGCCAGTTTCAGGTATAGTATGTTGTGTATAGGTGTATAGTATCGTGTGTTGTATCATTATCTAAATTACAAACAGATAACGGCACAACAAGATTAGGTTGGTCCTAAAGGAGTAGGAGCGAAAGCAGTAAGCGAAATCATAAAAAATAGTAGTATTGACCTAACATAATTAGAAACATTAAATCGAGACGTTTGGGATGGGCAGGACATGTAGCACATATGTTTCACCGAGACACATTCTAATTAATCGAACTAGCTTTTTGGGAATACCAAATTCAATAAGAATATTATATAGCCTAAAACTTCGCCCTTAACCGAGTGATACTGAATATTATTGTTAATACTTAGGTGAGATACTTACTCAATATTGTCCATCATGATTGCTTCTGTAAGCAACCACCTGGCATCGAGCAGAGTTGCAGCACTGAGGTATACTCCATTCACGTAAACAGCAGCATGCCATGGCCACCTGTATTCAGTCTCAACGCTCGAGGCTGAGTGGAGCTGGAAGGAAGCTTCGCCCCCAAACAGACGTGGCACACACTTCACCTCTAAGCCAGTACAGTATTTGGGTGGCAAGTTCTTCCTGATCATCTCGCTCAAGTCATCGTCATAATTGGAAGCATTGGCTATGTTGGTCGAATTGCTGAGGGACGAATACGATTGGATTACCTCCATTTTGTCGTGCTTCACTGTAACGTTGGTGAAGAAGTTGTATCCGCTGCAACAAGAGGAATCTAGGTGGGTTATTCCATACAAAATTTTAAGAATATGCCAGTGATGTCATGGATTTTTTTGGGCTTTTAATACAATAATATTATTATGAAAATAAATTAAACTGTCAAGTATGACCGCCTTATCATTAATATTTTAGTCATACGGATGACTGAAAAATGGGTGGCAGTTACATGCTATCCATAATTTTAAATATTCAAGACACCCTGTATGAAGTGTCATCGAAACTAAACAGACGCCATTGTAAACCTGAACAACCATGTTTTAATACCTTGAAGACTAATTCGAATAATATTAAGAGATGGTCATAAAAACACCTCATTGAAAAAAAGAAATAGTTTTATTTTCGAATGTACCAATTTAAATTCATGCGAATTTTATTTGTATTCAAGAAAATCTTATTCTTAATCCATCTCTCAAGTTTTGTGACGTTATCTCAAAAAACTTATGAATAATTAAATTAATAAAATTATTAGGCTAATTTTTGTTCCGACGGTTGAAAATCGCTTGCTGTGTGTGGCGGTCGCAGCATTCGCGAGACTTCATAACGATAAGTAATCTCAAACGACCGTCTCCCTGACCTTGATCGCGCAACATTCTGTACGACGGCGACGGGAGATCCTATATGCTGAGCTCTTTTATTCCGGTGAGTTGTTTTTATTAAAAACTGACATGATATTTAAGTCAACAATCTGAAATTTTCACAGTGGAATCAATATACCCTAAAGAATTAAACACATGCTTTTTCGTCTGTAAAAATGAAATGAATTTTGTGTTCTATATTATTTTAAATTATTTTACGGCGTACAAATACTTAAAAAATTATACATTTTTTTTTTAATTTTGAGGGAATTTATAAACAAGGCTCTCCTTTTTCGAATTGCATTGAAATCACTTTTCCATCTTCTTTTACATAGTAAGAAAACTTCAATGAATGGAACCGTGTTCTTTGCTAAACCAATATTTTAAATACTGATTGCTGCCAAACTATGAAGGATATAAATATAATATTGCGTGAAATTCATATTTAGAACATACAAAATAACCTACTACAATATTTTTAGCTGTTGAAACATCATGGTTCAAAAGCATATTTTTTGCATGGAATGACCCAGGTTCAACTGATTGCTCAGTAGAGGAGTAGCCCTCAGTCTCTGTTGAATTTGGACTTTTTAGTTAAAAGTGGGTACTTTATTCGGATAATTTTCACGAGGATGTAAGTAATGTACGAGTAGAACTATACTATTAATTTCGTAATTTCGAATCAATTATGTCATATATGACTTCAATTATAACTATGGATGGGAGACTGTTTCTCCATGACAAATAACGTCACTACTTTCATTCAACCCCACACCAGTCCGCTCGATAGGGTAAGGTAGGATTCAAATGTAAACATTGCTTGTGATCTCTGTAATCTTCGCCGTAAAAATGGTTTCTTCTCTGGAAATTACTACCATCAGGAATGGGAAGACGAATACGTTTGTGCACTTCATGGGGGAAAGACTGTTTAATTTGTGGAGTAATTATATTTCTCATGTCAATGTAAAGAGGCATTTCACTTCTTGTCACGCAGAAAGTATGGCAAACATGCCATTTCAGGTAATTATCGTTTAATTTTCCTTTACGTTATTATCTTACTGACGTCCAAATTTTATTATTTTGTGACCTCAATTCATTCTTTATTTAAATAGGAACTGCACGTCTCCAACTCCTAACAGAACTGAAGAGTACAAATAAACCTGACAAGGTACATTCGCGCAGTGCCTGACTAATAATGGTATAAAATCAAATACGATGGAAAGTTCAGCTGTAATCAATGTTTATGGTTCCAATTGTAGCTGCTCATAGTGGTAATTATACTTACTATCAATTAATGTGAACATCACCCTGTGTTTATTTCCTGCTCGTAACCTGTTGCCTAATTAACATTGATATGTTAAAATATGTTCTACTCTACTTATACATTTTCTTGTTACTTAGTATTCTTAATCCTCCATAGCACGATCTTTAAAATATCATCTCAGCTTCCCATATATCTTGTAGTTGTGCCTAAAAAGATAGTTATTTTTCTCACCTGTAACCAAGGTAATAACAAATATTCGAAGCAAGAACTTTGACATCCATTGTGTCAAGCACACACATGGCCCTCCAGTGTCCATTCAGACTGTATGTGAAAATGCCGCTGGGACCGATATGAGACATTCCATCCGCATCCATCTGTACGTTGACACCATTGGTCAGCGCAACTACAAGAAAAAGAGCAAATTTACAGTTTTTAGCGTGACGTGAAGCATTTCAAAGGAACTCGTAATTTTTGGGTTTATTTAATGTTTGTCAATTATAAGACATTTTTAGCGTCAATAGAATTGGTGATATCGGGATGGTATTTTTGCGAGATGAGTCCGAGGATTCGCCATAGATTACTAGGCATTCGTTTTCAAGTCGGAGAAAATCTCGGAAAACGCCCAAACAAGTAATCAGACCAAGCGTTACTAGAAATGTTTCCGTGACTTGCAATCGTTACAATAAAAGGGGGACTATTTTCTTCTTCAACCAAACTACGACCTACACTTTAACAACGTTCTTTCTTTTGTTGTAATAAATAAACCATATTAATTATTTTCACTTAATACTTCTATAATACGTAAGCATAAGAATTCTTATTTAATCTTTACACATTACAAATGAACAGAAAATTGTCGTACCTTCACTCTTGGATTATTATATTTAAATTAAATAACTTATGAACATCGAAAAATGGGACGGCAAACATCATCTTTAACCATTGGTGGATTGGCGGAGTAATATCACTTAGGCCTACCTACTAAATAACATATTTATATAAATATGTATTATTTCTCATATTCCCGTACTGAAATTATGAACTGAATACTTTCATTTTCATATAGCACGAATAGGAATTATTATTTTTAATCTAACAGCTTTTCATTGACTATTACCTTTTACTACGTCATAGAACTTTTGACCGACAAAACTGTACGGAACGACGTGTTTCAACCAATCATGGCTGCTTACCCTATAATTTTTATAATCTTTTAGCATTTGTTTATTTGTTTGCCAACACTGTACTTTCAATAATTGTACCTTTTAAAATGACACCTATTTATTTCATCATCTTTAATTAAAACTTTTCTATAATTTGTCTTGTTTATATTATTTAAGTTATATTATAGCTTCTGCTGTATGAGATTACTGATAGTCACGTATGAGAAAATGTATAATATATATTGATAATAATTGAAGTGGAATGCGACTGTTTTAATAAAACTGAAATTGAAACAACAAAGCCTTCTTGACTAGTAATCGTCCATAGAGTTCAATGAAGACTGTATAGTTGGTACAACTGGTAACAATAGAACAGCTCATCATAACACACTACTGCCATCTAGCAGAATATTTGTAATGATGAGATGGTGCAAGAATATATTTTCAAGACAGTTTAGTACGTATTTTACTAAGCCAATTAATATTTTATTGTATTAGGGTACTTTATTTCTTCAAATCTTTATATACTTTATATATCGTGTAGTGGTCAATTAAATCCCACTCGAGTTTTGATTTTCTTCAGATAAATCAAACCCTCTAGTGAGATTAATGTAGATAACATTTTTATTCAGAAACTTTGGCCTTGTAATATGGCGATCACGCAACTGTGGGGTGAAATGGGAATGACATGAGAAACGGAAATTGTCTGAGAAAACCCTTATGTGTCATTTTATTTATAAAAAAAGTGTCGAAGATCCTACACGGGAACAAACCCCATTCTTCTCCAATGAAAATACATAAAATAACTGAATACGTTATGTTTCATTTACAAAATGTTGTTGCTCGTTATATAAAAGTAAAAAGACACTGCAAAATTTAATCTATATTTAATTATACTCAATGACTGTCAAAATCATATAAGTAAATTAATATTATAAGAGATATCGTAGAGATCTTACAGCAGTCACTTTCGTCTTCCCCTTGGGGGCAGTCCACCCGGTGATTACACTTCTGATCACCAGAAACACACTCTCCGCTTACGTAGCAGTAGAACTCTCCTTCCTCACAGGTACCTGAAATCCCAAGTGAATATCAATGATAAAGTACTCGTAAATGTGTTTGCGAAATATGAAAGAAGCTTACAAACTGTGATTTCAATATAAAATATTTTTTCTCCGATGAACTTTAACTTCCTACAATTTTTCAGGTGGGCCTACCTAGAATTCGTGCAATTCTTTGTAAATATATATTCCCTATACTGTACATTCTTCTGTGTACGCCTTCATTTTTCCTCTGATAGTTCATTTTATTATTCGGTGTGTTTCTCTGTTCAATTATTCTATTCGTCAATCACACCTTAATAGCTACGAACTCTTCACACATTTAGATCTACTCACCCATTCACTCCCGTTTCTCTTCCTCCTTCGATCATTCATTCGTATCTTCCTTCGTTTACTCTTCAGTCCGTCCATTAATTTTAAATTGAATTTCTACATTAATTGTTTTCATTCATTAGATGGTGTAGGTTCTTCAAAAGTGTGCGTGTATCTAATGCTCTGGATTTAACAATGAAGTCATCATCCTTCTTGCTTCCCAATATTTGGTTCTTCAAAAGTAACTGCATGGATAAATATTTATCCATGGTAACTGGGTACAGCCTATTACAGCCTATCTGAGGACTTCCTAATTTATCTACCCTTGCATTTGCGGATGACTTGGCATTAATAAGTTCTTCTGTAAAACATGCTACTCATTAGTCAACTAAGCTGAAAGCAGTCTTGCCACTCTCGGTCTTCAAATTAATCCTAATAAAACAAATGTATCATTCTACGAAAAGACCTCTTATCCAGTGAACAAATAATCTCTCTACAGGGTTCAGCTATTTCATTACTTCAAAGTAAAAAAGAGCAAATCCGATATTTAGATGTAGACTTTAATGATGAAATCTGTTTTGGTAAGAGGAAAGTATTTTCATCTCTGGATTCAGATCTGCATTCTTTGACACAATCACAATTACTTAAGACAGAACAAAAGATCAAGATTATGAATGAATTTATATGGCCAAGACTCGTCTATCCCCTACAATGTTCTTCTCTAATGCAGAATTCTAAAACATTTTTTAGAGATACTGATAAACTTATAAGAAGTGCTGTGAAGGAAATGATTATGCTTCCTGATGACACCCCTAATGCCATGATCTACGATTCTGGAAAACTTCGAGGGCTTTGTATCATTCGAGCTTAGTAGGAAGCTAGCATTCAACATTTTAATATATGCACTCACCTTTTACATATAAATGACATCTACTTAAATTTCGTCTGGAATCTCAACAAAGAAAGACAACAAGCTTTAACAAATCTTAATATCTCTGAAAATGAATTTCCGAACTTAAAGAAAGGACAGCAACTGAGAGAAATCCTAAGGAAAGAATCTTTTTCTTCATGATGTGAACTGCCGCTTAAGGGTAAAGGAGTCAGTTTTTATGCGGAATGTCCTAAGACAGATTCCTGGATATTGAATAAAAAAGGCTCGTCATCATCTGAATATGTTATGCGATGAAGATGTCATGCAACCTTCCTGCAGTACGGTCAGTCCCAGGTAGAGCAACATAACCCTTTGCCGCCACCCAGGCTGTGACAAGACTGAAACACTAGGACATGTGTTGGGTTTCTGCCGAAAGACTGAGTTACTGAGGAACAACCGCCATCACACGGTAAGGACAATACTTGCTGACATCCTAAGACAACAAGGATTAGAAGCCCATGAAGAAGTGCATTGTATCTCGGAAGATGATTCAACAAGACGAGCAGATATTGTTGTCACTGATAGAAAAAATAACACAGGAACAATATTAGACCCAACTATCAGGTTTGAAAGGGATGCACAATAGCCAAAACTTACTGATGATGAAAAGAGAATCATCTATGGACCTTGCATTCCTTATTTTAGCAAGCAGTATAACATCATGGCTAATCGTTAGTCAGTACACGGACTTCTTTTTGGAGTTCGTGGTACCATCTCCAAATACATCTATAACCTTTTAAAATCAAAGGGATTCACATTTTACAATGTTGAGAAAATCCTCAAAGAAATTCTAAAGGACTCAATTCAAATTTCGCAATTTAATCTCTATTTCAAGTAATATGGTACTTTAATTTTCTTTTGAAATTTATTGTATGTAGGCCTATTTTCATTGTAAACATTTATATATGTATTTGTTTTCTGGATCCTTGTGGTCACTCTTATTGAAGGGCAGATGGTTTTATTTTATAAATCCGATGTGGACGTAGTTCCCTTACATCTAAGTACATTATATGAAGAGTCCACTGCAAGAATGATGGATGTCACTTTCTTGTCGAAAATGAACCAAGACTGTCAATGCATAGCTTAAGACATAAATGTACATAGAGAGTTATATGGCATTAACACTGATAGTCATTGTCCAGTAATGATCGGAAAATCACAGTTAAGCTTTGAGCGCTAAGCATTTCAAACTTTCAATTGCTTCTCCTGCAAAATGTATTCGAAATGACATCCATCATTCTTGCAGTGGACTCTTCATATATAATAATAATAATAATAATAATAATAATAATAATAATAATAATAATAAATAATAATAATAATAATTCGAGGCACAACAGCCCATGAAGGACCAGCCGGTTTCTGGCCTCACGTCTATATGTCGAAGCAGAGGTGGTCGATCATCCAACCAGAATGGAGGTATCTTGTGGTTAGCTGGTTTTCATAACGGATTTCACTATCATCACGGTGAAGGGTGGACACCGGTCCCATACACAGGCTGAAATGTCATGAGAAAATTTCTTCCCCCATGAGGACTCGAACCAGCGCAATCCGTAACGCGAGTCCTAGGCAGGCGCGGGACATATAAGACAACATGTACAACATTAATCTACATATTCTGAAAGAATTGAAAAATAAGATCCGGGAAAACATGACCTCCAATGGGAACTGTAGCAAGTGATGCTTCATTTCTCAAACAGACGTGACAAGCAAATCTGGCTTTCAGGTAAAGCTCTCTGTGAAGCAGACTTGAATCATTTCAAGGAAAAAATTGTTCAGGGGCCGGGTATCGATCCCGGGGCCTTTCGCTTAGCGCACAAATGCTCTACCGACTGAGCTACCCAGGAATTACACCCTACACCGTCCCAATTTTTCCTGTGTTTGATATGACAAGTATTTGCAACAAGAAGGCAGACATTTTCAGCCATTTCCTTCCTTAATGTGGGTGAATAAAATCAACGCTTATTAATATTTTACATTAATAGCTTTTGGTGTGTCGAATTATTGACCTGCTCTGCGTATGGCAGCAAACTGTATGCGTAACCTGAGTCTGCGTTCTATTCACCCGGCAGGTATATTACGAATATGATGGCATTTCGACTGTGCTAGCAGCTCACCACAATCTTGTTCGTCAGAGCCGTCTGCACAGTCCGGGTAGCCATCGCACACGAACTGCGGACTGATGCTCAACAGCCGTTCGAGGCACGTGCAGTCAGCCTCGTCCGACATGTCCTCGCAGTCCACCACGCCGTCACACACCCTCTCCAGCAGGATCTTCTGACGCATCCTGCAAGTCATGCATGCACGTATCACTAAAAGTGCTTGAGAACATCAGAGCTCGTAACTGAAGAAAAAAAGAAAAAAAAATCGATATCGTAAAATGGGGTGGATTGTGACGCTGGTGTGAATAGGGACGAATTTTTACTATTTTTTTTTATTTCTTTGTATCAAAAATTATATATAATAAAAGTATTTATGTTTTTATTCATAATGAGTGAACAAACACTCTTATTATTATATTGACTCTTTGACATAAAGAAATCAAAAATGGGTAAAAATTCGTCCTTGTTCACCCCTGTGTCCCTAGTCACACCATTTTACGGACATATAAACAAAAATCCTTATAGCCTAAGCTAAGGCTGATATCGTATGCAAAGAGATTGTTTACTAAAATACGTGTTTATGTTGACTTTTACTACGCCATACTACTTTTGACCAATAAAACGGTTTCAACCAATAACGGCTGTTTATCGCTATAATTTTATCACTTCCCCAGCATTTTTAAGTCCACCGTTGTGGCTGAGAGGTTAGTGAGTCTAACTCCGAACCCAGTGATCCTGGGTTCGATTCCCGGTCAGGACGAGTTGCCTGGGTGAGATTTTTTTCGGGGTTTTTCCCTCACTCCTATGGATGAATATCAGGTAACTTTATCAGGCGATTGGAACCCCACTCATCTTCGCCACTTCCTTTCCTCCCCCATCATCCTTTTCTCATCATCCCGTTTCTGGTTTTTCAAATCACTTTACATGCGGCCTCCCGGAACTACTGGCTCTCTCGACCGGCCTCCGTGGAATGTAGTTAAACGACGTTGGATGGCTTCTGCAACGAGCACCCCAGGCGGACCTACTCGGGGGAGGAGTTTCGCCTCGAACCGACAGGAGAGCCTTGGGGGAAGTTGCCGAAGCAGGAATGGTACATGGATTTCTGGTGGCTGTAGGGACCGGTCGTTAGGGAGTCATGTGGTTAGAGCGGTGCGCGTCGGGGATCTATGGCATGCAACTCATTCCATATCGAGGGTTAACGCAATAGATCTCAACAGGTTGTAGTGCTGGGCCATCCGTGACCCACTCAAATTCCATTCCATTCCATTCCCTAGCATTTATTTTTATCACTTCCCTGGTATTTGTTTGTTTTTTATTACTTCTCTAGAATTTCTTTCTTTTTTTGCCAACATTACGGTATTATAAAACATGCTTTGCGTTCGTCATTTGTTTTCCCGCATAGATAGTCGACTGAAAACGGCTGCTCCGTTTAAATGTTTTGGTGAAGCTAATATTAGTGACACAGAATTTTAATAAATCAATACTTTATTGTATTAGATTATTTTATTTCTTCTAATCTTTATATACTTTATAACTCTCTCCTATTTGTTTTTATCGCAAAATTCAATTCAATTGCTTTACAAGAGTAACCCGCTTGCCCACAAAGTACACACTAATAATAGTGGACATTTAAAAATTTATTTCAATTATTTTACGACGCTTTATCAACTGTGACGATTATCTAGTATATGTGTAAAAATATGATAATTCCAGGGAAATGAGTCCAGAATCTAGCCCTGAAAGTTACCCAGCATTTGCTTTTAATGGGTTGAGGAAAAGCCCCCGAAAAAACCTCAAACAAGTAACTTGTCCCAACCACGATCTGAACTCGAGGCCTTCTCGTTTCACGGTTAGACACGTTCACCGTTACTCCACAGAGGTTAACAGTAATCGACTTACACGCATATGCATGAGTGTGTATTCAATGGGTTTAATCTTAGCGTATAACTCGTTTTTATGGTAGTAATACGTTATTACACTATTATTCTTCTGAAACAGTTCCTAAAAAGTATTCTAAATCAGTCTTTCTGGTAATCTAACACCGACTGTCTATACCTTGGAACTAGAGTTGAACAAAACTAACTGCCGCTCTCGCTCGCTATGTTCGCTGCATTTGTCTTTCGAGTCTCGTCTCATCATTCTCGTGCGCTTCGCATCTCGCTCGTCATTCTCGAAATAGCATTTCGTCGGCGTGGAAAGATTTCGTAACTTTGTATAACATACATAATTGAAATAAATAACATTATAAATGTTTAAATGAGACAAAAAGACAAAACAGAACAGTACCTTAGTTATCAAAATGTTCTGGTTCTTTTATATGATATTACCTGTGGTTATATAAATAGATAAAAAAAAACAATTCTGAAAGAAATTTGCATTTCTAAGAAACATGAAACATGACATTAATATATTTTTACTTGAGATTGCACACTTTATCTTAAACATATGAAAAGAAAATTCCTAGCTTTTTAATAAGGGCCTAGTAATTAAATAAAGACTGGGGAACGGGTTATTATACACTGAAAGGTAGAGATGTTTCAAATAGATTACTTGATTGTTTATACATATATAACAGTTGGCAAAGTAGATAAAAGTTCAGTCAGGTATAAATAACTGTGGCGATTGAAGACTGCTTGACTTCGGGAGATGATCAATATCGAGTCTCGGAAGATTTGGAAGTCTTTACGTCAAGGACGCGACGTATACAACATTGTCGTGCGGGTTTTCGGCTTTGCGGGCGCTGTTAGTGTTGCTTTCTCGATCGTTGTTCATCTCTAGTTGGCACACTTATATAAAAAAAACTAACTTTCTCTTTACTTTCTCAGTTTTTTTTTCAACCATTTATTACAAAAATTTTACTGGGAACCAATTTCTGTCCTTGGTGACCGTTGCACGAATGGGGAGGTGGAGTGAGGCAAGGTGTTGAGAGCAGATAGTGTTCTGGAAACAAACATTGCCTTCCATCGGAACTGACCAAAATGTAACTAATATTATGCTAACTTACGACCAACGTTTTCAGTTCAGACAATCCTGATAGTGCGAGTACGGATGTGTAACAGCTGTGACGTACGCCAAGAGCACAGATTGGTCCCGGTATCTGAACACGGCTGTAAAAATTAGTACAGTGAAACCTCTCTAAATTGAACACCTATGGTTCAGTGAAAAATTGCTCACCCTAACCGGGTGTCCAAGGTAGAGAGGAAAGCAGACTTTTTTAGCATGCAATAGAAAGGAAATTACTGTACATAATGTTAAGGAACAACAATACTCAAACACTTCGTAATTTAGTTCCTGCGAATTATTTTTCTTTCTCCACTGGAATTTTTTTCCCCATGTATTTAATATTGAGGTCCTACTGTTGACAATGTTTGAAACTGTTGATTTAGAAATTACAAACTCTTCTGTAATTTTCCTACAACTAACAGCATAACTCAAACGATCAATAACTTCTTTCTTCCTTTCAATGTTTAATTCCACCAACTTACGCTTATTCATATTGAGGCATTACATAAACTTCGCAAATTGACTCTCAGGGGTAAAACCCTCAACAGAGATTGATTTCTACACTGCAGGCCTACTGAAATAATTTCGCATCATAAAGTTTACTGTTATGAAAAATAATACCCCTTCACTCTATACTCAAATTTAGCCACAACACAGTTACAAAAAGGACAAAGTGGGTAATTCCGGGGAAGTAGAAAGAGGTTCACAGTTGCTGTGCTGTACAAGGAAACACTCCTGTTATTGCATTGTGCTAATGGTCCTTGTAAAACACAAGGATTCAATGAAACTCAGCTCTAAACAGGTAGCAGAAATACACAATAGAACAAAAGAATCGTCCAAGATAGAACTATCGGTATGGCATAGTTGCGCCCCGCGGTCAATTGAGAGGCCTAGGCACGGCATAATTGCGCCCCGAAGAAATCAGGTAGCAGAAGGGACATGGCATAGTTGCGCCCCGAAGAAATCAGGTACCAGAATGGACATAGCATAGTTGCGCCCCGAAGAAATCAGGTAGGAGAATGGACATGGCATAGTTGCGCTCCGATGGGTATAGTACACACGAAAGTGATTGTCATAATATAAACAAATTACTTAAAAATATTACAGTGATAATTGCATTGAAATCAGATAGGCCTGGCATGTGATCAATTTTGCTATTTAAAATAACACTTTTTTATCGATCACACAATAAATGAAATGCATTTTTTGTTTGTACACCGATATCTTAACTTGCGGTACAGGGTTTCGAATATTGAAACTTAGAACCATTGTGAATTATTAACTCTTTACCCTTTTCACTAAACTTAACATTCATTTTAAATTATTCTCACTATACGCCACACACGGTGTGAAAATCACTAATAAAATGCCAACGACTCACTCTTTTGAATATGTCAGTTAATAAAATACTGCCAACTTTATGGTGTTCATTTGAACGGTAGGCTATGGATAATCACTGCATAAACAATAGAAAAACAGTTAATAAAGTACTGCCAACTTCATGGTGTTCATTTTTACGGTATCGATAATAAATATTAAATCGAATAAGAAATCAATATGGTTGGTTGATTACGAGGCTCGAGTTTCTGTAATGTCTTTTTCTCTACCTATTTCATCGGGACGCAACTATGCCATGTACCTTCTGCTGCCTGAATTCTTCGGGGCGCAACTATGCCATGCCCTTTTCTCTACCTGATGGGAACGGGGTGCAACTATGCCCACAAAACAGGGACCCTTTTTTATCTGCTGTATTTTATCTGACCGTGGGGCGCAACTATGCCCTGCCCTGAACTATGAGGAGTGTTCAGCTTCCAGGATTGAGGGGGTCCAACAGAGCTTACTGTTATGAAAAATAATGCCCCTTCGCTCTCTATTCAAATTTAGCCACAGCACAGTTACAAAAAGGACAAAGTGGATAATTCCAGGGAAATAGAAAGAGCTTCACAGTTGCTGTGCAGTACAAGAAAACACTCCTCTTACTCAATAGTGCTGATGGTCCTTGTAAAACACAAAGGTTCAATGAAACTCAACTTTAAACAGGTAGCAGAAATACACAACGGAACAAGAGAATCATCCAAGAAAGAACTATGAGGAGTGTCCAGCTTTCAGGATTGAGGGGTGTCCAACAGAGCATACCGGTATTTTGGACATGTAAATGCATAGAAATCTGTCCTGTTCCAAGAAAATATGTCTAATATAATGAGGTGTCTAATATAACGGAGGTTTCACTGTAGTATTAAAATGGGTTTCAAAGCAAAAGAGCACAATATAATATACTAGTAAGACTTACGTCTTGCAGCTGAAGGTTTCCTTGGTGGTTACATTGATTCTGTGCTTGATGGAAGTTTGGGTGGTTGTAAGTGGTGGCAGTGTTGTTTCTGAGGTTGTCTCACTTTCTGTATTTATGTTCGAATATACTGGAGTAGTAACGGTCGTTGTAGCATTACTGTAAGCGGCTGCAGTTGTTTCCCCTGCACTCTGTAATGTTGTGATTTCAATTGACGTAGTTAAGTGACTTCCAGTTGAAGTCTCTGGCGTTGGTGTTGTTTTCTCCTGTTGTAGAACAGTTGATTCATTTAACTTTGGCATATCTGCTTCGTCATGTGTCCTAGGGGAATCAACTATGAAACTGTCAACTCTTACTGCTGTTACAATATCGGGCATTGCTGTAACTTGTGTTGTAATATCCGTTTCATTATTAATTTGAAAGTCATCACGTGATGGTGTTTTCCGTCGGAATTTTGTTTCCATTTCAAACCAATCAAATGCTTCTGTTGTGTCGCCAACGGTAATATTCTGTATTATAAATGTTGATAATATCGTACTTGAAACTGGGTTTTCCAATTCATTTTGTCTTGCTTCATCAGACTGCATAATCTGATTTTCTTTATCAGTTCTCATCTCATTATGTGTCTCATTCCCAGAAACTGCCTCATCTTCAAATGTATTTTCAGTTATGTCATTTATTTCTTTCACAGACCCTGCAGTGCTTTGTTTCTCACTGTCAGAAACCTTCTCATTTATTGTTTTGTTGTTACCAACTATTCTGCTACGCGTTTCATTCATGTCAATTGTATTCTTATTTATTTCTTGCGCCTGCGTGCCATCAACAGAAACCGTTGTAATTTCTACATTTTCAGGTAATGCTCTTGTTTCATTCAACACAGAAACAGTGTCATTGTGCATTTCGCGATCTGTTTCTGTTTTGTTCTCTATATCATTTTTGAGAGGCCCATCATTTCCTTTCTCACTACTAGAAGCTGTATTCTTCTGCGTTTCGTTATCAGAAATTATCTTTTCTACTGTTCCAATACCTTCGTCATGCTTTTCAGTGAACAAAATTAAGTTAAGTGTCTTATTTTCCATTTCCTTGTCACAAAGAGTATTATTACCAGTTTCACTATTGCACATTTTATAATTAACAGATATTGTTTTATTACTTGTTTCACTATCATTAACTGTCTTATTATTTGAATCACTGTCAGAAACTGAATTGTTTTGTGTTCCATTATCAATAGTCGTCTTTTTTGTTTCAGTAACTGCGTCTTGTCCTTCATTATAAGAAATGTTCTTAAATGTCTCAATTTGTGCTGCTTCTTCTTCTTCTAAAAGAGTTTTATTCCAAATATCACTATCAGATGTTATGTTACCATTATTTGTTTCACTATTAGAAACTATTATACCTTTCATTTCACCATCAGTAAATGTTTCATTTTTTGTTCCATTATGATATGTTGTATTTCCTGTGCTGTTATCCCAAACAACATTATCCTTTCGAGTTAATCTTTCCATTTTTGAACGTATGTAAGGTAAAGGTGGCACTTGAGCTTCATTATTTGAAAATATATATGCCGCAGGGCCTGTAAGTGACTGTAGAATACCTCCAACTTTCCTACCATCTGCATCAACACTTCCCGAATTAGTGGTATCCCTTATTATTTTCCTACGTTGCAATGATTCCGAAGTCCGTTCAGTCTCACGCTGTAAGTACGTGTTGTCCTCAAGGGCTGCATGGTTGTCAAATCCAATTGCTCCACCAGACTGGTTTTCGGATGCCAGGATATCGTTGGAAAGGTAGTTTCTGCCAAACATGTCTTCGTTTTCTATTTCAGCTCTGGAATTCAAGTGTGAGGAACCCATCGAGCGCGACGAGAGTGAGGGGCAGTTCATTTCGTCCTCTGCACGCAGACAGTCCACTACTCTGTCACACACCTTCATCTTGGAGAGACAACGCGCGTTTCCCACCGAGCACTGTAGTCCAGGACACGAGGGTCGTGGGGTCTTGTCTGGGAGTTGAGTTGTCCCTGTGAAAAACATCAACAATTATTTTAACTATTCAGCATCAGTTATACCCAATGGCTCCCTCGAACTTTCCTTCATTTCAACCTCTTCTCAAAAGAGAAAGGAAAATGGGACGACATTTTTTGTCATCTTTATTAGAAAGCACAACTCATGCAATTTAAAAAAAACAGTAGTACGTTTCTAATGAGCCCTCTCGGTAGCACGAACAATATCCAAAAGAGATTCAATTTCAGTCCAGGTTCAGCGTAGCATAATATGTGATGTGTTTCGAAGAATTAAAGATTTCAGCTGGATAAAAAAAAACCCCGCTCACTATCTATAACCACAGACTAATATCTTACAGTCACAAGCTGGAGGTGACTTTTTGCATTTCTCGCGATATAGCACTCCAAGCGGTTAGCAACTGAGAGTACTAGGAACAACAGACTGTGCCGGTACTATTTCGCATTGTCTGTGATGAGGCGATAGCAGCGATCCTAATGGCTAGCAACTAAAGTTCAACTGCCATTGGATGCATATTCCCTACGTATTGAGCTTCGTGACTACTGGACTGCATAGATACTTATTGCACGAACTGTCTAGATTTTGGCCTTCATGATGTATCAACAATGTTATTTAATTTCGTGTTATTTTTTCCACGGCCTCGTAAAAATCGATGTTGAATATAACAGACAATAATAAAGAACTTACTGACTGTATAAGATTGCATTTTAATATTATGCATGAAATTTTATCGTATTTATTTTTATGTTTTATTTTCCTTTAATTAATTTAACATCCATTTGTCCAATTTTAATGTAGCCTATGTTTTTTTCCTGGTTATGAAACTTTGGCAAATATCGTTCGGAGAGTGTAGATTTGTATGGAAAACATACATACCCACATTCACTTTTATACAGGGCTTTAATTTCAAAACTTTCCAGTCTAAATACTTAATTATTTAAATTGAATTCAATTTAAAAAAACACGCCAATTTAGATATTGAGGGGGAAGTCTTAAACTAGGCTTAATTGCACTTTAGATTTCACCGCCCATTCCTCAGCCACCCCCACTTTGAAATTTCAAATGGCACCCCTATATTTTTATACTTAAATATGAAAGAGCATTCAATTGTTTATACTCCTCATTCACGGGAGAAAGAGTTCGTCCAAAGGGCTGGACTCGGGAAGAGTACCTAAAACGCTCATTGCATTTCCGCGTTGAATTGCAATACTTAAACGTTGACGCAAATAAGTAGTGCAACGAGGATCACCAGTAATGGAGATCAAAATTTGGCCGATTTGAGATACCAAAACTTTAGCGTCATGACTCCAAGGACCGAAAGTCTCCACAGCAAAGGGGACAAAGATATAATTGTCTAAAAGATGAGCATATTTATTGGCCTTCTTCTTCACGGCTAATTCAGCAGCAGATGCTGCGCGTCTGGAGGTATTCGGCAAGTGAGATGGAGCTAGAGTTTTCATTAGTTTTCACATCTTTTGTTTTCTATCGTCGCCTGGCCACCTGGATTGTTTTTATTGTTGATTAGAGCTGAAGAGGATAAAGCTAAGCTACAAAAACTTATTTATCATTTCATGTAATAGTTGTGTTTGTGTATTAAATTATTTTAAAATGGTCTACTGAAGGATGCACTGGAAGGACTGGTGAATGGGAGAAGAGTTCGGGGCAGAAGAAGATATCAGATGATAGACGATATTAAGATATGTGGATCATATGCGGAGACAAAGAAAAAGACAGAAAATAGGAAAGACTGGAGAATGCTGGGTTTGCAGTGAAACACCTGCCCTTCGTTAGAACATTATGAAAGGATGACATGCAAACTACAGGATAGTGAATGCTTTGAACTTACTTCCTCAGAAGGCAACTGTTTTAACAATGTGTTAAAATGCTCACCCACTTTCTCCTTGATCCAGTCCAGAAACAACATAACCCTTGTGTACACTCCTGGTTCATTCGGTCGTGCACAACCTTCTCCGTGGCTAACGATACCAGCAACGTACCACTGATGTCCTTTATGTCTGAAACACACAATAATTGAGCACGAAATTAAATTAATCATTTCCTGAATGTAAGCTGTCATTATCTACATCAGATCTGAAATGTTTAAATCAACTGCTGTAAGTTACATTACGCTTCAACCAATTTGAAAGTATATTCAAAATAATACTGTAAAGCAGCCGTGGCGAAAATGCGACTCGGGAGCACATTGTGGCTCGCAATGATAGCTGTGCATTTCTCTTACTTCCTGCCTTCCCCAACCCCCACCCTCTCACTCACTGGAATCAAACTCCGTTCCATTTGCTTATTTCTCTCTGACCTGCGAGTGGCGTATCGTCCAATGTATCTCTCAAAACCATGTACCTCTACAAAATCGAAAGTTTCAAGTAGGATGGAAGGACGCATTTTTTTGCTGCTAATATGATGAGAATATTTAAATGTAGGATTTGTTCACAAGTATTACGAGGAAAACGGTTGTGTAACATAAAGCAGCATTATACTACATGTCACTCATGAAACATTAAAAGGTGAAGTATTATTATTATTATTATTATTATTATTATTATTATTATTATTATCATCTCTCTACGTCGATCCTTTTTCAGCAGATATACGAATAATGCCGTTAGATCTTCAATTTAAACTCACAGATTTACAATGTGATGTTAAATGAAAGCTAAATGTAAGGAATTGACAAATGTTGAACTTTTCAAATCTTTGCCAAAAAATAAATATCCGAAGCTTCGTTCTTTCGCTTGCTATGTTGAAGCCATGTACGCTACAACTTATGTTTGTGAAAAAATATTTTCAACGATGAAAATAGTAAAAACCAAATTTAGATCACGACTGACAGACAAATTGCTTCGTGATCAACTACGACTGGCAGTACGTGACATAATTCCTGATTTTGAAATTCTGTCGCAGAGACATTCTGAAGACAGTTAATAGGTTGTGATAATGTGTCCTATGTTTTCTTCTTCATTTATTTCTTCGTTACACGTACTAAACATTAGTTTGTAACCTTATACTGTATAAAATTATATTTAAGTGCTTGACATAAGGAAAATGAAATCCGTTAAGGGGACACTCAACTTAAAAATTGCAGAAAAAGTGTCACAGAAATGAAAAATTAAATTTCTACATTAATTTACGTGACAGAACTAAATCAATACGCAGAATTCTTCCCCTATTCATTGAGAAGTCACAGTCAAATGCAAAAAGCCAAAAAATAAAAAATGATAATTAAAAGTGATATTTCAATTAATGATTGATTAAAAATTGAAATATTTTTTATTTTTAAAAGTATTGGATCTAATGAGCTGAGATTTTGCATGTTACTTTCCATGTGTATATTAAACTTTTTCTCCAAATTTGAAAAAGATTGGTAAAATAGGAAAAAAAGTTCCAAAATATAGTTGTGTGTCCCCTTAATAAGTCAGACAGTTGCTTCACTTTCCCTTCGGGTGTCCGCCTCCCTCCATAGGTGCTATGCACGTTGCAAGTTATACAGTGGCTCGGCGCACGATGACATTTTCGCCACGGCTGCTGTAAAGTAATGGCATCTACCTACATATTGACATAAATGGATCGAAATAACAGTGTGACGTAATTCTGCTTTTCGAACATACAGAAGGTGACATAATAGTTGCTGCAGATATCTAGGAACATAGGAAAACTGGGGAAATATTCTGGAACTCAAGGTAATTTCGAAACAGGAAATGTTCGTCCGCCTAGCACAAGGCATCAAGTACACAGTTGTGGCTGAGGGGTTAGCCAGTCTAACTCCGAACCCAGCGGGCCCGGGTTCGATTCCCTGTCGGGACGAGTTGCCTGGGTGAGGTTTCTTCGGTTATTTTCCCCTCGCTCCTAGGGATGAATATCAGGTAACTTTATCAGGCGATTGGAGCCCCACTCATCTTCACCATTTCCTTTCCTCCCCTATCATCCTTTCATTCATCATTCCGTTACTTTTTCTGGTTTTCAGATCGCTCTACAGGCGGCCCTCCGAAGCTGCTGGCTCCCTCGACCGACCTTCGTGGATTGTATTCATGCGATAATGGAGAGCTTCTGTAACGGAATCCGAGGCAGACCTCGGGGGAGGACTTCGCCTCGGACGTTAAGAGAGCCTTGGGTGCGCGCGGGTTGCCGAAGCAGGAGTGGTACATGGACTCTGTTGGCTGTAGAGACCGGTCGTTAAGGGGGTCAAGTGGTTAGGTCTGTGCGCGTAGAGGAGTGGTGGGCACGCAACCCATCCCATATCGGGGGTATACAATAGACCTCAGGTCGTAGTGCGTGGGATGTTCCCTCCCTTCCTCCTAATGCGTGGGATGTTCCCTCCCTTCCTCCTAATGAAAAAAAGGCGTCAAGCGAGCGATTGTCAGTATAGTTCTTAAATCATGTTACAATAAATATTCTAATCCAGCGTTTCACAGTTTTCTTCTTGAGAAGGTCTCCCTTTTCCTGACATTACATCAATGGCCTAAGATGTACACTAAAATATAGGGCATTGTAATTTAAAATTTGGTAAAAATTTTAAAAGAAAGTAATATAATTATGCAAATCAAGATTTCAGGTATAACTTCCTGTAAAGTTGATTTGAATAATTTCGAGGGAAAAATTGTTCCGGAGTCGGGTATAGAACCCGGGACCTTTGGTTTAACGTACCAACGCTCTACCACTGAGCTACCCGGGAACTCTAACCGACACCGATCCAATTTTTCCCTCTATATCCACAGACCTCAAAGTGGGCTGACAACCGTCAAGCAACCAACTTCGAGTGCATACTAACTCCGTGTGACTTAAATGTGGTTTTCTGTTAACGAACAGTGACGTGTATTATGCAAATCAAGATTTCAGATATAACTTCCTGTAAAGTTGATTTGAATAATTTCGAGGGAAAAATTGGATCGGTGTCGGTTAGAGTTCCCGGGTAGCTCAGTGGTAGAGCGTTGGTACGTTAAACCAAAGGTCCCGGGTTCGATACCCGGCTCCGGAACAATTTTTCCCTCGAAATTATTTTAATATAATTATGTTTTTAACGCAAAATAGTTTAATGTTAAATTTCATAAAACATTTAAAATCGCATTATTATAATTATTATTATAATTATAATAATAATTATTATTATTATTATTATTATTATCGTCACCATAATCATCATCATCATCATCATCATCATCAACAACTTGTTTTATTTTGTGGTCCTCTTAACTGTCTAGGGAACCGAGGCGTCCTAGTCGAGAATCACTTTTCTAACTCATAGTTTATTTTTGCAGTTAACTTTCAAACATCTACCAAATGAATTCATGCATCCAAATAAGAAGATGAGCTTTACATACAAAGGAATTTTATAAAACCAAAAATTAAAATTAGGCCAGTGACGTAATGTGAGGAAAAGGTGGACCTCATCAAGAAGAAAATTGAGAAATGCTTGATTAGAACTTTAATTTCATTCAATAATGGTATTACAGAGTTCTTTCTACTTCCGGTTTAATCGGAAGTAACTCCAACTCTCTTATTTTAAATGGAACACCCAATATATATATTTTTTATTTTTTAATAAAGCTAATTAAAAGCTTTTCAAAAAAGTACCCACACTTGATACTTCTGTACAAATTCAGTGTTGCTAAATAAAAATAGAAGTGGTGCAAGATATTTCCTAAAGCCTGGTTAAATCATTCCTTAAATGGTTTCTATCATCGAGTAACACATTGTAAAGCAGCTGACGGCTACCAATTTGAACACATAATTTAGAAGGTGAGCTAGCTTTGTTTTGTTTTTATTAAGGAAGGATTATTTTATTATTTTAATATTCGATACACTTTTCTGTTTTCTTGACTTAGCAACACTGAATTTGTAAAGAAGTATCAAGTGTGGGTACTTTTTGAAAAGCTCTTAATGAGTACTCTTAATGAAATATATTGGGTGTTCATTTAAAATAAGAGAGTTGGAGTTACTTCCGTTTAAACCGGAAGTAAAAAAACTCTGTAATACCATTATCGAGTTCGTAGTATATGGTTATCCTCACATACCATGTTTCATGTCACTGAACCTTATGCTTCAAAAGTTATTTAGGTGGTGCGGGACTTTTAACTAACCCTGTGTAATGTCTGCAGTAAACTTTTATAGGGATAAAGTGAAATCTCATTTTGTTCATTTTCGAATAGATTGGTATATACTTGGTGAGATTTAGGGCCGTATTCATAAACGAGACTTTGGATGAAAACTTCCCAAAGTCGACTTTCGTAGTAAAGTTTAACTTTTTTGAAAGTCCTATTCATAGACAATACTTCTGAGCCTTTGACTTTGGCTTCGGTAAGTCGAGATTTGACGATCTTGTTCTAATGTTGGAAATCACAATCACTGCCTTCTAAACGAATTAAATTAATATATAGTTGAAATAGGGTAGGCATTGCCACAATCTAAGCCATCCTTTGAGTCACAAATCAGGGAAACAATTGAACATCGGTACATGTTAAGTGATTGTTAACCGTTCTTGCTGCTTTACATAAGAATAATATTATTCGAGGGTTTAATATGAAACTAACGTAAGTAAACCAATAGATAATAATTTGTTCTTCTATACTCGGCCACAAAAAATCGCAACTCATTTCGAACAGTCTTGTTTATAACACAATTCGCAGCTACAGAACATGATGGTAGAGTTCATATTATGAAATAGTATTGCCTGTTAAGAATTTTGTTGTGAATAAAACATCGATTGTAGTTACATTAGTTTCACATCAAGCTCTTAAATTATTTCACTGCAAAATAATTTTATTCTGAAGATTTAGAAGATAAGAAGATGCACCAATGACAGACTATGGAAGAGACATTATCCTGCTGTCAGTTGGCATAGTTATTTCCTGCATGTCAGCAGAAACTACTCAAAAATTATTTGAAATCAATATGCAGAAAACATTATTATGACGACAGCAGGATTATAAATTAACTGCATATCCAACTGTATAACCTATCCTTTATAGAATTAAATAGTCAAAATCAATATTAAGCTATCAATCCTTATCAATCCAAGCTGTAGCGTAAAATCGCAATGAAATAAATTGTATTATTTATCGGTGGAACAGATAAACCTTTTTGATTATTCATCAATGAAATTTGAAACATGACGAAGATATTTAATACTGTCTGTTTATCAAATCTGTAGCTTGATTTGAATTTATAATCTATAATAATACGCTAAGGAACATGGGAAGCTTTAATAATATCATGGATGTCCTCAATATTCTCGGCAAATTTAACAATTTTCCAAATATCAGCCATTTTCCTTTTGTCCACGAACAAAAGTCAAAGTCAAAGTCTAGATTTTCGGCGACTTCGAAGTAAAGTCACCATTGAAGTTTACTTTCGTCAAAGTGTCGACTGTGAATATGAAAATGGTGACTTTGTACTTTCCAAAGTCAACTTTGACCCAAAGTCTCGTTTATGAATACGACCCTTAGTCTCTCGCTATTTACTCGTCTTATTCTAACTGCTTAATGGTTTCAAGCTTAGTCTTAAAGGAAACATCACATAGTTGCAGTGTATATTAATACCGAGATTAATCAAGTGCATTAAAATGAAAATCATGCTCTTTGCAGTCAAGAGCAAAGGAAGATTTTAGACATTAGCTTCGCACCTGCACAGTAGAGGGCCTCCACTGTCACCCTGACACGCGTCCCTGCCGCCCTCAGGCACACCCGCACAAATCTCGAAGCCCTTGTTGTCCGCAGCATGCTTGCACTTGGGTAATATGGGCACCTCCACTTCTTGCATGTGATCAGCTGTTCAAGGAAATATTAATAACATTAGCAAATTCAACTCACACATGTAAGTTCAATTAAACAGTGTTCATGGGTTAGATAATAAACATACAATATATATATATATATATATATATATATATATATATAAAACACAGTTGTATGAACACTTTACAGATGATGATGATGATAATTAAGATTGGTAAAATTCAAACATGTTTCGGAGGGTACCCATCCATCTTCAGTGACATTACCACGACGCTGGTACAGGTGTTCGACCGCGATGTATCGTGGCTTAAAGGAAACTTCTATTATCATCATCTGTAAAGTGTTCATACAACTGCGTTTTATATATATTGTATGTTTATTATTAGCAAATTCATTCGAAAAGGATTCCCTCCACAAGCATTCCTGTCCTTTCGCCTATTTCTAAGTGTGCAATACCTCTATTCAGTTACATTATTTCCTTAAATGTATAAAATTACCAAATAAATTAGCAATAAATACAATTAAATTTATACAATTAATTTGTACCGTAATTAGTTTTCTATCTCATTCCGTTAAACAAATATAGCTAACTGAAACTTAGTCTTACTCCAACGATGCGAATCAACTGGTAATTAATGAGGAATATGGATCTACCCTCTGAAGAAGTACTGTAGGTGTTAAATCTAGAGAATCGTGTAGGACCATTTTCAAAATCTACAAATGATGACCATGGATTTTCAGTATATTTTTTCATTAGTAAACTTCTTCGTATGTAATCGTGAAAACTTTGTAACTAATGCAACAGTTCATAGCATAAATACGCGTCAAAAATTACTTTCATTTCCATCGGCAAGTATATGATGCTACCAAAAAGGAGTGCGTTATATGGCAGTAAAAATTTTAATAGCCTCCGTATGGATATAAAAAATCAAACTCAAAACATAAGATTATTTAGGGCCAAATTAATTAAAGAAGTACCTAATTTCTCACGCCTTCTATTCTGTAAGTGAATTTATGACATTCAACAACGCTGCATGAATATTTCTGTCTTGTATTAAATATTGATATTAACATCTTGTGTTGTACTAGTATATCGTTGGTGTTCGTGCATAATGTCATATGTCAAAAAATTCGAAAAATTTTTTCCCCTTCTAGACATGCATTATTTTGGCGTTTACATAGAATTGCAAAATATCACAAGATGTGTTTTTATGATAATAGCCATTGATCTGAAACCAACAGAGATATTCACTTGTTTCCCTTTTCTGAAAAATTGGTAATTTTAACATAAGACATTTTGCGCGAACACCAACGATATTGTAAAATTATTCTGTATATATTTCAACTAGACTATGACTATAATTAAGACTTTGTAGTGCTAATAAGATTTTTTTGACATGTATCATATTCTAGTTGAGAAGCGATGTACGAATACCTTGAAATGTAAATAAATACAACACAAATAAGAAAAAAAAAGCAATCCCATTATGAGAAAGTATGGAAGGTCGATGTCTACCAGCCGACTGCTGTCTCATGTCCATATATCTAAGCAGAGGTGAACAATCATCCAACAAGCTCGGCATAACGTGTAGTTACCACAATGATACCCCCAGTTTACTTTTCTAATTAATTCTGCACTCAATTACAAAGCGTAAATAGGTTTTTTTATTTATTTTTATGTATTTAATTGTCCCCTTCTATGTGCACAGTTATATCACTTTAACTTGGAAAAGCAAACTTCACTGTATGTAGAAGTAGGACTCACGGTCTGGCCCGTGCTCGAACGTGGCACCCCAGCCAACAGCAGTGCAGACTGTACCAGAGCGAGGGCCCCAGACTTCCGGTGGTAGGCACACAGTGCGCACCCAACGGTTCAGTCGAAGTGGCTCCCTCAGCTGCACCAAAGCAAGATCATTGCGCATATCGGAACGGTCGTAACGCTCAAACAGGATGACGTGTTCCACGGGTTGCGTCTGCTCTGCAGGCGAGAATGAGAATCTGCGCAGCATGCCTGCCTGCACCTCGAAGTAGTGCTGAGAGAAACTGTAACAGATCAGGAAAATTAATTCATTTTCAATTTCAATTAAACATAGACATCTTACAATTCATTTTTGATTTTTCAGAGAAATCAGTTCAAGATTATAATAGTACATTATGCAACGAGCCTATAATGGTAGTAATTAAGACGCGAGTATGTTTATGAAACGAGCGCAATATTTCTAACTTGAAATTATTAATAAGTATTCATGTTATTCTTATCTGACTGGGGAGCGGAACTGATCTTGTGCAGTATCACGTAAATTGTGAGATGTGCGCAGACGCGAAAGTATTGATTTTTCCGAGAAACAAATGTCATTGACCTTGATATAATCTAGAGAGTAAAATAAACCTTAATCTTCATATAACCTTGAAATTCATTTAGACATTGAAAAACGAGATGACAAATTGAATTTATTTGAATATTATTTACAATTAACGCTAATTATTATAGTAACAGAACATAACCTTCTGGGACAGTATTGGATTTCCAGCCTCCGTGACGTATCGCTAGTTGTCTTTCGATTGCATATCCGAGAATAATCGATACTTGCGCTTTCATATTGCTACAATGGTGTTTTCTGATTGGTGGAACACCTGAACTTTAATGAATAGGTGTACTTTAAAGAGGTCCATTAAAGGGCTGCTACCAGGTGTATAATTACTACATTTCGGCATGGTCGAGCATAAATTTATTTTAAAGTTTTTCAATCATATGATTTATAATTTTTTTGCAAATAATTATTTGCTAATACATCTTGCAGAGGAAAGTTTATGAACGTTTTCGCCTATATGACATCGTCAGATATTCAAAATGTTACAATGAAATCTAAACGTAAGTCCATTCAGGCATATTCAACAGTAATAAGCATAACAATGATTTAAATAATTAATCATGAGTTATATGTGATAAAATCTGATATTGGTGTGAGAAATGTTCAATTTGACTGATTTGTGTAGTTTCGCCGACTTGCCGAAAAGTAAAATATAAAAACATAAATATGAATGTAAATTACATAGAACTCATATTACATTTTGCTGAATGTCACTATTATATAAATTGTTAAAATTGATAAAATGTGAAATATTTGTACTTAATGCCTGTGAGATATTCTATGTGATATTATGCAAATATTACTGATGTTACGATTAAAATGTTGTAATGGAGTATGTCTTATAATGCAAACATTTGTTTAAAAATCTTCTATATATGATTGTTCACCAGGTTCTTGACTTCTGTAACATATATGTATTTAAATAGATTTAATAATTAAATCAAGATATGTTAATGTAATTGACAATCTTTCGCATCATACTATAATAATTCTTGAAGAAAATGTGATTTACATATATGTAAATGAAACTATATTCAATAACCACCAACAAGGTTAACTATCACAAGAATCTGAAACAAGTTTGAAGTCGACGGAACGGTGCAGGATGTGTTGAAAGGGCGGTGCGGAAGAAAGAGAAGTTCCACTGATAATGAGAGTTTTGATGCAGTCATGCAGGCTTTTGCACAATCCCTAAAGAAGTCAATGAGGCAATGTTCTCGTGAGATTGGTATCAGCAAATTCAGTGTTCATCGAATTTTGCGAGCTCAAAAATGGAAGCCTTACATTCCGAGACTTGTCCACCTATGGAGAGCTGTAAAGGACACAGTGTACGCCACAAAACCACGAACACTGGAGGAACTGAGAGTTCAGATTGAAATGCCTGTAATGATATTCCATTAGCAACAATCCGGTTGTTTTTTTTTATTTTTTTATTGGGTTATTTTACGACGCTGTATCAACATCTTTGGTTATTTAGCGTCTCAATGAAATGAAGGTGTCTAGCACCGAAAGTTACCCAGCATTTGCTCATATTGGGTTGAGGGAAAACCCCGGAAAAAACCTCAACCAGGTAACTTGCCCCGACCGGGATTCGAACCCGGGCCACCTGGTTTCGCGGCCAGATGCGCTGACCGTTACTCCACAGGTGTGGACATCCGGTTGGTGTGTCGCTCTGTTGTACATCGTTGTTGGGAGTGTACTGTGGCGGAAGGGGGCCATTTTGAACACGTACGGGCTTAATGAATACAAAACCGCAAAAATAGTATTTCTGTCTCATCTAGTTGCTGTGATATAGTGTTTCAAAATGTGTATACATCATTTTGGGACACACTGTATAATTAATGTTAAATATTGTCGAACCATCGGATCTGTGCTCCCGTAAGATATGCGAACTGAACCCTAATTCCTTCTCAGCCTCGGTAATTCATTTCTCTCCCTGCATTCCTATCTCTCTCTTTTCTATCTCTCTCCCTTTCTGTCCCCCACTACTCTCAATTTTGAGCCTTCTTGCGGGACAGTTTATGTGCACTTGTAGTCCAGTGTTGTCAACTCAACATGAACACTGTAGCTCGGAGTGGCGAAAGAAATATTATTAAGCAAGTAGGCCTACGTAATAACATTTTGCAATGAAGAGGAACAAACAGGTCCAATATCTGTTTCCTATAAATCAGGCAACGAAAAGAGCAGCTGCGATCAAAGGTGAGGCTTATTTTATTTCAGTTGATTACGTATTAAAATTACTTAACAAATACTAATAATACAACATTTTTATGTAATTTATATAGGCAAGTTAGAGCGCCTAATCGGGAGAGAAAATCGGGAGAGAAGGGGGTCTGTGCAGGAGATGAAAAGCTAGAATCACCAGGGAAGAACAGACCAAGGGAACCTTTAATTCTTGTAGATGATATGAACCGATGTATTGTAAGACGAAAGATACAAGAATTTTATACCATACAGAAAAACGTTCCGACATTGAAGAAATTACTGAAGGTTGCGAGAAAAGCAATAATTTCCAAGGTTGGAGAGAAACACTACGGAAAGTGATTCGAGACATGGAATTTAAGTTTTAAAAATGTAGAAATACAAGATGTATTTTGATTGAAAGAAATGATATTGTAGCATGCAGGACCAGTTATTTATGACACCATTTGATGGAAGTTTGGCAACATCCCTATTCGGCAAGGTTCGTGGCCTGCTGTTTGACGTGGTGGGAGGAAAGCGGATGGAATGGAGTGAGTATGAGGCTATTTTGCGTGCGTGTGAAGAGATTATGATATGATGACAGGTAACTGAAACGGGAGGCAAGGTAGGTAGGTGTAGAGGTGTGAAGGTCTTGGAAAAGGAGAACAAGAGAATGAAAATTTCTACGTTCGTTAAGCCGTAGCCAGTTTAGAGTTTGGAAGGATGGGGTAATGTGGTCAGCGCGACGGACATCGCAGACGAAGCGAACACAAGAATTATGAACACGTTGTAATCTTTGCGACTGGTTGACATTGAGGTCGGTCAGTATAGAATCACGATAATCGAAGTGGGACATTACTAGTGTTTCCACTAGTACTTTCTTGAGTGATAGCGGGAGGAATTTTCGAATGCTGTTTAAGGAATGTAGTATGGAAAGCATTTTTTTGATAATATGGGTTACTTGATAATTCCAGTTTAAATGTGTGTCAAAGTAAACTCCAAGGTTTTTAACATAGGATGCAAAAGGGATTATTGTGTCGTTTAACTTGACTGGAAGAGCAGGAGTAATGTTGCATAATAGATGTTGGTATCCCACTAGGATGACATGCATTAAAGGACTGCTACCAGGTGTATAATTACTAAATTTCGGCATGGTCGAGCATAAATGCTTTTTCCCAACAATTCTGCATTTTGGACTTGGTCACTTTTACCAAGAAACCGATTTTTTTACCGAGAACTCAGAGTTGACACTCACCCATCCACGCAGTGCGCAGCCGTCATGACCCAGGACTCTTGAAGCAGGACACCACCGCAGTGAAACTGACCATCCCTGTACAGGGCCACAACCCAGGGCCAAGCTCCTGGCTTGCTAGCCGTCCCTCCGACCACACGACCCTCATCCCTAATTGGTCTTTGTTTATGGGCAGCATCCCCATCTTCGTGACCCAGCGTCTCTGAGGTACTGTTGTTACTGTCTGGTATCATCAAGTGAAATCTCAGCAACTTGCTGCTATCTTCATCTGCATTCACGTTAAGGGACTCCTGCACGATGTTTTCAAGTCTCTTGATGCGCCCCAGATTCAGATCACTGTCCTCGGTGCTTAGCTCTTCCTCGTCCTTAACACCTGGTAGGATCCGGGTGCCACAAAACATGCGAGGACATGTCACATAGATTGCTTCGTTTCCAATGCAGCTTTTCACCAACTCGACTTTCTCATGCGAGTCCACCATCAAGAACAAACCTCTGTATTCGGAAGTTACATACCTCTTTTCAATGTCTGGTTTGCTGAAACAAACATTTATATTCAGGAATATTTCTATATGGTAATTTCCAATTACTTAATAAATTTTACAAGAGAAAGAGTTCGTCCAAAAGGCTGGACTCGGGAAGAGTACCCAAAACGCTCATTGCATTTCCGCGTTGAATTGCAATACTTAAACGTTGACGAAAATAAGTGGTGCAACGAGGATCACCAATAATGGAGACCAAAATTTGGCCGATTTGAGATACCAAAACTTTAGCGTTATGTCTCCAAGGACCGAAGGTCTCCACAACAAAGGGGACAAAGATATAATT